>NC_133392.1:126211656-126517617 GCF_047511655.1 Castor canadensis
AGGCAAAACAAGTCCTCTCTGAGAGTTGGCACCAGTGGGAGAGAGGAGGGTAAAAAGAAAGGGTATAGGAGGGGGAATATTATGAAACTATTATGTACTCATGTATGAAAATGGAAAATGATACCTGTTGAAACTATTCCAGGAATGGGGGAGAGGGGAAATAAAGGAGAGTGATGGAGGGGGTGAGTTCAACTATGAGATATTTTAAGAACTTTGGTAAATGTCACAGTGTACTCCCAGTACAACAATAATGAAAAAATTAAAAATTAAATATATTCTCACTTTATTAATTTATAAATGGAGTATAGTATTAACTTTTTTCTAACCTAAGAGTTACTTATTTAGATAAGCATTTTTAAATTTTCAGTTGCTTCATTTGTATATTACAAAAATATATTCTTATACAAGTAGGAATTTGTGAAAAAAATTGCAGTGTTGTTTTCATTATAATAATAATCTTAAATACATTTGTAAAAGCATATTTGGGATTACCTAAATAACCTCCATGTAACAGAAACCTGATATATAAAGTCTTCATTTGCTCTTATTATCAAGTAGTACTATTTTAATCTTCAGATGAAGCAAAAATAATGTAGATTTCATAAATAAATGATGCATTTAGGCCAGTTGGTGGCATGGCCTACTACACTCCCAGTCTGTTCAAAAGAAAAAAATGGTGGATGGATTTAGTCATCACATATGGTCAAGGCATGCCAAACCCACAAGACCTGTTATAGAGAAGTCAGCACCACATTTATGTTGCAAGCAATCTAGTTTCAGCCAAATATCTTCTTTTACATTTGATTAATGCTATGAAGTTAGCAAACCCACAAGACCTGTTATAGAGAAGTCAGCACCACATTTATGTTGCAAGTAATCTAGTTTCAGCCAAATATCTTCTTTTACATTTGATTAATGCTATGAAGTTAGCTGGGCTCTTGTGGCTCATGCCTGTAATCCTAGCAACTCAGGAGGCAGAGATCAGGAAATTCATGGTTTGAAGCCAGCTCTGGCAGACAGTTCCAGAGACCCTATCTCAAAAATATTCAACATAAAACAGGACTTGTGGAGTGGCTCAAGCAGTAGTAAGTGTGAAGCTTTGAGTTCAAACCCCAGTACTACCAAAAAAAAAATGCTACAAACTTGAATTTTTATTTTATTGCTATTTTAATTTATATAAAATTTTGATTAACAATTACAGAAGATCTATAAGCCTAGGGAATTTATACCTGTACATACTAAGTGACATTATAATAAAAATTTAAAGTAAATATTGGAAGTCAACAGAATTTTTTTTCCTTTAAAATAAGTAGACCAGTGCTGAAGACATGGCTCAAGCTGTAGAATGCCTGCCTAGCAAGTGCAAAGTCCTGAGTTCAAACCCCAGTACTGCCATAAATAAATATTTCTTTACCTTATTAATTTCCAAAATCTTGCAAAATCCTCTCCATGTCCCAATACTTCTGTGATCTCCCAGAAAGCTACTTCACATGGACTGAAACCAACCCTAACAGTACAGTAGAAGGCCTTCTATATGGTCATTTTTCTTTCCCAGGTAATTATCTGCCTTCCTGAGTCATACCTAGAGTTCTGAAGGAGCTTCTCTAATGTCATGATTGTCAGTGTTCTTGCTAAGGGTGTCACTTTTCTATGCACTGAGTTTTCCACATGCCAGGGTAATGTTGGCTTCTTCTTGAGCTAGATCTAAGAGGCCTGCAAATCAGTTCATCACCGTAATGGTCCCAAAGCCACGTGTTCTGTGTTCCAAGTCCCCCTAGGTCAGGAAGTAATCTGTTCTCTGGACTTCTCCTCTCAGCTCTCCTTTTCCTATAAGGAATTCTCAGTGGTTCCCTTACCTTCATCCTTCTAACCAAACACTCACCATAACACTGAGCCACTCTCCCAGCTTCCCTGGAGGTAATGCATACTAAACTGAGAAAGCACCACCCACAAAAGTCTACAGAACCACAGCTTTGACACAAATATTTCACTGTCAAAGTGCATGCTTAACTTCTCGTGCTAAAACTGTCATCTTAATTTCAGATGTACTGTTTCCAAAACAATTTGCCTCTACTGAAACAAAGCAATAAACCAAGAAAAAAGAAGAGATGGAATCCAGGAAGCAAAAGACTCAACACAAGGCAGAGATGGAGGGAATTCCCAGGATAATAGTGAAGAGAAATTCCAGGTCCACATCTGTGCAGCAGACATGGAGAGGTATCAGTCCAGACTGGAGCTGGAGGACAGAGGGATCTGGGAGAGATGCCCCAAGAAGGCAAACATACAGTAACAAAAGCAATGATACATTTGGCATCATGAAAAATTGTGCCCACAGTGCTTTTGGAAGGTATGAGAAATTTTAACAGTAGATACGAAGGGAAGCTGATTTTTTTTTTTAAAGCAAGGCATTGTTAACTCTAGGAAAAATCAAAAGTTATACACACAAACAAAAAAAGGAACTGTAATTATTAGTACACTAGTAGCTTGTCAGAGAACAATATCTATACAGTACTAATAGTGCAAATGCTAAAAGTTGATTTACCCAAAAGTTGGTAATGAGAAGAGATTGTTAGGGCTGGGGATGTAGCTCAGTGGTAGAGCACTTGACTAGTGCACAAGGCTCTGGATGCTGCTCAGCACTGCTAAAATAAATCAGTCATTACTGTTTCAAGAGAGAAGAGCATAAACGTGGAAATATATTCAGAAAGAAACAGATATGAATTGAAACTAGATGCTTGGAGGGAAAGATGCAGGGTTCCTAAGGTGGGGGGCATAACACCATTGTGAGCTTTTGATTGCTGTTTGACTTGTTAGATTATATGCATGTTTCACTTTAATAAAAATAAGAATCAAGGGCCTGGGGACATAGCTCAGTGGTAGAGAACTTACCTGGCATGCACAAAGCTCTGGGTTGTCTCTCCAGCACTGTAAAAATAAGTAGATTAATAAAATAATTAAGCATTTTAAATGTGTCTTCAGATAAAATGGTGTCTAATGTTCTGTAAGACTGAAGGGACAAGTATCTTCTTAATATTTCTGAAGGTTTCATTTAGACTGTTTTCTTCCCCAAAAGGAGGAGTATTGAAATCACTTCTACAAAGAAAGTATGGTACTTTTTAAAGACAGAGTTGAATTACATTTCTGTTTTGTTTTTTCAACATCTGTCAAAGTGTCAAAATTCTTAGGGTGCTCTATGACTGTGAACTCTCTGAGAACATAAGGAATGTTTCTTATTTATATCTCTATTGGGCACAGAGCCTGGCACACAGCAAACCCTTGATGCTGTTAAGTAAAGGAAAATAAAGGAAACATTTAAAACATAAAAGTCAAAAAAATAAATAAAACATTAAAGTGTTTCTGATTTTCCAGCTCAGTAGTGACCTTCCTAGAATTTCCCTCCAGATATTTCCCACCCCTGTCTCTGAGTGCTCTAAGATCCTGGGACTGAAACCTGCCAAGTGGCAACAATGGAATTCAGATCTCAGGAAACATTTTCTGACTTTAGGGTAGTGAGAGGGTGCTTGCTTCCCTTCTCTGGAAATTTTTCTTTTTCTTTTTTTTAGTATTGGAATTTGAACTCGGGGCTTACACCTTGAGCCACTCCACCAGCCCTTTTTTTTGTGATGGTTTGGTTTTTTTGTTTTTTTGTTTGTTTGTTTCCAAAACAGGGTCTCACGAATTATTTGCCTGGGCTGGCTTTGAACTCATCTTCCTGATCTCTGCCTCCTGAGTAGCTAGCATTATAGTCATGAGCCACCAGGGCCAGCTGGAAATTTCTTGAATAAGGAGGTATTTATCAGCAGGTGGTCTGAGGCAGGAAAGTCCACTGTAACACCATTTGAAATAGAAGGAAGTTTGCATTTTGCTCTGCTTCTTAGAGAACCCTGAGTTGGATTTTTCACTGCCAGGTGGGCCCAGGAGAGGGCCAGTTTCCTCAACTAAGGAGTGGGAAAATTGCCTCCACTCCTCCTCTTTCACCTTTTTCTATAAGCCACTGCAAGGATTACAAGTAAGAATGGATAAGAAGGTGCCAAATTACAGGCCATTTAGTCATTCAGTAAGTCAGGCAAGGCACTGAGGATTCATTTGTTCAGTCAACAAATATTAAGTGAAGGGCTGCTATGCATCACGCAAATTGGATCTGCCCCTTGCTCAAAGCTGTTAATAGCTGGGAGAAGGGGTCTATCCAGGGCCCCTTTCTATCATCCTGTGCATACCTACTGGCCTGCTTTCAAAGAGGGCCTTCTGCCTATTCAGGTTCCCTCCACCATTCTGCTCTGTGAGCTGCTGGCTGTCCACCCTTACCCTTCACTTCCAGGAAAGGTGCATCCAGCACATGCAACAAATAAATCACATTCATTCTGAGCTTGAGACACACCGATCCCCTCCTCTGCCCTTTCTCACCCCCTAATTCAGGCTCAATTAGACTGGGAGCCCTGGAGCAGGAAACTGGGAAAATACTGATGCTTGGTGTTTGGGTCAGCACCAGAGAGCAGGACAGGGTCAAAGCCCAATTCCCTCATATTTTCCCCTCTGAGTCTCTGCTCAGTGCTGCCCTGGCCTTGGTGCTGGGGACAGTGATGAATCAGCTCAGGTCACTGCTGCCCCATTTTACAATACAGTAGGGATGACAAAGTAGGAAGCATAGCTGACAGTGTAAGGTCTAGCTCCAGAAGTTCAGAGGGGGAGGTGTGACCTGTGACTTGGTCTCACTCCTTATGGTAAGGAGCTTTACAATTGTTTTCCCTGTGGTACTGGGATTGAACCTAGAGCCTTCTGCATGCTAGGCAAGTGCTTTGCCACTTAAGCCACACCCCCAGCCTTTTTATTTTTATTGTTTTTGAGGCAAGGTCTCCAGCTACCTTTGCCTGGACTGGCCTCATATTCTCTATCCACCTCCACCTCCCAAGTAACTGGGATTGCAGGCATGAACCACCACACCTGGCTGGGGGCTTTAATTTTTTAGACTGAGCCCCCAGCAGGGTCCAGCATATTCCTTCAGCATAGTATGTACACTAACCATCTAGTTTTGTTGAAATGAAGAAGCTGATGATTCAGTGGGTTTGAAGTGAGGCCTGACCTGAAATCCTACATTTCTAACAAGCTTCCGGGTGATGTTGGAGGTCTGTGGACCACATTTTGATAACAAGGCTCTCGTGCACTTACCTCACTTCTCTGAGCAGTGATGACTACATTAATATCTTTCCCCACTGATCTGTAAACTCCACGAGGCAAGGATTTTGCCCATCATTCAATGATGTGTCCATAAGTACTTGGGGGAGTGTATCGACCACCTTATCCATGAGAGCTGGCAATGACCCTAAATAGCAGGCAACCCACTGCACAAATGCACTCACACATAGGCACACCCCCATGTCATCTCTACCAGGTTCTGAGACATGGGTGACACCATTTGACTAGGCTTATGTGCACAGCTATGAATAAAATACTACCTGATCCCATTTCATGAAACTCTGCCTCATGACCCACAAGAGGGCTCGCCCCATGTGGCATCCCATGATGCAACGCTCACCCACCTCCGGTCCTCCCCACCCACTCCCCAAGTTACCAGCCAGCACACCAAACCCAGAGAAAGGTTTCTTTCTTTTTAATTAAACCAGCTTCCATTGAAAAATAATAACCGAAAAAGTCCTGTACTTTCCAGGGAGTCTGGCAGACATAGAGGTCCACTCATTCCCCTTTCAGTCAAGAGCTCCTGGTGCTGCCTGTCTCAGAAATCTCTAAGAAAATGTCCTCAAGGGCTGGAACAGGGCAGCCAGCTATGTCTGTGTGGGAGGGGAGCTCTCTCTCAGTAAGAAACTGAGGGCAGACAGGTAAGTGGGGAGGGGAGGCAAACTTGTGGGGAAATAAAGGAAGATGGTGAGGAAGCAACAAACCCAGGCGTCTGACCTCCACTGTGTTGGCAAAACAAGACAGGTTGACCAAGTAGTCTGCTGAGGAGGTGACTTTCTCCAAGCTTCCCAAGACCGGAACTACCAGGACACCTAGGTGAGGGGCTTACTGGTGTGGTACAGCTTCCGGACATGGTACCACAGACAGTATTGGGGGAGGTAAAGATGGGGTTCACAAGTGAATGCAGAAGAAATGAAGGGCTCACAAATTGGAAGGGACGCTTCAGTCCGGTGGCGAGAAGGGAGCGTCTCTTTCCTCACCGATGGTGGGCAATGAAGGATTTAGCAGGTGTGCTCAGTTCAGGAGGCAGATATGGGGAACTCAGAGAAGAGTCCCGAGCTGGGCATGGAGCGACAGAGATGGGGCGCTCAGGAGTCGCGCCTCCTTCCTGGGGGACAGGGACCCACAGGTGCAGCTGGATGTGGGGAAAAGGTCACAGGTAGCGCTCCAGCCCGGGCGTGAAGCCAGGCTGCCGCAGGTAGGCCTCCCCGGGGCTGAGTGGCCCTAGCACGCTGGCCTGCCCGGCCAAGGCCAGGAGGGGCTCGGCGGGCAGCGGCCCGGGGCGCGTCGGGGGCAGCCCTAGGCGTTCTGGAGCCTGCGAGTAGAGCTGCGGCGAGGCGGCGGCCGCACAGGGCGGGAAGGCGGCGGCGTCGGGCGCCGCGCAGCAGGGCGGCTCGGGGGCGCCCAGCCCCGCCAGCTCGGGCTGCAGGCTCACCAAGCTGTCCACGCCGAAGAGGCGCGCGGGCGGCGCGGGGCCTGAGGCGGCGGGCGGCGGCGCGAGCAGCGCGGGCCCGGGCGCGGGCGCGTAGGGCGCGTAGGGGAAGGGCAGCGGGGGCCCCGGCGGCGCGGCCGCGTGCGCGGGCAGCTCGGCGCGCTTGAAGCGCTTACGGCGCCGCAGAAAGCTGCCGTTGTCGAACATGTCTGCGGCCGCGGGGTCCAGCGTCCAGTAGTTGCCCTTGCCCGGGTTGCCCGGCTCACGGGGCACCTTGACGAAGCAGTCGTTGAGCGTGAGGTTGTGGCGGATGCTGTTCTGCCACTTGCGCGGGCTGTCGCGGTAGAAGGCGAAGCGCTCGGTGATGAAGCGGTAGATGGCGGCCAGGGTGAGGCGGCGGCCCGGGGCGTGCGCCAGGGCCATGGCGATGAGCGCGATGTATGAGTAGGGCGGCTTTCCGCGCTGCAGGGGCCGTCGCCGCCGCCTCCCCGGGCCCGGCGTGGGGCTGGGGTCCGCCTCCCCGCCTCCCGCCGCCACCACTTCCTCGGGTTCCCGCCCTGGCTCGGCTCCCACGAGCGGCGACGGCGGCGGCCCCGACGGCGCTAGCGAGGGCAGCGCCGGGAAGCCGGAGAAGGCGGCGGGCGGATCCATGTCGCTGCGCCCTGTCATTGGGATGCAGCAGCCCTTGCCCTAGGTTCGGAAAGAGCGGGGGGCCTCGTACCCGCCTTATATGGACACCCCCCCACACACACACACCTCCAGGGGAGAGGACTCAGACCTTCCTGGCAGGCCAACACCTCCTCTCTCATTTGCTTTCCCAGCCCCCTTCCTGGGGCCCCCCTCTATTTCGCCCCTCCCTAGGTCTCATCCCTTTGGGTCAGTTTTTCCCAGACCCTGCCTTTTCCCTTCCCATCTCCACTGGGTCAGTCCCCAGTGGAGCCCCTTGGCCCCATTCTGCAGTATTTGATCTGCCCCTTGCCTTTCTGCCCCTCCCTCAACCCCCTCCTCTTTGGGTCAATCCCAATTACAAATCCACCCACTCAGCACACTCTCTGACCCTTTCCCCATTTTGCTCCTCCCAGTAGTAGGACCCCTCATCCTCCTCCCGCCCTTCCATCCCCCACTCCTCCCTCATCTTGCCAACCCTTAGCACAGTAGGTGGCTGGTCAGGGAGGCATCAGGCTGCCATTGGATAGTGGAGAACCAGAACCAAGGTAAGGAAGAAGGGCAGGGGCAGAGCCAGACTGGCTTTGTCTCAGGGGAAGATTTTTGAAGTCACCATCCCCTCCCTCTGCTTACCTTCCTCACATCCCTGTTCAGTCCTCACTCCAGACTTTGTGAGTCTTCTTTGAAAAAGCAAAGTGGTAAAAAGTGATCTAATTGCTTTAAATCAGGAGTCCCCCCAAAACCCACAACTTGGAGTTGCCCTTCTGGCTGCTAGTCTCCACACTACCTTTGTTTCTTCCCCTCCCCCAAGAAAAAGAAAAGAAAAAAGGAGGGGAGGACATTGAGTCTGCATTTCATAGAACTACTCCCCATCTATTACCGTTTTCAATTTGGAGAAACATTCATTTTGGCTCATAATATTCCATTATGCTGTTTTTCAGAGAAGGGAGGGAGGAAGGGAGGAAGGAAGGAAGAAAAGAAAGAAAGAAACACAAACACAGCTCTGCGAAGTCAGAAACACCATGCCCTCATCTCATTCGGGGTAGGGAGTCTAGGCAATTTTCGTTAAAAATTCAGTAGGAAATATCACCCACCAACATGATCCAGAGAGAACCAAAGAGTGATGGAGGCTATGTTAAAGCCTGAAGACAGGCAAAATTAAGAAACCTGGACATGGAGAAGGGCTGGGAGTATAGAGATGTAAGTGAGGGTCCTTTGGTGCAAACTTTAAGGAGCACACACTCTCTGGGGCTTGCAGGTGCATGATCAGCCCTTGAGAGCCAGGACCTACTAAAATTTGGAATTTTGTTCCCAGAGTCCAACTTTGATGAGGTGTGCTTTACACCCCCTACAGATGAGCAAAGAGAGCCTGTGACCTACAGTATCAGAACCCAAACTCAAGCCCCAGAGTACGAAGGCCCCTCCCTCAGCTCTGGTTATAGTTGGTAACATCCCAGCCACCATTATGAGCATTTTGTATTTGGTAAACATTTAAAAACATTATTTCACTGAAGTTTGAACACCCCGTGAGGAGTTATTATCCTTACTTCCTTAGTAGGAAGACACACTCTGAGAGGCTAAGTGGTTTATCTAACATCACATAGCTGATAGTGACAGACTTAAACTCAGATGTCTGAGCACTGGCACCACCATTCTTTTAACACCATCCTTTACAGTGGAGGCTTTAGTGGGTATAGTGGTACACACCTATAATCCTAGCACTTAGGAGGCAGAGGCAGGAGGATTACGAATTTGAGGCCTGCCTGGACTATATTTGAGTTTCTGGCCAGCCTGAGCTACATAATGAGGCCCTGTCTCAAAAACAAAATAAGTATAAATAAATACAGTAGAGACTTTAAAAATAAATTATTCTAGAGTTCTTTTAACTTCAGGTACCAAAGCTGATTCCTGGCCTCTCTCCTGACCTCCTGGTCAGCAGGTCATACCCATTTGGACATCACCACCATCTCATGGCATCTCAAACCCAGATATCCTAAATAAAATGCTGCTCTCCCCTAACCCTCTAACTCCAGACTGCTCTCCTACCAGCATTCCAGATCTCATCAAATGGATGCCCCCTTCTCCTCCTGCCTCAGTTCCTGTGTCTAGACCACTGTCAAGTCCTGTCAGTGCCTTGTGGATCCCCACATCCACCCGTTCATGAGCTCTCCTGGGCTTAGTTCAGCCTGCATCACTCACCCAGTGATTCTGGACCAGGCACTTTGAGAACACTCAGGGCAATACGGAGAGGATGAGACACAATCTGATGGAAAGATGCACATTCCAAGCAGAGAGGTAGGGGGTGGGGGCTGTGAGAGCAGAGATGAAAGAGATGACACTTGTGGATCTAGAGACAATGCCCTACTCACAACAATACAGAATCAGCTGGGCTTATGCTCAACAGGCCCTGTCTCGATACACCTGCTACCCTTTCCACCTTGTATTCTGCTGCTCGAGAACACAGGACAGGGCAATCACACCAGGCAGTTCACCAGAGAGAAGGGCCCGCACCTCTAAGAAGTGAGGAAGTTTGGGGGGAATTTCATCTTACTACCTCCCATAACTGACTGCACTTTTCTTGTACTTTCAATTTCCCAATCCATGTATACAGCTTGAGATGTAGCATATGTCCAATAAATGATCTTGAATGTGTGGCTGGCTATGCTAATCCTGAGGAGGTTGCTGGGCCAAAAGGGTAAGAACCCAGACATTTCGAGTTCTTTATGTCTGTCTGCCCCCTCCATTGGGACTGCTTCCCAGAGCCACGCAAGCCAGTGTCAGGGGGCAGCCCAAGGGCTAATCCATGTTTTCAGCGTGGCTGGGCCCTCTTTTCACAGGCCCTGGGCCAGACGTGATGCGGCTGAGCATCCGGGCATAAGATGGCCAGTGAAGGCAGCCCCTTTCTCATGGGCCTGGATTCCAGGCGGCCCAGCGTCTGAGTGGAGCCCCTGGGGCGGGAGGAACACAGTGGCTGGGCTGGGCAGTCCTTTGTCTGACCATACTGGGTGGATATTTGGGCTGGCAGGAGGGATTAATGGCCAGGGATTGGCCCTGGGGCCGGCCTTCGCACTGCCCTTTTGAGGCCAAAGGCCCAGGTCAGGGCACACAGCATTGATGGCTCTCTAGATAGGAGTGGAAATTCCCACCCTTGTCCAAAGCTGTTTGCACCAGTCTCCAAGACCCCCTGCCTCCTGCCCCAGCTCTGCAGAGGCACCACTAGCCCAGATAGACTTGGAGGCAAGGAGCAAGAGTGGGGCCAGAGTTTACCAAGTAGGCTGCCTAGGAAAGAAGACTGGGGTTGAAAGACATTTCAGGTCCTCTGGAAGTGCCCCATGATTGCCCCTTGAGCTCTGGAGAGAAAGAGCTTTGTTAACCCAATGAAGATCCAAGAGACCAACTTGAACTGTCCCCAGACCCCTTAAGCCTTGCTGGAATATTCCCCAAAAAAACCCTCTAGTTGTAGAACATCCCAAAGCATCCAGGGATCCCATAGCCCAAAGGCGGCAACAGGGTTTCGGAAGCCACAGGAATTCCTAGACACCCACAACATCTCTGGCCATCCAGGGGACCTTAAAGGCTCCCTGCAAAGCTTTCTCTTTCTTACTCCCTTAACTGGACCTGCTCACCGCTCATTCCTCAAGAGCCCGAGGCAGGCAGCTACAAACCGGGTGGGGGCCATCTGGGAGCCCACTGTGGTGAGGCTTCTTCTGCCAGACTGTTCCTGCAGCAGGGCTGAGAGTAGTAGCCCAGCCTCGCCTGTGTGAGTGGGCTCAGGTAAGACAGCATTGCAGGCCTGCCTGGTGAGGAACACCCTTCATTGTGATTCTTCACTTCTTTTTGATTCTGAAAAGGCTAAGGAAGTATGTCAGGCAGCCTGGAGACTGGAGACTGAATCCTAATTAGGAGTCACACAGTCCTCTGCCTTCTGCTGCACTCAGGAAGAGGCAGCCAAGCAGACACTCCCCCATATGTTCGTTAGCATGTGATGTCGGCAGAGTGTGATATTTGTGCTCACCCAGCCTGGACAAATCAGAAGGGTTTCCTAGAAGGAGTGCAGCTCTAGATGCCAAGTGGAAAAGGACCCAGGCTGAATTAGGAGCTTGTTCTCTGGGCCCCTATAACATTCCTGTCACTGCCCCTTACCTTGTTGAATTATCCTTGTTCCTTTGTGACTGTTTCCCTCACTAGACTTTGTATACACAGATACATCCCATGTCTCACTCATCTTTGGACCTCCAGCATTTAGTGTAGTGCCTGGCAGGAGTTGATAATTGATAGGTGTCAGATGGCTGGAAGATCAGCTGCGATAGGTTGAGGATACTGAGAGTACAAAGGTCTGAAGACCTGGTCTATCCTGCTAAGGGCAGGACTTGGGTGTTTTTCTAAGAACCATAAGAGCTAATGTGTAAAGTTCCTAGAGCCCTGCCCACACATTCTAGTGCTGGGTAACTAGTGGTTGTTGTTACTGTTATTATCCACCATGACTGGTGGAGAGGGTCACTAGACTTACACAAGGGAAACAGACAGGAGTCAGGTGCAGCTGACTTTATTTGCCTGGCAATAGGGACCTTTGAAAAGTTTCCAGCAAGGGGTGACCTCCTCAGATCTCCCATTCAGATGCCTTAGTCTGCCAGGGGTTGGGTAGAGCAGGAGGAAGCTGGAGGCTTAGAGGCCAGGTTGGAGGCTGACCCTGTGATGATGTGTGCACCAAGGGTTTGGTGCTGAGAGAGCAACAAACAATTACCATTCATTCCACACAGGACAGAGGGAGAACCTCTCACTCCATGCAGGACAGAGGAAGAACATCTCACTTGATAGCTTAAACACTTGGTCACAAGTCCAGAAACCAGCCACCATCCTCTACTCCTTTTTCTCCCCAACCATCTCCACTCACTGAGCTCTGCCACTTCTCAGAATGTTCTCTCAAATCCACTCTCTTCTCTTGTCCTTCTGTCTCAGTCTTCATTCAGCCCAGTATCTGCTCTTCCTCTAGTGGCCTCCTGGCTAGTCTGTGTGCTTTCCTTCTCTCCTCAGCAGCAATAGCCATGCTCATCTATGGTCTGCTTAGACACCTGAAGTGTCTCCCCACCTCTCTGCAGGGTCACACAGCTCAGCAGGACTGACTTGCATGCCCTCACTGCTGCACTTCTCCCCAGTTTCCTGGCCTGCTTCCTGGCAACATGCTCATTCTGTACAGAGCTAGATGGAGCTACTTTCCAGCTTGGTGCCAGGTCTGCTTTCATCCTCAGCCTTTGTAATCAAAATGAGGACAACCCATTTGCTAGCCTACGACACAACACAGTCTCCTATTTTTTTTAAACAGCCCAAGGATCTCCTAAGCCCTTTGTTGCAGCAAGTCCATTTGTACCTCTGAATAACTCCACCTCCATGTTATCAAACAAATGACCAACAAATCAACACACAAAACCCCGAGGGCTTTTCCACTCAAAGGCAGATCAAGGAACTACTGGCTTCTCTCACTGGCCCTGAGCCAAGAGGGGCCTTTCTTCCCTGACCTGCCCAGTGCCCTCATACTTGTTCCTTGAGAGCCACTCTCAGATAATAACCATTTTATCTTCTAGAAAACATTCCCCAATTCTCCTTCCCCAAGCAAAAGGCCGCCCCGACACCTCTGGCTTGCCTTTATCCAGAGAGACTGCCACTCATGCTCAGCAGAAGCCGAACAGCTCTGATCAAGGCTGGACCATTTATCCTTAAACTCAGCCAGGATCCAGAGCTCAGTGAGCATTTACTCAGCGCCCATCTTGCTGAATGAATGAACGAACGAATATGAATGGCCACCGTGTCTGGAAAAGGGATAGGTCCTTGTACCTGACTTCCAGCTGTGAGACGGCCTCCTGCTCTCACTGCCTCTCTGCACAGCACTGTGGCCCTGGGTAGAGACCCCACACACAGTCCTTGCCTTAGCAGGGTCCAGACTCAGCCCAGGTTCAGACAACGTTGGCTCAGCCTCGAGGATGTAATTCTAGCCACTCCTAAGCCACACACTTGATGTATGTTCCGTGTCATTTGGAGCTGTCAGCATTCTGACATCTACCTCGCCTCCCTGCTTCTCATTTCCCAGGAAACTGAGGGTGTGGTGCTGCCCACCAAGCTGGCTGGGCCACGGGCCCACACTGGAGAAAAGTGAGTTTGAATTCACCACTCATTTGCTGTGTGCTCCATGCAAGACACCACCCACACAGCCCATGTTAGATGTACAAGCTTCTAGCACCTGGAGGAAGCCAGCGCTTCCCAAGCTCTGGACCCCTTCACCAAAGGCATCTGGAAGCCATGTGGCACCATTGCTGTCTGTAAGCAGGATGCACAGTGTATCTTATACACACAAGTACAAATGTTTCTCAAATGGATGTAGATGCTGCTGTGACAAACACAACCACATTTAAAAGTTTGCAGTTGTTTTTATTTTGTCATGATTTTTAATCCATCAATGGATATTAAAAGCTCAACTACTATCATATGGGGTAGCTGAGAAGTATTTTTTAAATACCCATTCTTAAACTGCTGCTAAGGGTGCAATGTGCCTTCTCTATAATTTTGGATATTGAGGGCCAGAAAGTGAAGATACATGCCTGAAATCCTGAAGCAAATCAGTGCAAAGCCATTGATTTGTGCGAAGCCCCCCTTCCCACCACCCAGTTTCTTCTTCTCTCCATGTATTCAACAGTCTTTATGCAGCACCTGACTGGTGGTAGACTCTAGGCTGGGCATTTGGAGCCAAAGATAAAAACCAAGGGTCCTCACTAACTCAGGGGCTGTCATTTGGGGGAGGATGGATCATTGTTAAGGGAGAGAGATTGGAACAAAGATGTCCTGTCCTAATTATTAAAAGAAAGCCATTGAAGGACTTGAATGGGAAAGCGGTACAGATTCCTTCTGTACAATAACCACTCATTTGCAATATGGAGGGTGGGGAAGTGTCTGTCACTGAGGATGTTTTTGGCATCTAGCAATAGAAAACTCAAAACCGTTTAAACTATAGCGAAACCTATTTTCTCCCTAACAAGAGGGTCAGAGGAGAACACTGTTAGGCCTCTGATTTGACTTTCCCTTGATGCTGCTGGCTCCGCTATCCCTCAGTGGGCTTCATCTCTAGGCCTGTACAAGATAATGACAGCACCCAGGTCTACAGCTTGAGTTCCAATTGTCCAGAAGAAGACAGGCTGTTTCTTTTTCTAGAAGGCCACAGGAGTTGACTAAGTAGGGCACCTTCTCTCAAATGCTTACCTGTCTGTCTCATGCAAGCTGCTCGTTGTTGTTGTTGTGACATAGGTTTGAACTCAGGGCCTCACCCTAGGCAGGCACTCTTACCACTTGAGCCACTCAGCTTTTTTTGTGATTTTTTTTTTTTGAGAGAGGGTCTCATGAACTATTTTCTGGCTTTGAATCATGATCCTCCTGATCTCTGCCTCCGAAGTATCTAGGATTATAGGTGTGAGCCACCAGCGCCTGGCTACAACCTGCTTTTGTGTGTCTGGCTCACCTACTTGACTCTCAGCTCCTGCAGGCAAGGCCTTGTGGATCTAGGCCCAATTGCTGAAGAGGAAGAACAGTGGCTAGAAAAGATATTGTATTTCCACAATAAAAAGCATTGGCTTCTATTTGAGAAGTGTTCCAAGCAGAGACCAGATAATAATACTCCACGGGAGATTATCCGACTGGGCGACCTGGAGTGATCACCTTAAATATCTCCTTTGAGAATTGAAACGGGGGGGGGTGGTGTTCTTACGCTTTGGCAACAGTTACCTCCCACAAAATGTTGTCTTTATCACGTTGGTAGAGCCTCCAAGTGAGGATGAGTGGAGAGGGCTTGAGAAAAGGAAGAAGAGGGAGAGCTGGGTAGGTAGAAAGATAAGAACTGGAGTGCTGGAGCCAGTCCCAACTAGCTTAGGAAAGTGTATGCATCTCATCCCAGCTCTGCTTTTGGTGACTTCATGTTGGTAGTTTGAAATGAGCTGCATGGGAGTATTTACACCACAGAAATTGGCAAACACTACCAATCAGGGTGCCTCCACCAGCCAAAGGTACAGCTGTTTAACATTTACGAGCTCACCACTTGGCAAGACTCCAGCAATAAAAATATTCAAGATCAGATGATTGAGACTTTCCCATGTGGCCCAGTAGGAGGCTCCAGGAAGAGAAGGTTTACAGAGTGGGGCTTCTGGAGGGAGAGAGTAGATACTTATCCTCTCTCTACTCTTAGGCTTACACTCATAAGTTTCATGCCTGTGTCCAGCACTAAGCCAGAGCCGTATGTAACATGAGTCCTTTCAGCAGCCATGTGAGTCAGGCCTGAACCTCTCTATTTTATCCTGAGTTCTAAAGGAAACTTATGACTTGATTCCATAATACCCCCTTTTAGGAACTCATCTTGGGGCATGTACTTAATGGTGTATGTCCAAGGATGGTCATTGCTGTGCTGTTATCATAGAGGAAAACTCAAGCCTAATATTCTACAATCAGATGGGATCCATTCCTTAGAACATTAGGCAAACATTAAAATAACTATTTTTCTTAAAGAAAAACCAAACACACTATTTTTTTGGTCTAGCAAGCATGAGGATAGATAAATATGAAAACAGAAAAGAACTATTTTGAAGAATATTTAGTGACATGAGAAAATGTTCATGACAAGATGATAAATATAAAAAACATGCTATAAAAATTATACACATGGCTTCAGTGTTTGAAAAACAATGGGAAGATAATACACCAAAATATCAAGTTTTATCTCTAGGTGATTTTGATTTTTAATTTTTTAAAGGAATTAAAACTGAACAGCCAGGCACCAGTGGCTCACACCTGTAATCCTAGCTACCCAGGAGGCAGAGATCAGGAGGATCATGGTTCAAAACCAGCCAGGGCAAACAGTTCTCGAGACCCTATCTCGAAAAAAATCCATCACAAAAAAGGGCTGGTGGAGGGGCTCAAGGTGTAGGCCCTGAGTTCAAGTCCTAGTGCCAAAAAAACCCCAAAAACCTATAAACAGAGGGGCTGGGAATAGAGCACTTGTGTAGAATGCATGAGGCCCTGGGTTCAATCCCCAGCATTGCAAAGAAAAAAAAAATCCACTCTAAGACTATGAGCGTTAGTCATCAAGTTATGTTTTTTTTTATATATGTACCTCACTGTATGTAGTGTATAGATATTTAATATGACAGATGCCAATAGCAATGGCTACCTCTGGGAAAGAGAACCATGTGACTATGAAACAGGAGCCTGTGGTGCATGCCTATGTTTCCAGCTGCTCAGAAAATTGAGGTAGGAGGGTCTCTTGAGCCCAGGAGTTTGAGACCAACCTGGGCAACATAATGAGACCTTGTGTCAAAAAGAAACAAACAGCCAAGCATGGTAGGACATGCCTATAATCCCAGCTACCCAGGACACAGATAGGAGGACTAAAGTTCAAGGGCAACCTGGGCAAAAAATGTCAATGAGACCCTATCTCAAAAAACAAACTGTGTGTAGTGGCTCATGTCTATAATCCCAGCTAGTCTGGAGGCAGAGTTAGGAGGATCATGGCCCATGGCCAGCTCTGGGCTCAAAGATCCTGTCTGAAAAAAATAACTAAAGGAAAAAAGGACTGGGGGCATGGCTCAAGTGGTAGAGGCCTCAGTTCAAACCCCAGTACTAAAGAAAAAGAAAAAAACAAGAAAAAGCAAAAAACAAAACAAAACAAGAAACAGGAGTAAGAGGGGGACTAACCATGCTACAGTGTTCGCGTATTTTGAATCTGGAGTCATGTTGAATATATAACCCATCCAAAAACATCTTGATTAAATTTCAAAATAAACAGTAAACATGCATAAATTCATCAACTAGAAAGGAAATGTTAATTTAAAAACTGTCCCCAATTTACAAATGAGAGTGGAGTTTCACAGAGCTGGAAGAAGCCACCCCAGACCATCCAGCTAGAAAGTAATTCCAACTCCAGGATCCTCCCTGACTGTGTTTGGGACTTGGGCTTTTCAAGTTACTGCTTCCCTATAGACTCCCTTTTTGACAGATGCAGAAACTGAGAACACCCAAATTTTGAACCCATATTCCCCGGCCTCAGGTCACCTGGAGTGAACCCTGGCTCCAGGTTCACCATCCCAGCACTTCTCTCACCACGCCACCAGGCCAACATGCACAGTCCCTATGGTGACTTAAGGCAAGGATTCCCTAACTTCCCCAAAAAGCCCAGAGATGATAGTCATTCAACCCAATATCCCCACTGGATCATCATCTCCTAAAAGACTGGAATCCCAGGAAGAAATCAGAAGCTTGGGTGGCTGCAGGAGAAGGAGGGCTCTCCCAGAGGGAAGGGGCAGTATGTGGAACAGTTGAGCCTCTGGAGCAGGCGTGCCCTCATCAGCAGGACTTTGGTACATTCGGGGGCAATAACAGCATGTTGTCTCCAGGAGCATTGCGGGCCACCTCTGATCAAAACGAAATGAGCATGTTCCCTGCAAGAGAGGGGTGTTCCTTCCTCCCAGGCCTGCCTGCCTGCGCTGCTCCTGTGCTGTCTGCATGGTGTTAGCCTCACCTGCCTTCCTATTTTTGGATGAATTCCACAGCCCTAAGTGCAGTTCTACCTGCCTAGGTGCCCTTCTATCCCATCTCAGCCCTGCTCAAAGGCTGCCTTATACCTGATGCCTTTTCCCCACCCTCCACTCACTCCAAAGGGGAAAACAGGCTCCCTTCCCATGGACCCACTACCACCCACTTTATTTACAATTATCTATGCAAGTACCTGTTTGCTCCACCAGAACATGGCCCTGAGACCAGGATTCAGATCGTGTTTATCTGTTTCCTTACTGCCCAGTGTTGGGGCTGGCCCTGGCCCTGTGGGGGGGTGGTGGTAATGAGTTTGCTGAATGCATGAGTATATTCAGCTCTCATGTTAATCAAGGGAGGAAGAAACGTGTTGCTGCCTCCTTAGCAACCTCCCACCCCCATTTGCCAACCTGTAGAAAAAGATTTGAGGGCCTGGGAGCCCATCCTGCCATGGGGGGTGAAGGAGATTAAGGAGGAAGCCAAGTGGACCGCAGGAGGGAAATCAGCAGTCTAGGCAGTAAGAGTGGCTACTACAAAGGTGTGGAAATGGGAAGGCCTCTGGCACCTTCCAGGAATTGGGAAGAGTCCAGTGTGGCTGGAGCAGAGGGAATGGAGTAGAGGACTTGATAGCCATGCAGGGCACTGTTCTGATTTGGGCAGTCACTGGAGAGTGACAGAGTAACATGATCTGATTTAGTCCTAAAAAGTCTAATATTCTTGCTGTCATTGTATATGCCTACTGTGTTCAGAGTTGAGCTGAGGGTGTAGCTCGTGGTAGAGCACTTTCCCCAGTGTGCACAAGGCCCTGGGTTCAATCCCCTGCACAGAAAAAAATGTACGTTAGGGATTTAATAGTTTTGGATGGATGGGAGAGTAAGAAGAAAGAAAGGAATAGCTGTGGAGGAAAAAGATGGAAAGGCAACCCTGGAGGACAGGCTAACTTTGATGCCAGTAATTCAAAAGTTCTGTTATACAGCCATAACAAGGAACCTATTTCTGCTGAGCAGTGTATATCTTCTTGCTGTAATTGCATCTTAATGGCAGAAATCCTTGTCTTGGGGACTGAATGGCCTCAGGAAAATCTATGAGCTGTGTCTTCCATGATTAGAGATAGCCTGTGTATCCCTAACCTCCCCATCTGTCCTTTAGCTCAAATATCACAAGTGGGTTTAGGGGTTGGTGTCACCTCCTTCTGATCTTCAGGATGCTGAGCCTTTTGGGTGCCTTTGGTCTGCTTTCCTTAGGCAGTACCAAAGACAGGGAGGAGCCATGGAGTCAGCCTGAAAGGAAACACTGGCTGCGGAACATCTGGAGCAATATTTGGCTGGGCAGAGTCCTGGGTTCTAGTAGGGAGCCAAGGACAGGCAAGCCAGGAACCCTCTGCCTTAATTTGTTGCCTCTAAATTCCTCCCAGAAATGAGGCGTGTCAGCCTTCAAACTCCCAGGTTTTATGAGGCAATTATAGCGATTACTATAAATCTCCTGTGTGTTGTTTTCAAAGGAGCAATTAGGTGAAGGAACCAGGCACCATTTTCCTTTCTCATTAAGTGATTAGGTTTGTTTGGCAAATTCCAACACCAGTGGCTAGAGGCAGGCTCTGCTGAGTTTGGTTTGGGCAATTCATAAGTCTCCACACCTGCTAAGATTCCAGCACTTCCCTTCCACCATGGCCTCTCAGCCTGAAGGAGCTGGAAGGAGGCCTTTTGTTACACAGGTGAGGAAATGGACACAGAATGGAAAAAGACTTGCCAATATTACACCACAGTAGAGCCAGTAGTCTCCCCCTCCTAGAGAGTTTCTGGAGCCAAAATAAATCCTTTCCTCCTTTTAAGCTGTTTCTCTCACTTATTTTCACAGCGATGAAAAGTCTAATGGAACACAGTATGGTAAGATGGCAGGGTCATGGCCTTTGCGACGTATTAGCTACTAGAGGGTCAAGCCATTGCAAGCTGGGTTTTCTGTGAAAGTTTGGAGCAGAGAGCAAACAGAACTGGAGAAGGCTTCCTTGAGGAAGAGAGACTTAAAATGGACATTTCAAGAGATTTCACATGCTTAGACTTTGGCATCAGGGGACTCCTTGGCTCCAGTTCAATTTCTTCAATTACCATTAGCTGTGTGTCTCAGAGCAGGTTAGCCTCGTTAACCTCCCCATGTGTGAAGTACGAATGTTAATACTCACTGTAATGTCATTCTGAGCATCACGAGATGATGATACAGAGCTTAGAATGGGGCCTAAAATAATAAATGATCTATAAATGGTATTTGTCATTTTAAATCATGTCATTAATTGAAAGGAGAAACCTAGCTTGTTCTGTGTGGTTCCTGAGGTCATGCTGGGACCACTGAAGGAAAGTTTCAGGAAAACACTTTGTGAGAGACTCCAGTACATCGGTATATACCCAGCCCCCATCTCTAGAGGTACAAGGGAACTCGGTGAGGGGCATGAGAGGAGGCTATAGAAGGGCTTTTCCCCCCAAGAGATGTCCATTACAACTAAGGGAAGAGGTGGGGGTGAGCCTGTACTTGAGACTAGGGAGAAGAATCAAACTTTCCTCTATGGGACAAAGCCTAGGTTGGAAGAAATAGGCAAAGGAAATGTCCTCTGAAGGTAGGTAACCAATTTATCCTGTGTGCACAGAACTCTCCAGACTGTGCACTGAAAAGCTCATTTCCTGGAAAACCTCTGGTCCTGGGCAAAGCAGGCTTGTGAGTCAGGTCCTGTCTGTAGAGGATCTTCCAGGTGAAGCCCTTCAGGGGGGCCTAGCGTCCCAGCCTTGGGCACATCACCCAACCCCCTAGGTCTGTCCCACAGAGGTTTAGGATGTAGAGCCACCTCCAGAAAATGAAATTAAAAGATAAGGAGTTTGAAAATATGAGAGCTGGGTGCAAAGGCTCATGCCTATAATCATAGCCACTCCAGCTACTCAGGAGGCAGAGATTGAGAGGATCATGGTTTGAGACCAGCTGGGGCAAAAAGTTAGCAAGACCTCATCTCAATAATAAAAACTCTGGGCTTGATGGTGCACTTCTATAATCCTACCAACAGGGAAAGAAGGCATAGGTAGGAGGATTATTCTCTGAGGCTGGCCCTGGGCAAAAACCTGAGATCCTATCTAAAAAATAACTTAAAGCAAAAAGGTCTAGAGTGGCTCAAGTGGTAGAACACTTGCTAGCAAGCACAAGGCTTTGGGTTCCATCCTCAGTACTGCTGAAAGAATTTTTTTCTTCTAAAATCAAGTTCATAAAGTTTCCATATTAAAATAACTACATGCCTTCCAAACTGTATGAAAAAGTGATCCACTCAGTTATGACGTCCTGACATTTGTGAACAGGATAATAAGATCTCAAAACTTTCGGAGGGAAGAAAAATGAAAATAAAGAAAAAAAGGGCACAAAAGTGTGGGGATTACATGACTTCAGAATTCTCAGCAGCAACACTATTTGCTGGAAAGACAAATGGAAAATGCTTCAAAATGCTGGGAGAACTCAGTGCTCAATCTAGAATTCTATATAGGCTGAACTATCAATTATAAGACATTTGGAGACAGAAGTCAGAATATTTATATGTTATTCACCCTTTCTTAAGGTGGTTCCTTGATGGCGTGCTCCAGAAAACCAAGGGACTATATTATGAAGGAGGGAAACATGAGTTTCAGAGAAAAGTGGGCCTCATGCAGTAGGCTGAGAAAAGGAGTCAAAGTCAGGACAGATGTCCAGCAGCTATAGACATCAGCAGACCAATCTAAAGCAGGTAAACAGAGGGCCTCTATGTGTATGGAACATGTTGTTTCTACATTGAATATTATTGGTGAAATGTATTTGGGAAATCAGTACCCAAGGCTGCTTTTGTGTGTGTGTGTGTGTGTGTGTGTGTTGGGGGTGCTTGTGGAGAGACAGTCTGGGAGTTGGATATAGACAAATTTCAGTTTGAAATCTTTACCATGCTATTTTGCCTAAATTAAAAAGAGAAAAATAGAAGCATATCTTATAAATACATGGAGGCAAGTCCTAGCAGGAACAGCTAAAATTCTGAAGTCTTTCACTTCACAGAGGTGTGTTGCTGCTGCTTTTAAATTTTTTATTATAGTAAGGAATGAGCTTAGGAGGAAGTTTCCTTCCTAGAGCCTCTAAATAAGAGCCCAGTCTAGCCAACATCTTGATTGGCTTGTGGTACTATGCACTGAAAACCCAGTCAACTCCACCAGACTTCTGACCTATAGAACGATGACGTAATAAATAGGTGCTTTAAGTCACCCTATTTCTATTGCTGTAATGCAATAGAAAGCAAATACACTGCAATGACCTTCGCCTGTCTGTTCCAAACTCTTACTTTGCTTATGTCATGAGAGGCATTCTGGACTGCTGGTTAAGCTTGCACAGAGGAAGCCTACTTTCAAATGCTTCCTCTGTGATGACTGACACTCAGTGAGCACAGCAACTGGTAACACTCTTTTATATTCAGTCTATGCATCTCTGGTCTGCTCACTCCCTAAATTTCCCTACTCTTTTGGAAAGTTTGTCACAGTCTTGGGAGCATTTTGCCCTTATTCTTATTGTTGCACATCTCTCACCTCTCACTGTATTGCCCTCAGCAATCTATTAACTCCTTGGAGGACAGAAATTTGGTCTTTCCAGAGCTTGCCCCAACTTCTGTTTTGGTGAAGAACTCTGAAAACAAATGTTTGTGGAGAAGCACAGAGGAGGAAGTCTGAGCGATCGATGAAGAGGGCTGCTCAAGGAGGGGTGAGTACTAGCATAGCTGCCTGCCAGGGGTACAGAAAAGTATGGATTTTGCAGGCTGGTGGAGTGGCCCTGGTGGTAGAGTGCCTGCCTAGCAAGCATGAGGCCATGAGTTCAAGCCCCAGTACTTTTAAAAACAAAACAAACATGGACTTCATGACGTTTTAGGTCTTTCTGACCCTAGTTTGTGTTTTGAAGCTGGCATTTGAATCACTGAAACATAAAAAAAAAAAAATTTAAAAGACAAGTATTGAAGGGGCAGACCTCTCCAGCCAGCTGTTCCTGGGGAAGAAGCTCCAGGTAGGAATTACATGACAATCAAGACCTGACAAATCCAGTTATCTAGGAAGAGTTGCAGGACCAGCAGAGCATTCTGTTAGCAGGATAGGGACTTGTGTTTGTTTCAGTGATGTGAGCCAGACAGAAGATTAGAATGAGTACAGTAGATTCTGGAAGGTTGAGGTTGAGAGTGCCAAGCTTCAAGCAGGAAACCAGAACAAGAAGATAAAGGCTTGTGTGTGCAAAAACAATTGACCAACTGACAGAACCAGGGATAGGTGAATGCAGGATGGATTCTGGGCGCCCCTTGGTGGCTGCACTGATAACTACACCTGATATCACCAACACACGGCCAGTGCCCAACTGATTAAGGACTTCATTTCTCCTGGGAGGACTCACTCACTCACCTATGAGAATCACTTACTATAGTAAAATTGACTTTTGTGAATGGATCTATGTCTGAAGTTGTGTATCTCTGTGCTTGTATTGTCCAAATGTGTAAATGTATTCATATATGTGTATATGGATGTATTCTTATGTGCCTTGAGTCTGTGTAAGTGTGGGTAATTGAGCACTTATGTGTGAGTTGTGTGTATTGTATATACAAGCATGAGTTTGTGTGCACTAGTGCCAAACCATGTCTGTGTTTGTATGTCTGTATATCTGCTGGTGTGTTCCCTTGTGTGTGTGCGTCTGAGTGCATGGTTAATGCAACTTCTTGGGACTTGGCTTTCTATTCTATTACACATTGAAATAGTTAAGCTCCATAATCTTATTGTTTGTTTAAAGTTTGCTTTTGGATGCAGGCCTGTTCCAGAATAACTAGCAGATGCAAAAAGCATCCATTATGTATTTTTGCAATTAGCCAAAAACCCAGAACCTTTTCTTAAGTAACAGACACAATTCTGTGGGTTGCTTATTGCTGGGACCCACCTCCTTTCCCCAGCTTGTCCTGTGCCCAGCCCTAACCCAAGCCAAGCCAGAGAGGGTTTGCAAACTGTCCCTAGTGGGATGGGAAAAAAACCATTAAGGGTTTCAGAATAGAACTCAAGGGAATTTGCAGTGGGGAGGAGGAAGAGAAAAACAGGAGAGCAGCCATCAAAACCTGAAATGCCTTTGTCAAACTGACTCATCCAGTCTAGCAGTTACCCAGCTTTCTAGTCTGGACTCAGCCAAATAGTCACAGGACAAAATCCATATATATTCATTCACCTATTAAAGGTTTTTCCATTGTATGTCTCCATCTTATCTTTGCATACAGGAACCCTCACCTCCTTTAACTCGGTGTACCTCCCCTATCCTTTACTGATACCTTTTTGCTAGTCCATTTCTTTCAGCTGGAATACACTGCTCCTCTCCTCACAAACCAGGCACCACCTGCCTGCTAGCAGTACTTCCATCAGCAAACTTTGTTCAGCAGCTACCCTAGGCCCTGGGGCTGGCCCCTGGGTAGCAGAAACAGAGACCCAGGGACTTTCTCAACATTTGAGCTCTTTTGAGGAGGCACAGATCCCTCAAAATAACCCTTTGCCCTTCTTCCCCACATCTATGGATAGGGAACTCCTGTGTCCTGGGTTTCAAGAGGACCTAGGCATGTAGCCGAGGTTCCAGGTGAACATCAGACATGCATAGCTACAGCTTGATCAGGGTGACACCTAAACCACATGCCCTGAGACTGGAAGACTCAGCATCCAGACTCTGCCTGCACATTTCCAGGGATGGAGAACTCATGTCCTCAAGTTCACGTGGCCCAGTTCACAGTTGGCCAACATTAGGTCTTGCTTATATTGCTCCACTGTACTAACTCTACCCTCAAACGATACTGAACACATCTCCATCTCCCTTCAGAGGTTGGACACAGCAATCATGGTCCCCCAGGTGCTCAACTTGTTGAGACTGGCAGCTGCTAAGTAAGATCAAAGCAGGGCCACTATGACAAGTTGGTATCCCTTACTGGGAGAGCATCTGGGATCTTCTTGAAGTACTTCTTCCCCTCAGTCCTGAGCCTCTGGGATGGAAGACTGGGCCAATGACTCACTTGTGAGCATTCATTGAGTTGTCACAATTGTGGATTCATCAAACATAGTGCTAGGCACTGTGGACACAAAGGCCCTTGCCCACAGAGCTGCAGAGCTGTGCATTTCCAGTATCTGCTCTGCCCACTTTGTTTAGTATAATGATTCTCAAAGTACTAATATCAGCATCACCCAAAACTTTACAAGAAATTCATTCTTGACTGTGCCCCAGATTCACTGGGTCAGAAACCTCACCCATGGGCCCAGCAATCTAGGTTAAGCAAGCCCGCCCAATGATTCCGATACATTCTAATCTTTACAAACCACTGATTTAGATTCACCTAAGCTTTTAAAATTAAAGTAGAAGCCGGGTATCGATGGCTCATGCCTGTAATCCTAGCTCCGGAGAAGGCAGAGATCAGGAGGATTGCGGTTCAAAGCCAGCCCCAGGGAAATAGTTACTGAGACCCTATCTCCGGGGGAAAAAAAAATCACACACAAAAAAAGGACTGATGGAGTGGCTGAAGCAGTTAGAGTGTCTGCCTAGCAACTGTGAGGCCCCGAGTTCAAACCCCTGTGCTACCAAAAAAAAAAAAAAAGTAGAATTGCTAGAAGTAGGCCTGAGGCATTGGTCTTACCACTTGAGCCACTCCGCCAGCCCTCAGACCATTTTTCTTTTCAATTTATTCTTACTGGGGGTGGGGAAGGTGGCCAAAACAATGTATATACACATGTGAGTGAATGTAAAACTGAGTTAAAAAAAAAAAGAACTTACTGAGTGTCTACTATATGTAGGCACTGGGAAACGGGAATGAGTAAGAGTGATGTTTTTGTTCTCCAGGTACTTAAAATCTAGAGGGGAGATCAACAATAAGCAAACAAAGTAACTTCACATAACCATATACAATAAAGAAAACAAACCAGGAGATAGACGTGGAGGCCCACACTCCTAATCTCAGTACTCAGGAGGCAGAGGCAGGAGGATCATGAGTTTGAAAACAGCTTGGGCTGCAAGATAAGACCTGTCTTTAAATACACACACACCACACACACACACACACACACACAAAATAAGCTAGTGTCCAAGGAAGGATGATAAGGCATTAGAAGACACACTGCCTAATTATAGGTAGACAGCAGGTAGAGGAATGAAAGACAAAATGGATGAGACCCAGAGATGAATGCATCTGTTTTATTCCAGTTCCAAACCCACAACTATTTCACAATAAAGACTGCACACAATTAACTTGGTCTCTTTGGGTCTCAGTTTAATCATCCATGAAAAAGGAAAATCACTGTTTCAACCTGCCTTGGAATTGTTAGGAAAACCACGTAAGATCAGAGGTGAAAGTTTGCCAGCATTAAAAGCACTGTACTCAAACAATATAGTTAAGAAACCACTGGACTTGAGTTTGTTTAGTGAGCTTGCTGAGCCCAATGGTTGGATATTAACTGATTGTTGGATTCCCCAATATCTCAAACATGTTTTGAATGAATGACCAGTTTTTCTAACATGAACATTTTGGTGTTATTGGCATTCTTTGGTCTGGTGACACACAAGGAAGATGTGGACTACACGTAACCAACTCTGAGCCCAACATATCTGAAAATTGGCTTGCTAGTGACCAGCTAGCTACAATTAAGATGGCAGACCCCCTTGTGTGAATGTGATTAGATTGCAATAATGCTTCTTAGATGTATATGGCTATCATTTCACCAATTAGTCACAATCTGTATGGTCATACAAAACAATGCCTCAGTTGCTAACTAAAATTACGTAAGTACTTTCCTAAGTCAAATGCACAAACTAAACTCACAAATATCCATAAAGTTACTCAAAACACAAACTAAAGATAACTGACTATAGATGGTGTTAAGGAAGTCCTATTCCTGAAACCCTTTTTAATCACTGAATCATTCTTGGAGATGAGTGGGAATGTGGTCTGTGATGATGAAGACTTCCAGGCAGACTAGGCAATGGTGTATGGCAGGAGCAATGATTGGCAGAGTAAGACAGACCTGACAAGAGCTGTCACACAGAAGTAGAACTAAACAGAATCATGCTTCTCTGTGTAAGGATTTTACTCTCCCTGCACATCTCCTCCCATCCTCTCAATTTCAGAATTTTCCATTAAAACATAGTAGCAGCAGCAGCTTCAAGTCCAGTAGCTACATTCCTTCCTCAAATAGCACTTACTAAGACCCAAGTAAATGCCTAACACCCCCCCACCAGCCTTTTAGGACTTAGGTTTCACTATGTTGCCCAGGCTGGCCTAGAACTCCTGGGCTCAAGCAATTCTCTTGCCTGTCTCCAGACTGACTACCTGTGATTACAGGCATGTGGCACAGCACCCAGCTGATACAGTTGCTTTTAAATTGGTCTGCTACACTTCGCCCCCACCTTCACTTTTTGTGGTAGTGGTAATCAAACCCAGGGCCTTGGTGATGCTAGGCAAGCACTCTAGCACCGTGTTACATCTCTGGGTCAGCAACTTGGTAATTTTAATGTGAGAGTATTTTCACCCAATCTAAAAGTTAGACAATTAGACTTTAGCATATTTCCCCTCCAAAAAATGAGTAATGTATCCATCTTGATCATTATTCCAGTTGAGAAGAGAAAAATGGCAATGCCCATTGTGCACTTGGGAATTAAAAGGGAAAACAGCCATCTTGATTCAGTGTCTTCCTGATTACAGATACTCAACTGACCCAATTCTGACAGCTGTTTTAGAACCACTTGTAAAAAATGCTTCTTTATAAAACCAATAAACAACTTAGGGCAAGTCAGGACACACAACATTGTGCTTTCAATTAACAATTAACAATTGCTGAACCTGTCCAATGTCTTTTCCCTCTGGCTCTGGACGCCCTTGGAGCCAGGCTAGCTCATAAGTCCTCAGAGGACTGCAAGGGCTTAGTCTCACAAGGTAACTTATTGACTGCAGGGGTTTTCTTGGAAGCTCATCTTGAGTCCACAAATAATTTTTTTTTAATTTCATTAAAGTAGCTACTGAGAGCATATTCCTTACATGAAGCCTTCAAGAGTAGTGTAAGAACATTTCCAAAGCTCCTGTACATGTTTTTTTTTTACTTTTTCTTTTTAAATGTGATTGTTCAACCAAATGAAGATACATATGCTCTTTATATGTTATATTGCTTAATTGCTTGATTCCACTGTGTAGAAGACAGCCAATAGGGTGTGTTTATAACCATACTGCATGTGGTTACATAACATTAGGGCTGGGATGTGGCAATGTAGCTGGTAACAACCTCTGCAGATGCTGCCCCTTGGTTACTTGGCTGTCAAAGGCCAGTGTTCAGAAGTTATACATTTACTTCAAACTGTATCATAAATAAAAAAGAATTTTCTGTGGCTAAAAGAACTTCACATAGAGAAATTTTCTGATTTATTACCTTATCTCCTTAAATAAAACTAAATAAGTAAACTCTCTCCTCTTAGGTTTGGGTATCAGAAGGATAAAGCCAGAAAGAAAAACCTCTTTGAAGAGTGACCCCTGAAAAACAGGTTCTGCATTTGTCATTGTCAAACACACAGTAGCCTCTCATTTAGCTCCGTTCAACAAGAATATAGTTTGTGCCCTGACATTTCCCTAAAAATGGCAAGTCTCATTTATCACAACGGAAGTTTTTAAGCTTCATAACCACCGTTGCAAAGGTGAGCTGAGATTTTTAAGAATGGCTTTGCTGAGCAATGTTATTTCTTCACGAAAACTCATAACTTGACTTTTCAAACTTGTATCCCTCCACATCCTCTTGCTATCTCAATAAAACCTGACAAAAAAAAAAGCAGGTTCTGCTCTGATGAGCCTGGAATGCAGAGATCCACAAACATCTGCCCCTGAGTGATAGCCTAGAGATAATATGGTTGACCTCAGCCTGAAATTGAATTTCATCTTCCAGCTCTCCCCAGAACCTTCAGGGCTTAATGAGTTTCCAGGTTAATAACAATCATAATAACCACTCCACAAGCATTCCTGGATGCAAGAGAGTACTTTCAACTGGCCTCAGGGATGAAGAAATGAAGGGACAGATGATCAGACCTTTGATTCCTTTCTCTTTGGCATAATAAATAAGCTTTTATTTCATTAAAAAAGGAAAAATGCTTAGAATTAAGAAATGCTTAATTGAATTAAGGATCCAGGTGGGTTAAGAAGAACTGAAATAAGAATGTATAAAGAATGATCGAGCCTGGTGTGGTGATACTCACTTGCAATCCCAGCACTCAGGAAGCTGAGGCAGGAGGATCAGGAGTTTAAAGCCAGCCTATGCTACATAGCAAAACCCTGCCCTAAAAAACAAAACAAAAAAAGACATTATTTGAAGGTCTATCCAAAAAAACACATAAAAAGACAACATTTGGAAATCTAACCATATCCAAGTGTTTTAGACAGGAAACTCCTGGAAGGCAGAGAATGAGTTTGTAGCACTATGGCTTATACCTGTTTAAAGATGAAGACCCAGGATAGCATAAAAAAATTAAATTAAAATAAAATAAAGATGAAGACCTCCAGGGAAGAGATGCTGACCTAGTGTGGCCTATTATCTCCAAGGATCACTAGAATGCCTGTCAACTACTAAAATTACATGAACAAAGCCACAGTCTACAAAAGGCCCACCTTCTGAGACATATTCCCTGCTATCAATTTCCCCCCTCAATGAGACAAGCAACCATGTTCCTACCGGTGCCTCCACCCAGATTACTTCTTGACAAAATGGGATAAAGTCATGCTTTCTGCCTAAGATGCTCAAACATAACACACAGCAGAAAATTCTTCTGGATCCTGAACTCTGCCTTTGCTGTGTGACGACCCACGGGTTAAATGTGATACCTTTTGTAATATGCTTAAGACAACAGAAATCTGAACCAGCAAATATAGCAAAGGCCACAGCACAAAATTTATTGGGATTATTTACTAAATAATGCAAACACATTCAACACCACTGAATAGAAATTTTAATTTTAAAAACATCGCAAGGCTCAAATTAGGGTCTTTCAAGAAACTTAAAAACTTCTTAGTAACCGTGTTGTTGTTGAGACAGGATCTTGCTATGTAGCCCCGGCTGGCCTTGAACTCCAGATCCTCTTGCCATAGCCTTTCTAGTGCTGAGGTTACAGGTGTGCACCACCATGCCCAACTTAGTGACTGAATCTCAACTCCAAAATTTGATACTACCAACATATTTTTCTACTCAAAAGCAAACAAAAAAGCAAAACTACATAATTTAGTAATTGCCATGTTTCTTGGTTTATGTTCACAAATGCCACAGAAAGATAACAGATGAAAGGAAGTAAGACACCTAGACTGAAGGTTATGCTCCCAAGCATCAGCATAAATATTTAGATTCCCATCTGACAGATTTTTTTTTTTTTTTTGTGGTACTGGGGTTTGAACTCAGGGCCTATACCTTGAGCCACTCCACCAGTCCTTTTTTTGTGAATGGGTTTTTTGAGACAGGGTCTCGTGGAACTATTTGCCTAGGCTGGCTATGAACTGCAATCCTCCTGATCTCTACCTCCTGAGTAGCTAGGATTACAGGCATGAGCCACCAGCGCCCATGACAGATTTCTTTACTTACATAAACAGCAATGCTCTCAAAATCTTAGTCTCTATTCTTGCTTCATACTATAACTGTGCTGATTAAATCACCAACAAAGCCCCTGGTGTTGGATGGACTGAAATATTAGATTAAAAACTCTTTACAATCTCTTCCAAGAAACCAAGACAGTCTCAGTACAAATTACTAAAGATACTTTGCTTTCCATGTTGAAAATTTTCTCATTGGTAGTTGAATTTCATTAACATACATAGTAACAAATGATTCTACTATAATACAAGAACATATATTAACTTGTTCTTACTATTACTAATGACTTTAAATATAAACTCTAATTATACAAAGACAAAATTCCATGCTCAATTTAACCCTGTGTACCAAACAGTGTAAGTGCTGAAAATGAAAACCATTTTAAGAAATCTCCATTAAGAGCCTTGGATACCACATAACTTTAGTGATAGGAGAAAACACATTTCTCAGAGAGAATTTTTAAAGGAATAATGGATCTAAAAGAAAATTTATTTTAGCTGGGCAGTAGTGGTTCACTCCCGTAATTCTAGCTACTTAGGGAGCTGAGTTCTGGAGGATTATGTTTGAGGTCAACCTGGGCAAATAGTTAGAGACCCTCATCTCCAAAATAACCAGAGCAAAATGGACTGAATGTGTAGCTCAAGTGGTAGAGTACCTGTTTTGTAAGCATGAAGCCCTGAGTTCAAACCCTAGTCCCACCAAAAATAAATAAACAAACAAACAAATAAATATTCCTTTGGACACTATAGCCTTTTTAAAAGCTGTGTGTGTCTTTTAACAATTCAATGTGATACCAAAAAAAAGAAAAAAAAAAAAAAAAGGATTTTCAACAAATGTAGCCAGGAAGAGAATCCAACATTTATAAGATATATTTATTATCTTTCTGACCAAAGTGCAATGATTTTTAAATCTTTTTAAACAAATAACTATGAAAAAAAGTATTCCAGAAAATAAAATACAAATAGGAAATTTAACCATTAGATTGCCTTTTCTAATTTACTCTTGCCCTATATTTAGTCTAGATAACAAAACAAAAAACCTCTTGAAGTTTTACTAAAATGAGACCTGAATCATTTTAACATAAATCTAGCACATGCATTTCAAAGTTTCATTGCTAGAAATTTTTTTTAAGATCAGTTTAATCATGAATAGAGCATAAGGAACACAAGTCACTAGATGTGATCCTTGCCCCACACCCTCAGATTATGTCAGAATATAGCTGACAATTCTGCCAGGTTCTGAACTCCTTGTGCCCCCAACCCAAACTTTGGAAGCTAGAACTATGCCCTGTCACACAACTTTGTACAAGCTGCAATAAATCAAAGCCTAAGTCGTCTTATCTTTCTATAGGAAATGGTCAGTTACTTGATGAATACTAAAACATTGCTAGGAATACATTTTATGAGCTTTTTACTAAATATCTTGTGCAAGAACTTACTACACAAAAAGTTCCTTTGAAATTTGGTCCACAAATTCATTTAACGGGTTGCAAATTTAAAAGCTGCAAGAAAAAGAGGAAGTGGGAATCCCTAACCTTAACATGTTGCAATTAGTAAAGAGACATACATGCATATTTTGCTCACAGAAGGACAAGCTATAAAAGAGACAGTCTTTTTAATAAATCAAAGAACTAGCAGATACCCTTCTTTGTTTTGTGAGCACCATAATAACTAAGATGAAGTTAAACCTGAATTCACTGTCTACTCTTGTGATAAAAATAAAAAAACATAAAAAATTTTCTTACTATATATTTCCTAACATTGAGATGTAATTTTGAAAGATTCAAATTGCCTTAAAAGGGGGTTGTGATAGCAGCTATCAAAGCAATATTCAAGCATGATTTCAAGGATGCTTTCAGATTTAAGGTTAACCTTCTTTGTCAAAAATCTTCATAACATCATCAAAAACCTGCAAAAGAAAAAAAAGACAATCGTTGTAAAAGCAAATACTGTTTAAACACCATATAGCACGTGCCAGTCTCTTGGTTCAATTCCCAGCACCAAAGATAAAATTAAGTACAAAAAATACCAAAACCACCAAAACAAAAATCCATCATAATGCTAAGTTCATGTTAAAGTTAATTTTATATTAACTTTTAAAATGAATCGTTTAAAAAATCAAATTATATTCTTAGTTTAATTTCACTTTATACATAATACAAATAACAAAATTATGATCATGCTGCATTGTATTTTATTAGTGCTTTTTGGATAAAACATACTTTAAAAAAATCATACTTCTTGATAAGCTACTTGGTAATTTGGTAAAACGTAATCTGAAGTGGCTTATCTTCTTAGTTCTGATTCTGAAAGAATGAAGTTTTCTCATGTATTATTTCACCTCTATAGAAGTAGTAATGGATCAAAGACTCACTGAATCTTTTTCCTCTGGACCTTTCTTTTTTGTCTTGTAAGGGGAAGATTCAGAGAATCAAGGAACAGGAAATTAGGTGAATTAAGATTCACTAAAAATATGTGTAGGCTCTGTGAGATCCAACCACAATTTAGAGATCACTGAGTTAATGAAGACAGAAACCTCACACCTGACCTTTAAAGCTACTTGTTCTGTCACAGAAAAAGAAGTAGCCTGGGGCTCTTGAGCTAGATGTCTTGTCAGTCATGCTACAGGTTTTAAATCATGAATATGATATGAATCACTGTACTCAAAATACCAATTTTCCAAGGTTTGAGAAAACCTAAATTCATGTTTTAAAAACATACTCATGTTTTTAAAAATGTTAAACCACCCACTCCTCATGAAGAGTAAGTCTAAAGTTATAAAATCCACTTTAGACCTATTCAAAAAGAAGAAAAACCTCATTTCAAGTTTAGTCTCCAAGCGTTGGGAAAACAAACTTCCCTGTCAAAGCATATATTTTTCTCATGCTTATCCCCAGAGAAGTAATCACATTTTTATTTGACTTTTTTTTCAAAGACAAGCCAGGGACACTTACTTCATCAACAGATTTAGAAGCATCTATTTTCTTAACTTTCCCCATTTCTTCATACAGGTCAATAATTGGCTTGGTTGACTGAAGGTAAGTCTGAATTCTGCAAAGGAAGCAAGTATTTCAAGGTTTTAGGTATCCATCCTTCCCCTCTCCACATTATATTACAGCTCAGAGACAACACAAAGTCAGACCCAATTGACTCCTTCATCATCTCTTTACGTAAGCCACTGTACCTATGTAAGCATAACATGTTTTCCTTCTGGACCAAAATGGGACAGGGATTTAATGTGTCATGGAAGTTCTGCACTGGCATTGAGGTAGTTAAAAGTAAAAACTGAAAAGTACCTCTTTTCCAAGCTTTCTCTGTTGTCATCACTCCTACCACTACTCTTTCCCCTCTCAAGACATCGTTCAATACAGATCTAAATAAAGATAGAGTAAAACGTTATGTAAAAAACAAAGTTATGAATTTGCCATTTACTTAACCTAAAAAGAAAATAAAGTTTAAAGAGACTACTAAAAAAAATCCTACATTAAACCTGATGTGTCTAACTCATTAATCAACATGCAAAATCTTTTTCAATTTAAACATGTGGTACAATTTATATAAATTAGGTTAAATAAGTACAGAGCATAATAATTCATTCATGACTCAGTTTTTCCTGTGTGTATTTTTTTTAAACCGCAATAAAAAGAAGATCTGTATGTGTATGTTCCATCTTGGATATATTATTAACTTATTAGGTATGAATTACAACCTCAAACTTTATACCATTTTTGCTTATTTTATGATAATTCCATAAATATTCAAATATTTAAGAGTCAACATATTTGAATAAAGCATCTCTTGTTAAATCATGAATACACATTTCTTAGTTATAAAGCTGTGGTAACAATCTAAAGTTAACTTTGAAAAATAAGTGAAAACATATTTTTAGGGGTTGGAAGAAGAGAGTTACATTTTAAAACAACTTAAAGGCTACAGAAAGTCTCTCCTTAGAGGCACATTTGTAATTCAACCTAAGAATAGCCAACTTCCTTCAAGGCACTACTTCAGATTCTTACTCTTGCAGACTGTTGGCATTAATTTAATGAAATTTATATCACAGCAGCTGTCAAGCAGAGTCAGGTCTTCTAATTAAATGGTTCTGAAAAATTCATTTAGTTATTCAAAGATATGTCTGGGTATGCTGTGAGGAATGCCAGAAAAAAAAAAAAAGAACTCTTTCCTGCTGTTTTTAAGAGCATCTCATTCTTTTGAAGACAATCCACGCTATCCTGTAAGTTTCTTTAAAACAGAAAACTTCCTCAACTTTCCAGAAATGTTTCTTTTCCAATAAACAACATGCTCTCTGAAAATAGTGAAAACTTAACCAAGCAATAGTTCAGCTTCATTACCTAACTTTATTATGCATTCTAATTCTTATTTTTTAAAAAAACCTAATTTTTATTATTTTGAAAATACAGCAATTTTTAAGTTTACAAGGCTGCTGATACCATACAGGTTTTAATGTTCCAAGAGCAAGACTGTGCTTTTCTGTTTACCCAATCTACTAATTAAAAAACAAACAACAAAACTGCTATCTATAGAAAATCACTTTGTTTTTCTCTAATAAGCTTTGTTTTACTCTTAATCAGTTGTTTAAAGTCTAGGTGAGTAGATGAAGATTTTCATTACCTCATTATTGCAGTCAAAAAACAGAACAAAAGATACATCTGCCTTCCCATCCATGGTCTTGTTCCAACCTTGAAGGTTGTCTTGATTTCTCGGAAACCCATCAATCAAAAATTTGTTCTTCTGAGCATTGACAGCCATTGTCTGATCCATTTCCTAAAGGAGAAAAAAGATTCAGATTCAACAGTACATTAACAAAGTACAATTTCTAAAGCAAAACATTGAATACATATTGTTTTGTTATTATTCTCTAAACCATAAACAAAGGGTCAGGCATGGTGGTGCACCTTTATAATCCCAGCTAAAATTCAAGATCCTATCTGAAAAATAACTAAAACAGGGCTGGGAGTGTGGCTCAGTGGTTGAGTGCCTGCCTAGTAAGTGCAAGGCCCTGAGTTCAAACCTCAGTACCACCAAAAAGAAAAAGGGAGGGGGGCTGACGTAGTGGCTCAAGTGGTAGAGTGTTGGCTTAGCAAGTATGAGGCTCCGACTTCAAACCCCAGTGCTGCCCAAAAAAAAAAAATCTGGGAGCTGGTGGCTCATGTCTGTAATCCTAGCTACTTAGGAGGCTGAGATCAGAAGGACCACAGTTCAAAGCTACTCTGTACAAATAGTTCTTGAGACTCCCGCTTCCAAAATAACCAGAGCAAAATGGACTGTGACTCAAGCAGTAGAGTGCCTGCTTTCCACGTGTGAGGCCCTGAGTTCAAACCCCAGTTCCAAACAAATGAATCTAATCAAAACAACAATGACAAAAAACATAAGTATGTAAAGAGTGAAGGGTACGTAAGAAAAATAGACCAATAGGAAATGAGCCTATCAATTTGGTTGCATCAAGCTGAATAGACTATGGATATGTGGTCCCCCTTCTCATTTTACACACACACACAATTTTTCCCTGTGGTTCCAAATTTAAAGAATAAGCATATCCTATGGTTTGGATGTTGAATGTCCCCCAAGGTCCATGGGTCCCTCAAGGTCCATGTGCAACTTTAGAGTTGCACTATTGGGAGGTGCTGGGGGCTTTTAGGAGGGGGTCTTGTAGGAGGTCCTGAGGTCATTGGGGGCACACTCCTGCAGGGGACTGTAGGACCCTGGCCTCTTTGGTTTTATCTCTGGCTTCCTGGCCAGGAGGTGAGCAGCTTGCCCCACGAGCTCCTTCTCATTGCCATCCATCATCTCCACCAGAGGCTTAAAACACCTGAGTTTACACTGGAACTCAAAACTAAAAGGCAAAAATAACCTTTTATTTTTCTTTTTTCTTTTTTTTTGAGTAAGGCAGGAGAATTTTTTGAGATAGAAAAGTAGCAAAGAGCAGAGCTCCTAGAGCTGGAAGGAGTCCCAAGAGAAATCCAAAAAGGAAAGGTCCAAAATAACCTTTTTTCTTTTAAGTTAATTGTTTCAGAAATTTTGTTATATACACAGAAAGCTAATACAGCACATATTAATTTCACATATAAACATCACAAGATTATAAAAAAATAAGAGGAAAGTAACCATTAACCAAGACCCTATTTTGCCCTCCCTCTGCTATTCCTAAGTCATTCTGCTGTGGTAGAAAGTATGCTGCTAATTTATTTTTTACTTTTTGATACAGAATCTTATCATGCAGCCCAGGCTGGCCTCAAACTTAGATTCCTCTGTCTCAGCCTCTCAAGTGCTGGGATTACAGATGTGTGCCACAATACTTGGCTGAAAGTGCTACAGGTGCTCAACTTTGCTGTAATTTAAGTCCAACAGAAAGTGGAGTCAAGTGTCTCTGGTTCCATCCAGATGCTTATATATTTCTCTTCCATCAGGCTTCAGTTATTTCCTGCTGTTACCAACATTGCAATTCTCCACTGTTTTCTTGTATGTCAAAATTCCTGTTAATGACCATACTCTTAGGGGGTCTACAGAGAAGAGTTACCAAGTAAATGCAAGGTGTCTGTTTTTCAGATGTCACATTGAGGATGGTGATTCATTTCAGGCATCAGGAAAGAAGATACCAAGACTGAGACTATCAACAATGACAATGAGGGACATAAGAGTGTGAGTGTGTGTGTGTGTGTGTGTAAGAGTGAGAGAGAGAGAGAGAGAGAGAGAGAGAGAAGAAGAAGGAGGAGGAGGAGGAAGAAGAGGAGGAGGAGGAGGAGAGGAGGAGGAGAAGGAAGAGGAAGAAGAAGAGGAGGAGGAAGAGAAAACGATAAAGGTTTACAGGAAAACAAAAAGGAGAAGGGGGGATGGAGAGGGAAGAAGAAACAAAGGGAAGAGAAAATAATGAATGTTGGGAAGGAAGGACAAAGTACACATATATATACATGTTACACTGCAGTGTGGCTGATCCTAAATTAAGGTAGAGAATCCTTGCCACTGTCCAGTTTCTTCCTAGATGAAAGCAGAGTTTCCAGTATTGCCATTCTCAAACACAATACCACCTTCCACAAGCAAGAAATTCAATGCTCTAATTTTTCATTACTTAAACGAAGGCACATTTAATTTCTTCTTTCCTTTCTGGTTGAAACTGGTTGATATGCACACTCCTTACCCTCTTTAATAAACTGATGGTTATCTCAACTGGCACAATCTTTCCATCTTTAATGTACTTTTCAATGAGTTCACCATATTGTGAGTCTGGGTTCTTTCTTTCATCACGAAGAAGCTCTCCTGCAGAAAGGTGTGTGTAGCCATATTTCTGAAAGAAACAACACACAGGAAAAAAAAATCAGAATTCGTTCAACCCACTGGTATGACTAGTCATTTTTTCTTTGTGTTAAATTCTACAATTTTTCTACAATAAATGTGCTTGTATATAAAATAATAAAAATTTAAGAGATTTTTGATAGTCCAGTTTGCTTATTAATAACATCCTTACCCTTCATGTTTGTGCACCATAAAATCATCCCCAAATTTATCTAACCAGTCAAGGCATTAACATCTATTTATATTTTTTCATAAACATGATCAGAATTTGTTATTAATATTGTTCAAACAAATGTCTAACAAAAATCTGTATGACTCAAAATAAAAAATCAAAAGCCTTACCACTGTTGGCTATATCCACATTCTATTTAAAAAAAAAAAAGTCTACTTAGAACTCAGTATGTCTAAACAGAACTCATCACCACTTCCACAAACCTCATTCTCCCATTTTCTTCCCTTAAGTCCTACCTCCATGAAGTCAGCTTTCCTGACATCACTGGAAAGTGCTCACATAATCAAATGTATTTTAGATTATCACTGTCTCTCCGCTTAGACCAGCTTATTGTTATTGTTTGGTGGTACGGGGTGGGGGGGTTGAACTTGTACTTACTAGGCAGACACTCAAATACTCGAGCCACACCTCCAGCCCCTTTTACATTGGTTATCTTTGAGATAGGGTCTCCCTTATGCCTGGGCCTGGCCTGGACTGCGATCCTTCTATTCACATTTTCTGTATAGCTGGGATGACAGATGCATGCCACCTTGTCCAGCTTTTATTGATTGAGACAGGGTCTTGTGAATGTTTTGCCCAGGCTGGCCTTGAACCCAGATCCTCCCAATCTCTGCCTCCTGAGTAGGTAGTATTATACACATGAGTGACTGCACCTGGCTCAGACCAGTATCTTAAAAGTACATTTTCTAACTTTCTATCCACAACAAGAAGTCTCATTTGTGAGTCTGCATGGTGTTACATGCCTGGAATCTCTGTACTCAGGAGACTAAGGCAGGAGGATCATAAGTTCCAAGCCTGTCTGGGTTACATATTGAGACCCTGTCTCACAAAACAAGAACATTGGCCAGGAGCAGTAGTTCATGCCCGTAATCCTGGCTACTTGAGGTTTGAGGACAGTTCATCAAAAAGTTAGCAAGAGTCCATCTCAACAAAAAAAATGTGTGTATGATACTTTGCACTTGTAATCCTAGGCTGGCCAGAGCAAAAACCAAGTCCCTATCTATCTAAAACAAAGAACCTAAAGCAAAAAGGGCAGAAGGTATGGCTCAAGTTGTAGAGCACCTGCCTAGCAAGCACAAGGCTCTGAGTTCAAATGCCAGTGCCGCCAAAAATAAAACAACAAAAACCAGCATACCATGTTACCCCAGCATTAGACTTACATATTTCATGTTTACCTTAATTGAGTCAAGAGGCCATATACAGGCTGGTTCAAGAAGTGGTTCCAGCAGTAAGAGCACCTGCCTAGCAAGCGTTAGGCTCTGAGTTCAAACTCCAATACCACCAAAAAAAAAGAAAAGACCACATAGAGTGACCAACCTATACCATCTGGGTTTGTGTGAGTGTACTTTATGATGTTCCAACAAGAATACATTTTTAAATTTTTTTAACCTTTTCTTTTAATTGTACTGGGTGAGGGTACATTGTGGCATTCACAAAAATTCTTACAATATGTCAAATATATGGTACTTGAGTTCACACCCTCCATCATTCTCCTTCATTCCCCCTCCCACAACAATAAAATTGCCTAACGATGAATTTCAGAACTTACCCCATCACTAAGTGACACGACTTCACAACAAGAATACCTACTTGTTGTCAAGCAATTTTGTTGTTGGGTGAATATCACAGAGCACACTTACTAAAATGGCTACAATGTTACAAGGCAATGTAATCTTATGAGACCAAGTTGTACATGTGGCCTGTCACTGAAATGTTAGTATGCAGTGCATGACAATATATATACATGTATCTTAGTGGTTTTGGTAGAAAAAAAAACAATCAAGGAGGCTTAAGTGAGATAATAGACATGAATACCTTAATGAAAGGTAGGTAGTAAAATATGATGGTGATGATTATTATCATTAAGGATTTACAAATACATATTACATCAGGGTAGAGGGTAACAGTTAAGCTAAGTCATGTAAGACACAATATATTGTACTGCCATTTCACCTTGAATGCAATGAGAAAACAATACAGTCTAAAAATAATTCTGAATAGTGAAAAGCTTCTTCTACAGAACTTACAGGTTCATTTTTATTCAATCAAATCCATTTTAAAAGTTTTAGCTGGGTGTTGGTGGCTCACGCTTATTATCCTAGCTACTCAGGAAGCAGAGATCAGGAGGATAGTGGTTTGAAGCCAGCCCAGGGAAACAGTTTGCAAGACCCTATCTCAAAAAACCCTTCAAAAAACAGGGCTGGTGGAGTGGCTCAAGGTGAAGGCCCTGAGTTCAAGCCCCAGAACTGGAAAAAAAAGGTTTTAAGTTTTTACTCTCAAATATTAGAAATATATTCAATACTCAAGTTACAATAATTATCTCATCCTAAATTCTTAAGAATCCTTCAAAGAGTTTTTAATCTTACCTAAATATACAAAAAAATACTTGATCATGTGTTATCTTTAATTTCAGTGTTAAGATTTGAGGCAGTCTACAAAACTACCCTGTTTTGAAGTGTTTCATGCTGGTATGTTAATACAAGCCTGTAAGTCTAGCTTCTCCAGAGGCTGAGGTATGAGGATCCTGAGTTCAAGGCCAGCCTGGCCTACACAATGAGATCCTGTCTCAAAAAAAAAAGAAAAAGAAAGTATTTCAGCTTACATTGCTCATTTTACAAAAACTAACTCCTTCAATTACCTAGACTATGGTGAACTTTCTTATTTTGGGTTGCAGAAGCCATATAGTCCTTATCCCCTTTCTATGTTCCAAAAATGTTGGTTAAGCTTGTTCTTGCTTACTGTAGTAAGCTAGCAATCAGGTAGTCAGTGAGAGAAAACAAACTCTAAGTAGTTTATTTGCCAAATAAATGTGGGTACAAAGGTGGATGAGAATAAGCAAAAGCCATAGTATCATCCATGTTTATGTCTTATATGTCTGTCCACTAGGCAAGTAATCAAAAGTATACTTAATTATTGTAATTATTTTTTTAAAAAGCTATCATCATTTATAGAAAACAGACATAAATATAAAATTATTCATTTAAGCTATTTTTAAAAATTATTTCATACCATTTATAAATGCCTACTTTGATCACTGGGTAAAGGCAAACTTCTGAATGCTGAGTACAGAAAGGACTTTATGAAAAATGAGGTGTGACCTACTTCCCCACTTACTATGCACAATTTTTAAAAAGCACTTTGCAACTACTGTCCACAAAATTTTATAGCAGCTTCATTTCCCACTGTTTATTTTGGCTCCTACTTGGAAGTCTCTGCTTGCCGGATGCTCTACTCTGGTCTAGTGATTATAGCATATGGTGATATTGAATAAATGCAGAGACAAACAGTACTAAACAATGGCAAGCACTCAGTGAAAACACCAGTGGTACATGCTGCTTCATAATGCTCTGCTGTAGGAACAATGTATACGTTTAGAAGCCCAGCTAGTAATTTAGAAATTAGTATACTCACTGTTTGTTTCCTGACATTGGAGAACTCAAATTTGCAAGCTTTATATTGCATTAAAATGGGGTTTGGGATTATATCATTAAAAAAAAAAGAAAAACTAGTTGTAAACTGTAGATATATGCAAATGATACTTTTAAAGCTAGTTTTATAATCTGTCAAAAAGAAAAAAACGACTTTACCTGCAAAGTCAAAGAAAATAAGGAATGTAAATAAACATGACTATGTCAAACCTACAAATGCATCTTTTGATTCTCATCCATTTCATTTTTTAAAAATTCTCTACCAGTTGCTTTTTAATACTACATTTTACTTAAGGATTTTGCTTACGCTTTCCTTTTACCACAGAGTTTCAACAATAACACAACTCACATACTAGTTATTATAACATTTAAATAATAACTAGACTTTAAGGGGCTATTTTCATGCTGGGAGCATGGCTCAAGTGGTAACAGTGCCTGACTAGCAAGCATGAAGCCCTGAGTTCAAACCCCAGTACCGCAAAAAAAAAAAAAAAAAAAAAGACATATTTTAAAAGCATTTTTCTGTCACCAAGTATTCATGGATGCAAGTTCTGAGGAAAGAACTTTTGCCTTTACCAAAGCTTCTTCATATTCTCTGTGACTTCCTAGCAATTAAAAACTAGTGGATCACTTTTGTAGTCTTTAGGGAAATAGTCACAACCATAGCAGCTTATAACTACAATTACAGGCTACTAGTCAACCAAAAAGGTTTCTAGTGACAAATGCCTACACTCAATTCATTGCGAGTAACTGTTTATATTTTTACTTTCATTTCTCCTTTAAGATGCTGAAAAATAGATCTTTTGGTTCATAAGCATGGTGATTGGGTGTTCACACCTTTGTGTGACATATGCTGCCCTCAAACCTTGTTACGATGTAGGTACATTACCCTTCTGACATGAAAAAAAAAATGGTGAAAAATAACCCAACAACCTTTGTGAATCATACACTAAGATTTAGAGGCAGAAAAAGGCACCATGTTCTCAACAAGTACAGAACAACATTCTATTTTACTATAACTAAAAGGTTCATGGTAGAGTGCCAGCCTGTTTTACTGTAACTAGGTAAATACTGTCAGTTCTATGGTATCAACTCAGGCCACTCTCACTGCCTAGCAACTTTGGCTTTCTTTCCCTCCTTCTAAATTTAGATAATGTGGGGCCTGGAAATGTTCCTCAGTGGTAGAGCACTTGCTCTGCATGTACAAGGTCCTGGGTTTAACCTCCAGCACTGCAAAAAATAAAATAAAATAAAAATTGAAAAAAATCAGATAATGTGGTTCGACGTGAACCACATTAAAAACAAAAAACAGAGTTGAAGGTACAAATGATACATAAATGACAAGTCCTTGAGGCAGGAAGAGAACCAGATGCCAGGCACTTCTCATGCTGCTGTGGCAATTAGAAAGTGCTACTGACTGCTACTGAGCCTTTCTTGCATTACACCCAAAAAAAGACAGCAGAAAATATTAGATACAAAGACAGACTAGATAGATAGCAACTGAGTGAATTAAAACTATTAGGTGTCTTTTATTTTTTAAAATTGTTTTTCACAACCAGTGAAAAACTATCATTAATCAGTTTCAACAAGAAAAGTGAATGAATACACCTACAAACATGAACACCTCCCCAAGCAGCAATCAGGGAAGGAAAGGCCACAGAGGTAGGCCTAGGTTATTCCCTGTATGCCCCAGGAAAAGTGGGACTACAAGTAAGGGTAGGTTCCCTCCATCCAGCTAGGGACCTTAAGACCACCTCACTTAAGATAAGAAGTGAAGTACAAGCAGCTAAGGATGGGAGAGTGAACAGCCAATGGCTAGGCCTAGGCAAGGTGAATAGGTAGGTCCAGCATTGGACCCTTCTCAGCTGACATCACCAGGACAAGGGATAGGACTCATGGGCTGATTCTGTACATAGGGCATCACCCCCTGCAGAGATGGGTGCCATGAAGCTATTCATCATCTGCTTAGTGTCCCTGAGCTCTGAGAGTTGGCAAAGTTGATAAAGAAGCAGTAGGCATCTGGGAGCCAGTGGCTCATGCCTGTAATCCTAGCTACTCAGGAGGCAGAGATCAGAAGGACTGCCATTCAAAGTCAGCCTGGGAAAATAGTTCATGAGACCCTATCTCAAAAAACCCTTGAAGCCCCAGTACTGAAAAAAAAGCAGTAGACAGTGACCCAAGTATATCACTTCAACTTAAGCCTGAAGCCAGTTCTCAGGTCATCCAAGGCCAGGCAGATTACACTCAGTTTGTGGGAGTTTATATCTCAGCACTTTGTTAGGCCTCTGTGGGTCTGACATATTGTTTGCGGACATAGTGAGTCAAAGCTATTAGGTGTCCTTTAGATACACACATATGAAACACTTAAAACTAAGTTTACCTGTCATTCTCTGTAAGATTAGTGAACACTGTCAACAATCTACCTTCAGAATGCCCAGAAATGTTGTGGGAACTATGCACGAGTCATGCAGACTCGTGTCTGGGATCTATTGCAAACAATAGTTTTGTAGCCTGCAACATGCTAGGAACACTTTCTGTAAGGCTATCTGTTTCAAAGATATTTCCAACAGAACCTTTTCCAATTAATCTAAATTATGTACGATAAGGACTTTCCAGTCCTGGGGAATTTACTTTTCTTTGACCATAAGATCAGAGTACCCAGATACTTACTGGCCAGCTTTTTAGGGTTCCATTCTGAACCATCCACATAGAACTGGGGGAAAAAAAGGGGTTTCCAATAGTAATCACTATTGAAGAAAGGTTTTCATAAGGAAAAGACTATATATCCAATGGAAGAAAAGCTAAGTGTCATATCTTATATAAATTGCTAGTGGATTTCCAATCTATTTTTAGTTTGCCCTTAGTGTATTTCTAAATGTGTCATGACTATTAATAAAGTATAGAAATTATAAATGAAGTCTAATCTCTTCTTAGGCAAGAAGTTTTAGCAAATTGACATGAAGCAAACTTCTTTCTCTAAAGAGTGATATGTAAAAGCTTACCTTTTGCAAAAGAAAAGAGGGATATAACCAACTGCAGACAATTACAGCACCATTTTGTTTTCCTCATGTTTTGCTCTTCATGTAAGAAAACATTAAGTACACTTTAAATCTACAAATATTTATTGAAGTCTACAAAGTGTTGGTAATATACTGATTTGGAGGAGATAAACAGATTATATTCACAAAGGATACAATAAGGACTTGCATTTATAAAGTGACTTGAGTCCTACTACCAATTCACAAACGCAACTAATTCTTCATTATTTCCATAACTTTACCAATTCTGCCTCTTGGGGAAGAAGCTGATTCTTCACAAGTAATGGAAAGAAGGCAAAACCATATATAAAAACTTAGAGAAAAGGTGAGTTAAAAGTCACCAAACTGTTGAGACCTGGATATCCCTCTAATTTTGCAGGTTTTTCAGATAATTGAGGATTATGGTATCTCATTTAGATACTAAATGGCCCCTACAGCAATTGTGAATTGGAATTTTCACACTCCCATTTCATTCTGTAGTTGGTCAATTTCAGTACCTGTATTTCTTCTAATTTATCTCTATTCTGAATCAGTCTACATTAGAAGGGAAAGGAAAACAGTCAAAGATGAAAACCAGGCCCAGAAACTCCTAGAGATTCTAGAAACTGAGGCAATAATTTGAAAACTTATAGTATAAATGGATATGCACAGAGCTCTTGTTAACATTTAGAAACACCCATCTAGTCTTGTTAATTAAGTGATCAATTCTTATTGTCACTGAAGAATCTATGAGCTACATACTCATCTAATTTCTGAACAGATCAATATCTTAAGAAATCTCTCATGTATTACTACAAGCCAAATATTGTTGCAAATGGTCTAAAGAAAAAGGACCTACTATGAGAGCCCTTAGGTCAGAGAGGAGTTAGACATACTCTTAAAGGTTACTCATAGTTTATTTTGGAGCTAAACTACAAATTACACACCACAGGAACAGAACTATCAAACCAGCTCAACAGTAAATGAAATGTACATAAGAAAACTGAAAGAGTAGAGTACATACAACTGAAAGAATAACTAGTAGTAAACACATGAAAATACAATTCATTCTGTAAACAGCTTTAAAAACAGGCTTCAAACACCGGCATCACACATGTATCTGAGCGTATTAAAAAAACTTGTGAGAATCAACAAGAATTTATCTGGCTTACTATCTTTTTTGCTTGTATTTTCTGCTTACTATCTTTTTTACAAACAGATTAATAGCTTTTTAATCAATTAACAGTGACTAGAGAATACACATTTTAAAAGAGCCAATGGTGGGTGTGTGGTCAGAGTCCAGGAGTTCAAGATTAGTCTGGGCAACACATTGAGAGCCAATCTTTAGGGGGGGAAGTAGTAAAAGAAGAAAAGGGCAGAGTTCAAACCCCTGTACCACCAAAAACAAAACAAAAAAGAAAAGGGCAAAGTGTAAGAACAAAAAATTCACCAGGTAGTGGTGTGTGTGTCCCACAGAGGCCCAACCTTACTAGTAATCATGAACATGCAAATTAAAAGAAAGTGATATGGCAAATGGCAAAGACACAGGGAAACAAGTATCCTCACACTTCATGCAAGTGCTCAGAGGGCAATTTGTCAGTATATCAAAATTTAAGTGTGCATTTTATTTATTTATTTTATAGTATTGGGGTTTGAACTCGGGGCCTTGTGCTTGCCAGGCAGAATCCCTAGCCCAAGTTTGCACATTCTTTGATTCAGTAATTCTACTTTGATTGCACATGTGCACAAAGACATACATATATAAATGTTCACAGTAGTATCACATGTAAAACAGAAAATCTAGATGGCCACCAACCAATATGTGAATGGATAAATTACTGTGTACATTACAATGCCGTTATTTGTATGTTCTGATATGGAAAGCTCACCAAGATATTTTGTTTAAAAATGCATGTTAAAAAAAACAAGCAATATGTGTACATATGCACATGCACTAAGTCTGTACATAAATACATTTAAAGAGGACAAAATGCATTTAAAAACTTGATAAATGATTATATAAGGAGAGTAGACCGAGACTGGTTAAGAACATCCACTTCTGGGCTATAGGTGTGGCTCAAGTGGTAGAACAATTGCTTTGCAAGCTCAAAACCCTGAGTTCAAACTCCAGTCTCACCACCACCCCCCCCCAAAAAAGAAAAAAAATCACTTTTTACTTCATATACTTTCAAACTGAGTTTTTATAGTATGCAGCATATAAACTTTTTAAAGTTTTAATTTTAAAAACTATGCACATCTTTAAAAAGCAAACACCACAAAACAAGATTTAAATGTTTTTAGTAATATCAGATCCTAACAGCACATTAAAATTAAACTTGAAACAGCTTTATATTAAGTAACAATAAGAATCTCAATATAAGGGGGCTGGGGGTGAACTTCAATGACAAAGTGTATGCTTAGCATCCTTCCAAAAGAATACAAGAAACACCATTCAATTTCAAGAAAAAAAGGAAATAGTACTTTCACAATCAAAAAAGTTATTTAAAATTTGAAACTAAATCGTTGCAGAAAATATCAGTTTTAGAGAAAAGATATTCGGTGAACTTCTCTAAAACCAAAAATTACTTCAGATTTTTAGATGAAATTTTCTCTGGAAAGTGATCCATTCCTTAAGCAAAGAAAAAACAAAAGTATAATACAGCAACACAGAAACATACTACATGGGCATAAAGTCAAGAATTATAAATGTAAGCAGAAAACAGTCCAGTTTCATAACCTAGGAACAGATGAAAATTTAGAGACATATTCAATTGAGATTATCCAAAGGTTTAAAAGGAAACATGTCCAATGAAGCCCTACTTTACAAACTAGAATTCAATAAGATATTCAGGAAATGCAACTTCTACAGTAGACAATGGACTCAAACAACTCCTAATCTTGATAACATGTTAGAGCACTTTTAGAACTGTACTGTACTAAGCAACTGTTCTCAATTAGCCTTAGAGAAAAAAAAAGAGTCACTGATTAGAGAACAGAGTCGCTGTCATTTTTAGTTTAACAACTTTTGTTAACAGAAGAAAGTGTAAGAAAAATCATCATTTGGCTTTGAAAAGTAGTACATCTTAAAAATATTTTTAGTATAATAGTTACCATCAGAAATACATTGGGTGACTTCAACTATGATACACTGTAAGAACTTTTGTACCCCCAGTACAATAATAATATGATAATTTAAACAAAAGGAATACATTTTGCTAAATCTAAAGTTAAAGTCAGTGTAGGAATATATTTTAGATGACATAGCAATCAAATCTTAGCCCACTTTAGGATTTTATGTTAACAAATAATTATACTCATTTTTATATTGTAGAACAGAATCAGGGGGTCCTGGTTCTTGGTTAGAATTTAACCTTATAAGGGAAATGCCTTGAAAGTGGTAAGCTCATGAAAAAAATTTTTCACAAACACTTCTTTCCTGCCATGACCAACAATAGGAAGAGCACTGGAAGCCATGTGCAAAATGGGCACCTCCCATTCCACTATTCCAACTTAATTAACTCGAACCCAACTGTGCCCTGGGATCAACAAAAGAAATAATGAAGATGGGCGCCGGTGGCTCACACCTATAATCCTAGCTATGCAGGAGACAGAGATCAGGAGGATGGAAGTTCTAAGCCTGCCCAGGCAAAAACAGGGCTGGCGGAATGGTTCAAGATGAAGGCCCTTAGTTCAAGCCCCAGTACCACCTCAATAAATAAATAAATAAATAAATAAATAAATAAATAAATAAATAAAATGAGAATTTGTTGCCTTACCCCTTTTTTCTTTCCATCCATCACTATCCCTTATCATCCCCATTCCCAACTCCCAGTCCCAAGCACAAAATAAACACTTATAGGTCTTTTAATCTCTGCATCATGGCCAAGAAAAAGTATACTGTAATTTTAAATTTGCAAGTTGTAAAACCTAATCAAAGTTAGACTTCTTTCTTCCAAGGACGCAACCAAGAAAATAAAAGACCACTGTCTTTTTATTGTCTACAGATCATATATCTGGAAAAGGAGCCTACATGTAAAATAAATAAACTCTTACAACTCAGTAATAAAAAGATATATAATCCAATTAAAAATGAGCAAAGATGGGCTGACAGAGTGGCTTAAGTGGCAGAGCACCTGCCTAGTACCCTGAGTTCAAAACCCAGGGTAATCCTAGGTAATCCTAGCTAGTAATCCTAGCTACTCAGGAGGCAGAGATAAGGAAGATTGAAGTTCAAAGCCAGTACAGGCAAATAGTTCCGGAGACCCTATCTCGGAAAAAAAAAAAAAATCACAAAAAAGGGCTGGTGTAGTGGCTCAACATGAAGACCCTGAGTTCAAACCCCAGTACTGAAAAAAAAAAGTTACATTTCAAAAGGCTATTCCTAAACTACATGTGGTGGTGCATACCTATTATGAATATAAACAGTAACCTATTTTTGAAATAGCATTTACATTCCCATGAAACATGCTTCATGGGACTCAGTCCCTCAAGTGACAACAGCTGACAGTAGTAAGTAACAACTGATGCTTTTTCCTTTACCCTAGTAAAGTGCTGTAATCCCAGCACTCTGAAGGCTGAGGCCAGTTGGATTACCAGTTGGAGGCCAGACAGGAGACCGTATCTAAAGGGGAAAAAAAAAGCTTCCTCTTTTTCAATTTTATAGGTTCCTTGATATCATTCTGAAGTTCTATGAAAACATGAAACACAGAAGAGAATTTATTAAGTGCAATTCCTTGGTACTTCCACTTGAGGGAGGGTAAAGTTCAGGACTCATACTACAATCTCAGATTAACCCTGCTCTGGCTCAGCGACTACCCTCACCTGGCCAGGGAGCCACCCATTCCAGTCCCCATTCATTGATTATTGGATGGGAATCACCTGGTTCCTCCCTTCGCACAGATTAGCCTACGTTTTAAAAGTACCTGGAGAAAAGAAGCACTCTCTCTCTGCCTGCAGATTCCACCTGCGCCCACCATGCTCCCCTTTGTATTTCCCTTCCCTAATTTGCAATAAACTCCATTTACACCCAGGTGTCCTGCATTGGGTTCTTCTCTGCAGGACAAACGAATTTGGACTTCTAATCACAGACTCCATCCACCATCAACACACTTACACAGCACAGAAGGCACACAGGTTACTAGTAACCATAATTTGCCTTTGGGGTTTGGCTAGATTGGACTACATGCTATCTAATCCTGAAGTCTTGAGATACAGAACTCTTTTAGGACTGGCAAAAGCCACTGACTCATTTTATATAACCCTCATTTTACAAAAGGAGAAGCTGAGATGTGCTGATTTCGTTAATGTAGAGAAAACTGAATCCAGGCCTCCTGATGCAGTGACTATTATTCCTCAGTGGGCCTCAGAGGTAATTCCTTGGTGAGCAAAGGGAAAATGCACAGCCTTTAGCCTTCAAGCTTCCATGGCCTTTAAATGACAGAATTAGAAGACAGACATTAAAGAGACTCAAAGCCAATGGATTTTTGTTGTATGCCAGCATGGAGATGACATAAAGGACTTTATTGCCAGGTGCCAGTGACTCATGCCTGTAATCCTAACTACTCAGGAGGCAGAGATCAGGGGGTTCGTGGTTCCAAGCCAGCCTGGGCAAACAGTTAAAGAGACCATGTCAAAAATACTCAACACAAAAAAAAAAAAAAGGGCTGGTGGAGTGACTCAAGTGGTAGAGAACCTGTCTAGCAAGCATGAGGCCTAAATTCAAACTCCAGTATCGCAAAAAAAAAAAAAAAAAAAAAAAATCCACACACAGAGCGAGGTATATTTCATTCACCTTGAATCAACCAGATTCTAACCACTTTGGTTTCATGAGCATTATCCTTGCTTTTCTCCACCTCTGAAATACTACCATTTGCACTTGCCTTGACCAATAATTATTAAATAGTAAAATAAAAAAAAAATTGAAAACCTAATTGGGCGTCAAATTAATTCCAAATTACACAATCAAAACATTTTCTAGGGTGTTTCTATACACCCAGCAGATAATACAATGGAAATTCATGTTATTATCTACTTAAACTACACACAGTTATAAAGTAAAGCCTATGGGTTAAATACATAGTACTTTCCAATAGCAAACATCAATGACCAATATATTCTTGAAGTCACAAACAGAAAGATGGCAAGGAAGCACTGTTTTTTTGTATGGCCCCAAGTTGGGGATATTTAATTGGCTATTGGTATGAGATATACCCTAATGGGGAATGGAACCAACTCATAGGACACGTCTTACGAAAGACTGATGGAAACCAGGCATGGAACATATGTTCCGTGGGACCTAGTCCCTCAAAGTGATAGTTTCTAAGATTATTAAGTACAGTTGGTGCTTTTTCCTTTACCCAAGTGATGTTTTGTTAGCATTATTCACAAAGCAAAATAAAGCTGTGAACAAATAGTGTCAGTAACACCTGCTCTCTATTAAGTTCCAAATGCTCTTATCACATGTTTAGTCTGTAAAAATGTTCTTGATTTGTGAAGTTAAAGCAACTGAAGTGTTAAAACAAATACACTTTCATATGGTTATTGGGCTAAAGTTAGCTTTAAGGTAACAAGAGCCAGTGTGACCAGGCCAACATAACACAAAGAATTAAGACAGTTATACTGTCCCCAAAACCTGACTTGGTCAAAATGTCTATTAGAACAATTTCTCAGAAGTGCTCCAAATTTCAGTTCAGAAGTCAATTATTAAAATACTGTACTCTTAATTGACTTTGGGAGGTCTTCCAGTACAGTCCACTCCCAATTATTGTTGATGAAACTTTAACTCAAAGGGTGTAAATGAAGTAGATTTCAAAGGAAATATAGACAAGGGAAAAAACGTATATTGAGGAGGGACTTTAAGCTAGGGCAGACATAGGTAGAGATGATATCTAATTCTGATTAGGGTAAAAAAAGTTACATTTTGGGAGTCTCTACTCCCATTTCCTGCATAGGGGCAGGAAATGTTTCTTTTTTCCACTTCTCCCTACTTTTTATCCTGTTATACTAAATTTCTTTCCTAATAAACTTTAAATAACTATTATTTTTACTACAAAAAGTTGTATTTTTTTTCCAGAGAAACCCCTTCCATCCAGCACAACACAATATAGATGAAAGGGTTTTTTGTTTGGTTTTTTTTGGTGCTGAGAATTAAATCGAGGTCCTCCCATATGCTAGGCAAGTGCTCTGCCACTGAGCTACATTTCCAGACCTGATTTTTTTTTTTTTTTAAATGTAGAAACTGAGTAAGCATAAATTCAGAGTCAATGCTAGAGGTATGGCTGCACTGGGACTCCTCACCCTTAAAACCTGAAGACTAGAGCCTGGGGCCAGCTACACATGCATGCCCCTCACCTATTTCCAACTCAAAGAGCTCCACGTACAGTCAGGACCCTTAAGGATGATACCCTTCCTTCAGAAAACAGTAAAATTCCTAGCCACAAGTTACATACTTTAAGAAGAAAAAATGATCTCAGAAGGGAGGTCTGAGGTACAAAAGCAAATGATGAGTGAAGAAAACGGCATATGTTGGGTGCCAGTGGCTCACGTCTGTAATCCTAGCTACTCAGGAGGCAGAGATCAGGCGGATCAAAACCCATGCATACATGCCATTTTCTTTCTTCTTTCTGATTAACATATCTTTCTTTCTCTACTACACTGTGAACTTTTGGCAACAAGGGTCTGTATCGTGTTCATCTCAGCAGCTATCACAGTGTCTGGCTCTTAAAAAAATGTTTTCTGAATCAATGACAATTACATTTATAGAAATAGAAAAAAAGTACACAGTTAATTTGCCCTTTCGACTTAATGGACCTCTTTGAAAAAAAAAGAATTTACTCAGGAAAAACTTCTTTACAAAGGAGATGACAAATTTGCAAAAACTAAAATAATTATCCAGTACTGGAAAAGAATCATACACTTCTGATAAAAATGTAGTAAGTATAGGCTAGTGATAGTTAAGGTTAGTGTCAAAATGATTGTGTAAAGGGATATTCACAAAACGGGTAAAACATTTTTCCAGATAGGTCTATAGGAATGTTTCGGAGGCAAGCATCTGTAGACTGAGTAAAGATAAACCCTCACCACTGCAGGCAGGCATTATGTAATCCATTGAGTACTATTTAAACAAAAAGGCAGAGGAAGGGCTCTCCTAGAGCTGAGACATCTATCTTCTGCCATCAGATGTCTTCAGACATTAGAACTTAGGATTCTCAAACCTTCCAACTCACTGCATTATACCAGCAGCTTCCTTGGTTCTCCAGCTTGCACATGGTATATCATGTGTCTTCTTGGCCTTTATAATTGTGTGAGCCACTTCTCCAAAAAAATCTTTTATATATTTATATCTTCATTTATTTCCTACTAGTTCTGCTTCTCTGGGGAACTCAAGTATGTTTTTCAAAAGTAACTGGACAATTATCAATTAAAATAAAAAATGCACATTCCTCTGACCCAGCAATCCATTTTCAGGAAATCTTGCTTACAAAATAAAAGCAACCATAAGCAAAGTCATATTCACAAGGAAGTTTATTGAAACATTGTTGCAATAGCTAAATAACCCTCAAAACTGTCCTCAATATTCATCAAGAGATGATACACCATTCTATGGTAACATACAGAACAGTGTGCAGCTACAAATAAGTATGAATTAAATCTGTACATAAAATCTGAAAGGATATATATAATATATTTAGTAAAAAAAAACAGAATAATCCCAATTGGAGGTAAAAATTATAAATATTTACATTTTTGTAAGAATACTGAGAAAGTGATGGGGAAGTAGTTAATATTGGTAACCTCAGGATTTAAAAATACTTAACTTTTCCCAATAGGCATGTATTACCTTTGCATTTAAAATGGAAAGGCAAAAGAAATACAGCAAATAATCTGAAGATATTCTCCCCTCTTCCAAATTCTCAACATAAAAATCCCATGTTACAAGCATCCTTAATGAAACAGTGGTGCTTTAGTACAGTCGATTCTGTGAACCAGAATCTTTACAGATTCTTTTAGAGATTAATTAAAAAAAAAAAAAACTTTTTATAAAAAAAAAAAATTATTCACTCTACCCCCTTCAAGAAAGAAAGAGTCCCAGTCTTCAACACTGGATCTTAAAGTCTAGCATATTTTCCCTATCTAGTTTCTTTTGAGGGCAAATATGCTCTGTGGATTTGTAATCAAGACCTTTTGAAAATCAAAGTAACCGGAAGTCTTACGTGAGAAATCTGAGAAAGTCAAAACCAGGTCTCATTCACACTTATGGTTCAGAAAATAGGAAAGCGTGGGCTACGTGGGTGCCCCCTGGAGACCAAATTTTTAAAATTTATACAACTTCAGGATGAATTATTGTCTTCCATCATCAATATCCACTGGAATACTCATTAAGTACTTACTATGTGCCAGATACCATGTTCAACTATGGCGACCAAAGATAAATGCAATCACATTTCTGACTTCTATATACTTACAGTCAATATCTACGCACAGTAAATAGGACGGGCATGCAAAATATGAATCACACATACAATCCATGAAGGAAGTTGCAACACAGATTATAAATAAGATCTCTGGGTGATACAGAAAGCAATATGGCACAGATGTAAGTTTTAGTCATAAGTTGTTTATGTAAGCAAAATGTTCACAATCTGTAAAAAGAGAGGTTTGATATTCCTTCCATTAATACATGAAAAATTGTGTCTGCTATTTTCAAAAATAAGTTTGAGTTACAGTGCCATAATTTCTCTTGGGCCAAAGCAACAAATATAAATAAAGGTTAATTTAAAACATTCCAAAAAATCACACAGTAGCTCCATCATTATTTTTTAGAAACAAGATATTACACAACAATAATTCTACTCTGAACACTTAATTTGAATAAAGCATGCAGTTATTTAGAGCATGGCTAATTTTCAAAGACAATTTTAGTACAAGAGGACAAAGATTTAGAAATAATTAGAAAACAAATTGAAAAAGACCAGTACAAATAAACCAGCAAAGTCACTTCCAAAACCTCCCTATGTCTTCTCAGCTGGTAACAATGTCAGAAGATACTGTATCAGATTTGCCTGTTCTTCCTCATGAAGCAATTTGTAGAATACAGAGTTTGTTTCCAGAGGAAAAGTATCAGCTTTCCTCCAACTACACCCCCTTCCCTAATTGTAATGCTAATCCTGAGGGTTTAGGGCCAAAATAGCCTCAGGTTATGTAGGCAGGAAGCACGAATTTCTGGTCAAGGAGCACATCTGTAAACCCAGCACTACAGACCAGTCTCTACAAGGTGAGACTCCAACTCAAAAAAAAAAAAAAAAACCTATACTTCTCTGCTGGCAACCTGTGATGGAAAGTTATCCAATTCCCCGCTCCCCCCCCTCCCGCCTCCCCAAAATCAATTCTACTTCAGTCCACATTTTAGGTAACCTGTGAACTAGATTAGCTTTGGCATGATAGTTGCAGATTTCAGCACTGATTTATATAACTTTTTACCTACGGGGAAAAAAATTTAGTCCCAAAGCCGGGCACTGGTGACTCAAACCTGTAATCTTAGCTACTCAGGAGGATGGTGGTTCGAAGCCAGCCTGGGCAAATAGTCAGTGAGACCCTATCTCAGAAAAACCCATCACAAATAAAGGGCTGGTGTAGTGGCTCAAGATGTAGGCCCTGAGTTCAAGCCCAAGTATCACCAAAAAAAAAAATTAGTCCCAAAAACTACAATCTCTTGGCATTTGGTCTATGATTGCCTATATAATAAAATATTGAGCCCAAATACAAGAGAATCACAAAGGGTGAGGGGAACTTCTGACTTAACTAAACATAGATATTCCAGTGTTTATTTAATCAGTTATGGGATATATAAACTACTTGAAATTAGTTATTATCAGGTTAATAATATTTAACCAAATAGAACCAAACACAAACATGTTCATCAAAGAAAATCTTGTAACTTAAACTGTTTAAGTTCATATAATTACTGAAATTTTAAATGTTATATTATAGAACATAACTCATCATGGAATCTTATAATTGGTAATTAACAGTTTCAAAAAAAATCAGCTTCTACTGAACAGAGTAAAGTATAAATACCAGTTACAGAACCTGTAGAGTATTCTTAATCCAGTGGAGTATAATATGGGTATTATTAGGTTTAGTGTGGACATTTAATGGCAAATTATGATTCAGAAACAAAATATTTACGTGCATTCAAATATAAACTTCATAAGCCAAATTTTAAAGTTACCTCAAAATAAAAATAACCAATTCAATAAGATCAGGAAGTTCAAATTGGAGAAAAATTTGCATCTGTCTCTGTATGCCAGATGTTTTACCTCATTCAATATTCACAAATATCACACAAGACAGACATTTCTACTTTTCTCCTTTTTTTACAGAGGAACTCAAGCTAAAAGTAAGAACTTTTCTGGGAGTAGAGAAACAGTGATGACAGAGTGAGGGGTTAAAACCATATCCCTTTGACTCTAAAGTCCTTGTACCTTCCCTTCACACTAATTACATGTAAGTCACTTAAGATATAAAACAAAAACCTGCAATCAGCCACTTGTCTTGGTTTTTTTTTAAGACAGTATCTTGTGCAGCCCAGGCTGGAGTCCAGCTGGCTATCCTCCTCCATCAACTTCCCCAGTGCTGCAATTACAGCCCTGTCCCACCATGCCCAGCCCACTAGTCTGTTAAAAAGTAAAAAATGCTGGGTGCCATGGCTCACACCTGTAATCCTAGCTACTCAGGAGGCAGAGATCAGAATGATTGCAATTCGAAGCCAGCCTGTGCAAAAGGTTCCCAGGACCCTATTTCGTTAAACCCTTCACAAAAATTGGGTTGGTGGAGTGGTTCAAGGTGAAGGCCCTGAGTTCAAGTCCCAGTACACAAAAGGACCTAAATTCAAACACCAGTGCTGCCAAAAAAGTGAAAACAACAAAAATGAATAGTGTATTTTTTTGTTAACAGAACTAGTTCCTAAAATGATCAGTAATTACAAATACAGCTGCAGAACACATCCTACTTTTCCTGGATGCTGTTAAAAGCATAAAAAATAGGACCAGAATTGATGGTATGAACACAGAAGTAAAAGATCAAAACTAGTATCCTGGAAAATAAATTATTTTAGAAGTTGTGGGTCAAAAACTTTTATTGGTCACAGAGTTTAACAACGATTTGGGGGCGTTTTACCCCACCACTGCTAGCCTCTTTTGTTTCTACATACCTGTTTTTCTCCCAGACATTCCCTAGACTGTACATTAAGTCTTCTTCACCGTAACACTACAGCTAACAATGTACCTGTCACTCTAGACCGAAAACTATTAACACAATTGAACTGGCAAACTTATCACGCCTTAAAGCAAAAGCAAAACAAAAACAGTAATAGCATTTTAGAGTTGGGAGGTGTTTTGTATTCTCACTCCATCTGGGTGCAATGCCTCTTATATTTAGACGGGACAATTGGGGCTCCGAGAGAGGAAGTGACTCGCCCAAGGACAAAGTATGAGTTGGCATCAGGGCAAAGGTTAAGCGTGAGCTCGATACACTGCTCGACCGCTTTTGCAAAGACCCGGGTAGAGCCCCAGGGTCTGGCCCTGCCCAGAAGCCGCCGGTGGACAAGGCCGAGAGAACTCAAGAGCAGGACACCTGAAGCAAAACCCTGCCTTTACACCTTTTGGGATAAACTGGCTTAGCTGACGGTTGGGAGTTGGAGGGCCTGCGGGAAGCCGATCTCCCTTTGAGGCCAAATCCGCGCTCCTGTACGCTCACCCTCCGCACACCAGCGACACACTGACCTCTGCGCGCGGGGCCCAATGGTTGGCCCTCCGGAACCCTCTCCCAGCCCACTCTTGAGACACATCCAGTCCCTAAAATATAAGAAAAGTGGGGCGCAGAAACAAGCCCCGAGCAGCGCCCCGCAGCGGGACGGGATGCCGAAGACTCCGCGCCCCGAAACGCCACGCGGCGGCGCGGTGGCCGTCGGGACGCGTAGTCCGCGGCCCGCGGCAGGGAGCGCGGACGGCCAGCGTGGCGGCTACAGCCCACCCGCCTCCCGCCAAGCCCCGGAAGCCCACCGCCGCCGCCCGGCCTCACCTCGACGATGCGCGCGCACTGGGTCCCCTTGCCGGCGCCGGGGCCGCCCAGGACGAACACGACCAGAGGCTTCATGGGGCGGCGAGGGCAGAGGCGAAGCGGCCCGAGGGTCGGCAGCGGGGATGTCGGGCCCAGAACGTGCAGCAGCCGGTGGCGACAGCAGCTCAGCATACGCCGCGTCTCTGACAGCGGCCGGCGAGGCGCGAAGCGGGGCGGGGCGGCACCAGGCCCCGCCACCGAGCTGCCCCGGCGTCCGCCCCTGCCGGAAGGGGCGGGGCGACCGCTGTACGCTTCCACGCCGGGATCCTCCGCAAGCCGGAGCGGGGCGGTCCTGCCTTCAGGCTTGTCAATCCGTGCCTCGCCGTGTCGGGAGCTGTGCCGGAAGCTGGCATGTGATACACGGCCCCTCAAAACCCAGTGTTTGATCGCCGGAGTTCCAGCTCCGATGGGGAGGCGGCCGGCCTGAACACGTTAATACACCAATCAGTGAGTGCGAACGATTCGGTGTTGAAGGAAACACGAACGAAAGAAAAACAAGAAGGGTATAATTTGTTAGAAGTAGTTAGAAAAGGTCTCTGAAGAGCTGACAGTTAAGCCAAGACGTAAGGATAGGAAAGAGCAAAAGCAGGAAAAGACTGAGAAAATGTCCCACAAAGGGAGTAAAGCACGTGGATCACTGACCAGAGCAGTGTAAAGTGAGGGAAGAATGGAAGGTGAAAGGTGACAGAGCTATGCCGGTGGCAGATCATTAAGGCCTTTTGACTGTGGAAAGGAATTTGGAATATACATATGTATTTTTCGTGTGGTACTGGGGATTGAGTAGAGGGCCTCACGCTTGCTAGGCAGGCAAGTTCCACTTGAGCCACTCCATCAGGCCTTTTAGTATTGGCTATTTTAGAGATAGGGTCTTGCTTTATGCCAATCTGGACCTCGATCCTCCTATTTGTGCTTTCGCCAGTATCTGGGATGACAGGCGTGCAACCCTGCTATTGGTTGATATGGGCTCTCATCAACATTTTGCCTAGGGTACGCTCAAACTGCAATCCTCTCAGTCTCTGCCTCCCAAGTAGGTAGATTACAGGCTTGAGCCACTATGACTGACTAGATCTTTTAGCTCTAGCTGCCAGAAGAGATAAACAAAATCACTTACAGGACTGTGCACAAAGGAAAGAAGGCACATTTTCTTTGATATGGCCCTTCCTAACATGACCAGTTGTCCTTTTTCTTAGTTGTTATGTCCTAGCTCCTCTTCCCCAGCACCTGGAGTATTTGAAACCTTCCTTTGGGCACGGATTGGACTTCTAATACCAGGTGTTGTGCTAGATCAGAGCAAACTACAGCTTGTCAGCTAAGAACTGTTGTCACATATCAAATGGATTTTTTAAAAAAAGAAATACTATTTTGAGACATTTGCAAATTATATGGAATTTAAATTTTAGTGTCCATAACATTTTATTCAAACACAACCATGCTCATTTGTTTATATTGTCTGAGGCAGCATTTGTCCTACAATGGCCAAGCCGAATAGTTGCCACAGAGATGGTATGGCCCATACAACCTAAAATATTTATTTGACACTACAGAAAAAGTTGGTAAATCACTGAGCTAAAGTACCAGGGGCATGTCATCAAGAAGTTTAGTAACAGCAATTGGATAGCTATCCCTTTTCTAATCAGAAAACATAAACCTGGTAAGCCTCAAGGGTCACCTAAACCAAGTCTTTCATTTTATCCTCCTCTCTATTCCCCAGTTTAAAGTTGGAAAAACTGAAAGTTCAGAGACTCGCCGTAGTTTCCTATGGTCAGAGTAAGTTATCAGAGATTTAAATGTAGGTCTCCTTACTCTTGGTCAGATGCTCTAAATATTCATCCTCTGTCAGTCCTAATACTTGTACAAAACAGGCCAATATTGTGGACTAGGTACTTTCTATTGGTAACATGAGAAGTCTGAACATACGACGAGTTCAACAGTTCCTTTCAACCTTGATGAGCTATGCTTTTTCATGAGATGATACCTAGCTCCATAGCAGTAACAAAAACATGAGACATGGACTCAGAAGCTCTGAATTCTAACTCCTGCAATTTACTGACTATATGTCTTTGAACTGCTTTGGCTTCAGGTTTTGTTTTGTTTTATTTTGTTTTTGAGACAAGGTCTTGCTATGTAGTCCAGGCTAACCTCAAAATTATGGCCCTCCTGCCTCAGCCTCTGGCTTCAGGTTCCATCTGCAAAGTGAGTTTACCTAATAGTAGCTATGTCACTAGGCCCAGCTACAATAATATGAGATATCCCATTCCCCCTTCCATGATGGAAGGAAAAGGTAGACATTGTGGAAAGGAAGGATGCAGGAACTGAAGGATGAGGGAATTAGTGAGGCAAAGAAAGAAAGAGGACCAAGCTGGGTGCTCATGGCTCATGCCTGTAATCCTAGTTACTTGGGAGGCTGAGATAGGAGGATCATGGTTTGAGTCCTGCCCAGCAAATAGCTCATGAAACCCCCATCTCCATATATATGTATATGGAAATATGCATATATTTAAAGTGTATAGGGTAATTTGTGGAATCTATTGGTCGACCTTTAGAGAATGTCTTAAACCAAAGACAAAGACAGTCTTTGTTGCTTCAAAATAGAGCATCAAAATTAAGGATTCCTTTTAGGGGTTTAGGTCTAAAACTCCTTATATTCCTACTTACAGCAAAACATAGTGATTTTTTTTTTCTTTCTGTGTCTCTGTGAATAACTATGACCAACTAAGTTGCATACTTAATGTAGTGCAGCTTGCCTATCTCCTGCCAATTATGCTAAACTACAAAGAAAAACATTAATGTGGAAAGATATAAAAAAGTGAAACCCAAGTACCCATCTCTGCCAAGGGTTTTCAAGGGAGTTACTTCTAGGAAGGATAAGGCTAGGCAAAAGAATGCTTCATTACTAGTTGGCTCTTTTGAGCCTGTTTTGATTATCTATTGCTTTGTAACAAACCACTCCCAAAATTAGTGGCTTAAAACGAAAAGAAACATTTTATTTTTGCTTATGACATTCAGTTTTGGCTGGGCTCAGTGGGGGGACAGCTCCTCTTTGTTCCATGTGGCATCAGCTAGGGCAGCTCACAGGAATGAGAGGATCCACTTTCAAAAAGGCTCATTCGCATTGCCGGCAATTTTGTGTTGGCTCTTGGCTGGTGGCTCAACCAGTACCATGAGTTTCACCATAGGTTGCTTGGATTGCTTCTTACTGCATGATGGCTAGGTTTTAAGAGAAAACATTCCAAGAGATGGCAGTTTTTAAAACCTGGATCCAGAAACTGCCACAGTAATACTCTACTATATTATTTCAGTCAACCAGGCACAGTGCCCAGACTCAGAGAAAGGGTACATCATTGCTACTTCTTGATAAAAGTAGTGTCAGAAAATTTTGGATCCAAGATGTTTTTGTTTGTTTGTTTGTTTGGCAGTGCTGGGGTTTGAATTCAAGGCCCACATCTTGAGCCACTCCACCAGCCCTTTTTTTGTTATGGGTTTTATTGAGATAGGGTCTCATGAACTATTTGCATGGGACTGGCTTTAAACCTTGATCCTCCTGATCTCTGCCTCCTGAGTAGCATGGCATGAGCCATGGGTACCCAGCCTTGGACCTGAGTTTTAAAGCAGCTACAGGCTCCCAAACCTGTCTGTTATACCTTAGCTTTAGTAAGCTGAGCTGGATCAAGTAAAGCTTAGAGAACTGTCTTGTGTAATCAAGGCAGACCTAGATGGCCTTCCTTCCCTTAGACCCCTCCCTGGAAACCCCAGACCAGATACATGGGAGCAATCAAGAAGAGAAATAAGCCAAGGAGGTCAGGATCTCCAAATAGCCTTTGACCTGTCTTATCACAGCACACAGTCACATGGAGCCATGTTAAGAAGCTCGGATTCATAAGGGGCAACAGGCTGTCTTGATGCTTTAACATTGAACCCTTCTGTTTACCCACAGTGAAAGGTCTACTTCTTAGCACGCTAGCTTTAAATTCTCTCCAAAGAGGTGGCAGAGAAGCAATGAACCAGATGTATAATAATAGTATGCCCCAATAAGTGTAGAAGTGGGTATCACACAGTAGAAGACCATTCCCTATTAAACCCATAGAATGAATCCATGGGCTAATACAAGTAAATTTAAATTTGATGAGTATCTATTGAATGTCCACAATGTGCCAGGCACTTCACTTATATTATTTTGAATGGTTTTCAAACTCTTACAGTATCAAAGCAATCAGAATATCTGTAGAGATTCCCATGCCAGGATTTTCTATACTAGACATCCTTTAATTGCTGAATCATGAGGAGGTCCCCAATGTTCCAAGGTATGGTGGAAGGGTACTGAAAGTGCTTACAGGACTAGCTGTATAGCAATTCATATGTAAATATTTCAGTATTTTAACCACCAGTACCGTCATTCCAGAAGTATATTGGCTAAATGTTAGCCTTGCATTATAAAATCTCCCTAATGCTGTGAAGAAAGAACTGAAGAAGTAAATCCAGTATATAAAAGTACTTTGCTCAAGACCACAAAGCAACTGGGTATGATGGCTCCTGCCTATAATTCCAGCTACTCAGAAAGCAGAGACTGGGAGATCGAGGTTCAAGGCCAGCCTGGGTGAAAAATTAGTGAGACCCCCCCATCTCAATCAGTAAACTAGGTATGGTGGTATGTGACTTGAGCCAGCTACACCAGAGGCCATAGGTAGGAGGAATGTGGTCTGAGGCCAGCCCCAAGAAACTCCAGATCCTACCTGAAAAATAATAATTAAAAAAAAAAAAGGCATAGCTCAAGTGTTAGAGTACCCATCTAGTAAATGCCAGGCCCTGAGTTTAAACCCAGCAGTACCAAAAATAAAACAGCTGGGTACCTGAAGCTCATGCCTGTAATCCTAACTACTTGACTACTTGGGAGACTGAGCTCAGAGGATTACAGTTCAAGGCCAGAACAAGCAAATAGTTCTCAAGACCCTGTCTCTAAAATAACTGGAGCAAAGTGGATTGAAGGCAAGGCTCAAGCAGTAAAGTACCTGCTTTGCAAGCACAAAGCCCTGAATTCAAAGCCCAGTCTCACCAAAAAAACAAAACCCCACACACAAAAACTAGTGGCTGGCAGAAATCAAATTCACACTGAGCATATGACTTCAAAATCTGCATTCTCACTGACTGCTTGAAAAAAATCCCATACTCACAGAATTCAAGTAAGTTATGTTACAGATGAGAAGACTGATCTCAGAAAGATGTATAGCAAGAGATATCCTTAAACCTACCAATTCATATGTGTTTATTTATTATTAATCACATTAGTTCTTCTGACAACTATTCTGTGAATGCTTACTACTCCCAGGATATATGTCTGTTCCTAGTGCACTCTTTCAGGGCTTAAGAAATTGGGCCTTGTCACCATTCCTCTGTCCTATTTATAAAGAATTGCCCTTTAGAGAGAGATTATCATTCCCATATTTTCATTCCACTTGGTTGGCTATGTTCTACTCTGGTTTTCAGATTTCAGCTCAGTTTTTACCTCTTCCATGAGGCTTCCTCTGAATTCCCATGACTAGGTTAGGTACACCCCTTTTGTGCTTCTGCCCTCCCTACTAATCAAGACCCTTATTGCTTCTGTTGCATTGTTGTGTTGGATATCTCCTTAAAGGGACTGATTACTGTTTGTACAGCTTTGAACTAAATGGATGATGATGTGTTGATAAGTACAATGCAAAATTCACTCTTATAAGTATGAAGGCTTTATGCTTTATTCAGGCTTTCATAGCCATCTAGTACATTATAATCTAGTTCCTGGATGGACACTTAACCCATTGCATAACATGATGCTTAATGGAGTTTCTAAAATTAAGGGTTCTACCACTCACATTTTCCTGCTTATTGCCAAAAGGCTTTATCAAATATTCTGAGAGCTAAGTTAAGGGAAATAGTCTTTGAAAATCTGATGTGCCAAACTGCCGGCAGACAAGATGTTTACCCTCCTGGGAGTGACTTTGTCAGCTGACCTTAGTTCCATACTGTAGAACCACAGGCAGACCAGTGAAAGGAGATTGTCTTTTTATCAGTACTGGGGTTTGAACTCAGGGCCTACACCTTGAGCCACTCCACCAGCCCTTTTTCGAGAAGGGTTTTTTTCGAGATAGGGTCTCTCGAACTATTTGCCCAGGCTGGCTTCAAACCAAGATTCTCCTGATCTCTGCCTCCTGAGTAGCTAGGATTACAGGCATGAGCCAACAGCACCCAGCTGGGAGGTTGTCTTAAACTGATTTTATAGCATCAATGCTTCTTAAATCTTGCAAACTTAGAAGTTGGTATACCTATTATTTTCTTGTCAGGATGATAGTATATGAACTCAGTTTAGCAAATATTTTTAAAGAAGTTACCAATGTGTGATTAATATCTAAAAGAAGTTTTATAGTAAAGCTGTCGTTATTTTTTAAAAAGCAGTAGTACAAATTAGCTCAGAAGGATAAATTTAAAAAGGGAAGGTTGGGTGTTTCGAGAAACTTAGAACAGTAAATAAGCAAAAGAACAGGGAAGAAAAGAAATAACTGATTCTAACTTCCTTGTTCCTGGTGAAAACAATAGCTCTTTACTCCTCACAGGCAGCTTGTTAGCAGCCACCATCAGGGTTTATAACACCAAACATTTACCTGATCTAATCATGAAGACCATGTCACCAAACAGGTACTGAAAGAGAGTACGAAAAAAACAATTGATGTGTCATTATCTTAGTCTATTTAGGACACTATGTTAGGACCTGGAATCCTATTCCCCCGAGAGACAGAGAGCCAGGCGTGAATGCAATCTACAAAGCAGAGTTTATTGGGCTGGCTAGCCAGGGTCGAGCTCCCACACGGACACGCAGGACCGGTTAGGAAAAACACGACCCTGAGCCTTTTTAGGGGAAATCTTATATAGACCGCGGTGGCGTGCATATTTTCGTTATCAACATTGGGCAAGCAGGCAGAGCACATCTTGCGCGTACCTCACATCTTGCATGTACCTCCCGCTCACATTCCCCACATTCTATATGCCCTAACTGAGCCCTGCCGCATTGCTTATCTTATCTACATGGGGTGTTTGGTACTGGTTTCTCCAACAAGGGGGTTGGGGCCCGCTGAGACCTCCTATTCCTTTCAACTACAAAAGAATCCTATAAACTGGGTAGCATTTAAACAATACAAATTTATTTCATATAGTTCTGGAGGTGATGAAGCCAAACAATGATAAAGGTCTTGGCAGATTTGGTATTTGGTGAGAGATGCTTCTCATTTCAGACACTGCCATCTTCTTGTGGTGGAAAGAGGCAAGGAGCACTCTGGGGGCTTCTTTTATAAGGACACTATCCCACTCATGTGAATTCTACCTTCATGATCTAATCACCTCCCAAAGGCCCCACATCCTACCATCACATTGGGGTTAAGATTTCAACATATGATTTTGGGTGGAACACAGTCTATACCAGTTACAAAGCAGAATTGTGAATGAATTTTTCCCTTTACATTTTTTTCTTATTATAACATTGTACAAAAATTAATTCATTTAAAAATTATAGTTTCCTTTTATTATTTTTATGTGGCGATGGTGATTGAACTCAGGTCCTCACTCATGGTAGGCAAGTACTCTACCACTGAGTTATAAATTCACACAATTTTTAAGAGTATGACACACTTGAAATGGTTCTCTCAGGATGATAGCTTTTCACAGTAGGGGCCAATAGCCATAGCAAATCTACAGTGTCTTGAAATGATGCATAAATATATGTAAACAAGAATCAAAGACTAGGAGAGTATATACTCAGTCTGTTTAACCTGGTCTGCAATTTAACAGTAATTCATATTTGCTTTGGAAATTACCTCTTATTACCTAGCCTATAAAATGATACCTTCCTGGTTCTATGCTTATTATGTCCTTTCAATTCCCCGTATCATCTAGCACAAAACTTAATGTGTAATAGGTTCTTTGTATGGTATTTGTAGATTTTATTTCACTAAACTTCTACTTTTTCTAGCTTAACAAATCAATTCCCTTAATCTCTTTGAATGTAAGGCAGTATGCTGCTCCTTTATCAGTGAACCTAGACTAGTAATAATATTTAGGCAGAACTTTTAATTAACTTTCATGCTCATGTATTAACTTTTTATGACAATGTACAATATGCAAATAAGGAAAATAAATTTTAGAGAGATTGAATGACAGATTTCAGGCTAGAATCCCACTATTGCTTGTTGTGTTTCACTATAATTTGAAGAAATGTTTTAAAATATCTGGAGATGCACACATTTTAATTGCCTTCTTGCTTTCCATAATATAAAGCCAAGTCATTCCAATCCTAAAATGAAGCACTAATTATTTTTCTTTCTGATCAAAAAGTCATTGTACAGAGCATTATATGTATCCTGCTTTGAAGTCCAGTGCTGATAGTGTTTAATTGAAATCTTGCTGGTATTTGAGTTATTATTAAGCAAAAAGGAAGACATTTTATTTTAGTTGTTAAAAAAATTAATACAGGCTTTAATTCCTCTCCCTTTGTTTTTTCTTTCTAACAGATTTTATTTTTTAGAAGTTTTATTTCCTTAGATTTGCTTTTTTTCCTGCTTCCCTACCTCCATTTTTCCCTCCCTTCTTTTTTTGGTGCTGCAGATCAAATTCAGGAACTCACACATGCCAGACAAGTGCTCCACCACTGAGCTACATCCCTAGCCTCCCACAATAATTTTAGATTTACAGAAAAACTGAAGGCTGCTGAGTGTATGTATATAATTCCAGCACTCAAGGGCTGAGGCAGAAGGACTGCAAATTCAAGTCAAGTCCTGCCTGGAATATATGGTAAGACTGTGTCTCAAAAAAAAAAAAAAGGAAAAGAAAAATTGGAAACATATATGAACATAGTACAGAGTCCCTATATACAATTTCCCCTATTTTTTTTTCTGTGGTACTGGGGCTTGAACACAGGGCCTTCACCTTGAGCCACTTCACCAGCCCTATTTTTATGAAGGGTTTTTTGAAATAGGGTCTCCGAACTATTTGCCTAGGCTGACTTCAAATGGAAATCCTAATCTCTGCCTCCTGAGTAGCTAGGATTATAGGTGTGAGCCACCAGCACACAGCAACTTTTTTTTTTTTTTGAAGTTTCAATCTTGTCCATTTTCTTTCTTTCTCTTCCTTCCTTCCTTCTTCCTTTTATTGTTGTGCTGGGGGTACATTGTGACATTTACAAAAGTTCTTACACTGTATCAAATATATCATACTTGAATTCATCCCCTCCATCAACTTACATTTTTTAAAAAAAGAGAGATAAGGTCTCATTTACTATGTTGCCTAGGATGCCCCTGAATGCCTAAACTTATCTTCTGCCTCAGACTCCCAGACTTTAGATGTATGCCACAAGGTCCAGTTTAACAGATTTTGTTTTGTTTTGTTCATCTGTTTGTTGGCAGTACTGGGGTTTGAACTCAGAGCCTTGCACTTGCCAGGCAAGAACTCTACCACTTAAGCCATATGCCAGCCCTTTTTTTTTTAGGCATTTTTCTTTTTTTTTTTTCTGATAGCATAGGAATTTGAACTCAGAGCCTCATGCTTGTTAGGCAGATACTCTTAACACTTGAGCCAATCTACCAGCCCTTTTTTTGTGAAGGGTTTCTTCAAGATAGGGTCTCAGGAACTGTTTGCCTGGGGCTGGCTTCACACTGTGATCCTCCTGATGTCTGCCTCCTGAGTAGCTAGGATTACAGGAGTCAGCCACTGGCATCTGGCTTGCATAGGCATTTTTCAAATAGAATCTTGCATTTATGCCCAGAGACATATACTTTAAGCCACTCCACCAGCCCTTTTTTGTGATGGTTTTCTTTTTTTTTTTTTTTTTGTGATGGGTTTTTTCAAGATAGAGTCTCTCAAACTATTTGCCCAGGCTGGCTTCATACTTCGATCCTCTTGATCTCTGCCTCCTGAGTAGCTAGTATTGCAGGTGTGAGTCACTGGCACCCAGCTTGCACCCAGTTTTCAGTGGTGAAGGTGGAGTCTCAAGAACTATTTGCCCAGACTGGCCTTGAGCTTCATTTCTCCCAATCTGTGCCTCCCAAGAAGGTAGGATTATAGGTGTGAGCCATGGCACCCAGGTTCAATTTAACTGTTTTGAAGAGTATGGGTCAGGTATTTTATAGGTTCCTCACTATTGGAATTTGTGTGATGTCTTCATGATAAGACAGACCTTAAGGTTATCGGGAGGAAGATCACAGAGTTAAAGCACCGTTTTCATCACATCATATCAAGTGTACATACTGTCAACATGACTCTATGACTATGATGTTGGCCCTGATTATTGGGCAGAAGTAATGTCTGTCAGTTTTCTCCACTGTTAAGTCAGTCTTTCCTCTCCACTCCTTTTTCATCCTCTCTCTTTCCATACTGTACATGTCATTACGTGCAACCTAACACCTAAGGAATTCGGAGTTATGTGTTATCCTTGCCCTTTCCTTTTTGACTAACTCATATTATTCTGACATTTCTCTTTTTACATGTCTTAAAGAAGCTTTAACCAGTAAATCATGTGGGGCTCACACGTTTTCTTTGAGATGCTAAATTCAATCTTTAATCAAAATCTATTGATCATACCTTCAAAGTATATTCAGAATCCAGCAATCTTTCACCACTTCTGTTGCTACCATTCTGGTCCAAGCTACCATCAGTCTCTCAGCTAGTTTATTGTAGAACTTTTCTAAATGGTCTGCCCTTGCCTGCTTTCTAACTTGCTTCTGTCCTTGCTTTTCTTCTTTTTTCTTTCTTTTTTCTTCTTTCTTCTTTCTTCTTCTTCTTCTTTCTTCTTTCTTCTTCTTCTTTCTTCCCTTCTCTTTTCTTCTTCTTCTTTCTTCCCTTCTCTTTTCTTCTTCTTTCTTCTTTCTTTCTTCTTCTTCTTTCTTCTTTCTTCTTTCTTCTTCTTCTTCCTTCCTCTTCTTTTCTTCTTCTTCCTCCTCCTCCTCCTTCTTCCTCCTCCTCCTTCTTCCTCCTTCTCCTTCTCCTCCTTCTCCTCCTCTTCTTCTTCCTCTTCTTGCTCTTCCTCTTCTTCCTCCTTTTCTTCTTCCTCTTCCTCTTCTTTCTCCTCTTCTTCTTCTTCCTCTTCTTTTTTTGTGGTACTGGGGTTTGAACTAGGTTCCTTGCAGTTAGTTAGGCAGATACTTTACCAAACCTTAGCCATGCTTCTAATCCTCAGTCCCCTATTTAAAATCTATCAGTAGCTTCCCATCTAACTCAAGAGTATAACCAAGTCCTTATGGCCTGTACGGCCCTATGTGGTCTGTCAAACCCTCCTAACCCCTCAGTTCTTTTTTGTTGGGGGAGAGGAGGTAGTTCTGGAGTTAGAACTCAGGCCCTTGAACTTGCTAGGTAAGTGCTCTACCATTTGAAGCACATTCTCGGCCCCTATCTCAATTCTTCTGCCCACTCACTCTGCTGAAGATGTACTGGCCTTCTGCTCTTCCTTGAAGTTGCTAGGAAGCTCTCACCTCAGGACCTTTGCATTTCATATGTCCTAGAGTGAACATTAAAATGTAGCTGGTGGAGAGGCTCAAGTGGTAGAGTGCCTGTCTAGCAAGCATGAGACTCTGAGTTCAAACTCCAGCACCACACTTAAAAAGAAAAAAGGGTAATTGCAATGTTCTGCTGGGCACTGATGGCTCATGCTTGTATACCTGGCTACTCAGGATGCAGAGATCAGGAGGATCAGGGTTCAAAGCCAGACTAGGCAAATAGTTCGTGAGACCCTATCTCAAAAAAAAAAAAAAAAAAATCACAAGAAAGGGCTGGTGGAGTGGCTCAAGGTGTAGGCCCTGAGTTCAAAGCCCAGTGCCATAAAAAAAAAGTCACTTAGATCTCTCTAGAAAGAACTTGCCAACTGGTTGCCAAAGGGGCTATCGGTTGACAACTTCTTACTGTGGCCTTTGGAATCTGCTTTAGCTTTGATGCTTGCTTTTTTTGGTAAGCCCTAGATGCTCACTAAGCACAGCAAAGGTTTTAGGGCCTAGCCAATTTTGCCTAATGTGGGATCCCTCTAATCCCTTTAATGGGCAATCTGCTCTGTAGCTCACTGTTTGGTTGGCCAACAGTTTGTCAGACATGCATTAGTGTCTGGGGCTCTTCCTGTTCTCATACCAGTGTGAGGAAATGGCCATCATTTCCCTTAAAATGTGTTCCCTAGATTCAAGGAATTTTTTCAGGAAGGAGAATAATACTCTACAGAACATGTATTTCTTGGCTAGTTTGATGTATTTTCAGGATAGTGTTTTCACTTTTGAAAGAATGGATGCTTATTCCAAAGACAACAGCCTACAAATGTAGCTCAGACTTCAAGATACTGCCATATTGCACAAGAAACTAACAAAAATAGAATGCTGAGCAAAGGAAGTGGCATTTAGAATAGTAAATGGCACTATCTGTGGGATATTTAACCTTTTGTCCTTTGTTGAATCAGGATAGTAACTACTTTGTCTGTTAGGAAAATCCTATACAGTCAGCCCTCTTTACCCAAAGTTTGTGCATCTGCAGATACCAACCTCAACCAACCTCAGATTGGAAATTTTCTAAAAACAAAAAAGTGTTCAGACTTGTTTTTTCTTGTCATAATACAGTATAGTGATTTACATTGTATTAAGCATTATAAATAATGATTGAAAATACACATAGAGGATGTGCATAACTGTATGCAAATCTGCCATTTTATTTGAGGGACTTGAACATCTTCAGATTTTGGTATGAGGGAGGGGGAGTCCTGGAACCATTCTCTTATGATACTGGTAAGGCATAATTACCACATTAGGAATGGTGCAGTGGAGCACATCTGTAGTACCAGCTACTAAGGAGGCTGAGGCAGGTGGATCACTGGAGTCCAGAATTTGAGACCAGGCTGGGTAACATGGCTACACCTCAGCTCAAAAGAAAAACAAAAATCTTGCATCTACTTGTAATCCCAGCAATCTAGAGGCTTGAAACTGGATAGTGAGTTCAAGACCAATCTGGGCTACATATGGAGACCAGCTCAAAAAAAAAAAAACCAAAAAAACCAACCAAGCAACAACAACAACAACAAAAACAAAACGGTATTAGCTGTGGAGATAATGAGAAATTATCAAACCAATATTAATACTATATATAAACTATCACAATTATGTATAATACAGAGGCAGGTAAGACTTAGGGAAAGTTCGGGATTGTTAGATATATGACTTAATTTGTATTTCGGTTTGAACAGTCTTCTCTCAGAGCCTTCAACTACAAATGTATGTAGGTTAACCACCCTCACCTGTCCCAGGGACCACCCATGCTGCTCCCCACAAATGGATTATTGATTAGGAATCGCCAAGTTCTTTCCTTCCCTTAGGTTAGTGGAAATTTTAAAAGCACCCAGAAAACTCTGCTTCCAGCTTCCCCCTAGTCCCATCATGCGCTTTTGTAATTCCCCTCCCTAACTTTATTTAACTCCATTACACCCACGTGTCTTGCCATAGATTCTTTAACGTGGAACACAAAAAATTTGGAAATATTCTGATCAGAGATTACATCATTGCAGTTAACAATACTAATATTAGTTGTGAAGTAAAATGGCTTATAAATCTAAGTCGCATTCTTTTCTGCTCAATGGGATTTTAAAAAATTCTTCAACAGTAAAGAATTTTTTAAAAAATTTATTGAGAGGAGAGGATCCTTCATAGGAAAGCAACTAGAAGAATTTTTTTTTTTTTCCCATACTGAGGTTTGAACTCGGCCTACACTTTGGGCCACTCCACTAGCCATTACTTAAGGGTTTTTCGAGATAGGATCTCCGAACTATTTGCGGGGACTGGCTTTAAACTGCGATCCTCCTGATCTCTGCCTCTTGAGTAGCTGGGATTACAGGCGAGAGCCACTGGCGACAGGCATAAGAAGAAATTTACGCATTCAAGTATAAGCTTTGGAAGCTGATCACTGGTCTCTAGGCCGCCAATCAGTGCAGCAAACACTTCCGGCTTCCTCTAGCTCCGGATGTTCTTATTGCGCGTGCGCGAGGCCCACCTACCCCGGAACTTAATCTTCTACGAAATGCAGGTTTTAAATCCTTGGAATACTTATCCAGGAACTACGTTAGCGCTCTCAATTCTCCAAAGAGCCTTGGGATTGGTCGAGCGCGGAACTGATTCAGGGCTATGATTGGTTGACACACTAGCACGACGTAGCGACTTTGCGTAACGCCTTGGGCTCCGCCCTTGCTTCCTGACTGGCGGAGTTTCTAACCACTCAGCAGGCGCGGCGCGTCCTTTGGTTTCTCGAGAGGATATTTGCCGCCTCGGTTCCCGCGACCCCAACGTCCCAGAGGCGGGGCCGGAGCTAGCCGAGGTTCTCCTTGGAGCCCGCCTCTGTTTTGGCCCAACAAACAAGACTCCATCCTGACAGAGGTAGTAGCGAGTGGGACTTTATGCTCCTGGTTTCCCCGAGGGGCCGGCGCGGCCCGAGGAAGGAAGGTGGGTAAACATTCCGGGCCCTGTGATGGGTTGAGTTCAGTCTTCCTGGGGCCGATGGTCGGAAGGGGAGCTAGTGGGAGAAAGTGGGCGCACCACGTATTCCCTTTTCTGTTAACGTGAGTGAAAGAGGTTTGCAGTCGACAACGTGCCATTTAAAGTTGTTTTTACTAGTGGGAAATTGAGGACTGAAATCCCGAATCCTCGCCCTTGCGTTACTGCAGTCTCTGGCTCAGTTAGTGTTTGAACTTGTTGAGGTGGTGACCTCACCGTGGTGCGGACCTGGTAATGGGCGTTAGCTTGACGTTCTCAGCAAACAGGGCAGGCAGCCTGTGCTAAAACAGGGACTGCAGCTAGTTCCGTTTGAGAGGTAAGATGGTTGGAATACCAGGGTGGGGTCGAATTGTGAAGTGTCTATTTGTTTATGAAAGACAGATTTATATATATGAACACCCTTATATAGCAACACTGGGGGTCGTTTCAGTAAGTCCTGTGAGAGCTATTGAGGTCTGCCAAGATGATGGAATGGAAAGAGACCCGATGGTTTTCATTTGCTACACTGAAAGCACTAAAGAGAATATGTTTTTCTAGGGATAGGTGTTTGTAATTCTGGGACTAGAACTCAAGACCTTGCACTTACTAGCCATACCTCCAGCCCTTTAATTTTTTTAATTGTCAGAATAAACTACTTTATGTAGATTGCTTAAAAATGAGAAATGGATCAACATTAATCTTTTCATGCATAAAGGAAAAAGAGATAGTGAGGGGAAATGACACTTTGTATGCTTTGTAGAAGTAGAGTTACCAGTCTGAATACTGTTATCCATGGCAACCAAGTGCTGTAGAAGAGCAGTAGAGTTTAAAGCCTGCATTCCACAGAAGCTGGGTTAATCTTTGAAGTTGTTATCGCCAAGAAAGATTTTTTTAGTCAACCTTACCAGGGCACATTCAATAGAGTTTTGTTCTCACAAATGTTTCCAGTCTTATATTTTATTGACGTCTTTTCTAAATAACTTTTGCACCCACATTAGTAATATTTCTTTATCTTGCTTTAGACAATTCTTTTTTGCTAGAATTGAAACAATGTGTTAGAACCAAAAAAATTAAAGAATAGACTTAAATTCTAAAAAAAAAAAAAAAAAAAAAAAAAGACTTAAACAATAAAGAAAATACCTAACTGTAAAGAAAGGATTATGAGGTTTGTATTTTGCTTCAGTAATATTTAGATGAAGCTATCTAGTGGGCAATTTAAAATGCTGAAGGTTTGCTGTGTTTAATGGGCATGCAAACAGTGGGAGTGGATGAGAGTACCCAGAGAGCATGTATGCGTGAATCGAAAGCAAAAAAATAAAAAAGAAAGAAAGAAAGAAAACCTGCTTTTTCACTAATAGAAGACAGTTTGGGATACAGTATTTTTCTTCCATTACCACAGGATTGAAGATTCCTTGATGACTTCCTTATAGCCCAGTTTAGTCCCACATTTTCCTATCTACTACTTATGGTTTTGTGAGGATTTTGAAGTCTTCAGTAAAAGTTCTCATATATTAACTAGCACCTGTCCTACTGAGCTCACTAAGTTGAAATTGATACAAATATTTCAGGGCAAAATCTGTGCTTTCCTCAATGAATATATATGCCAATTCATTTTGCTGCCTAAAGTAAGCATTAACATTAATTTATAGGTAGATGACTTTAAAGTATGAAAAGGATCAGCAAAATCTACAAGCATTTAATCTTATTTATAGTCACATTTCATATAAGTAACCTAATTTGGCTTGTAATTTTGTTAATACGTGGTTAAATCATATATCTTCTTACTCAGTTTTTTGGGGGTACAGGGGCTTGAACTCAGGACCTTCACCTTGAGCCACTCTACCAGCCCTATTTTCTTGAAGGGTTTTTTGAGATAGGGCCTCTTGAACCTTTTTTTTGCCTGGACTGACTTTACACTGTGATCCTCCTGATCTCTGCCTCCTGAGTGGGTAGGATTACAGGCATAAACCAGTGCCCACCCTATTCTGTGTTTTTATCGTTAGTAATATCTTTTTATTTTCTTAGGATACTGAGGATTCAAAGTTAAATAATCACTCGCCAAATATATGGAGCCTGTTTGTCCTCTTTCGAGGTTCCAGATGAATACCAGGTAAATAGAATTTTTCCCTCCACAAGACAGATTCTCACCATGTTACCAGTCTGGTCTCAAACTTGTGGACTCAAGTGACTGCCTCAGTTTTCTAAGTGCTAGGACTTAGAAGTCCTACTCCTAATATAGAAATATTTTCAAAAATTTGTTTTGTGAAAATGTCACTATTCCTGATACAGAAATATTTTCACAAAATTTTTTTCGTAGCTACTGACATTAACTTGGAAAGGTAGGGTGGAAGAAAAGAAAATATAGTCTTCAGAATCAGAAAAATTTGGGGACTATCCTATCTATTACTACTTAATAGATTGGGGAACCTTAATCAGGTTAATTAATTAAGCCTTGGTTTCTTATCTGTGAAATGGGGATGATAATCTGTTTTACAGAAGATTATTGTGAAGTGCTAACTAAGATTATTAAACTCAGGGTCTGGTACACAGTAGCCTCTTGGAAAATATTAGTTCCTTTTCCTTCTTATTTTAATTACTTAAGAGATCTTTTTTTATGTGTAGTAGTACCTGAATTCATTCCTATGAATGACAAAGGTTTTTATTTACATCCTAAACAAATGGGAGAGTGACAGGATTCCTTCTTTTTAAATACTGATTCCTTAATGATAATCATTTCACATGGGTATTCCAAGTTTCTTCAACTGTCCCTAAGCCTTTACTATTCATGTGGAGTAGGAAGGAGGAGCTTACCACCTGTCTTCGTATTTTCTCAGTCTGTTATTAGTTGGGAGGCCAGGCAAAGTGGCTTGCATTATTGGGCTCTTTGGATCATTTTTTTCCACTAGGGAAGAACAGGTAATGCTGACATATGAATTTTTTTTTTTCCAACCGTAATTACACCCATGGGGTACTTTTATTCTCCGTATTGTCTTCTTTTGTGCCAGATGTTCTTGATTAGACAATGGGAAACATGATCCAAGGAAGCTATCATATTTCTTTTAATTTTGACCCTTCTGTTGTACCCCACTGCCACCTCTTTTTTTTTTTAACTTTAATTTTATATGTTGTGGCAGTACTAGGGATTGAAGCAGGGTGCTAGGCAAGCACTGTACCACTTGAGCTATATCTCCAGCTGCTTTTTTTCTTTTTTTTTTTTTTTTTTTTGCTATGTGGCTAGGGTTGGCCTGGAACTCATTATGTAGCCCAGTCTGATTTCAAACTTGAGATCTTCCTGCCTCTACCTCTTGAGTGCTGGAAGTGTGCACCACCATGCCGGTGCCACTTGTTATTCTTTGAAAGTTTATCAATTTCTGTTCTTTGAAAGGTATAATTGTGTAACAAATTCAGCAAATTTTATTATCAGATTGACTATGGGTCACATTCATTCCTTACATGATATGTAAGATATATGTACTCATGTGATTTAAGCTGGTTATTCTTTGCATATATTTTCTTTTACTTATTTACTGACCAATTTTCAGTAATCTCTGTCATTTATGGCAGTAATTGTGACTCATGTATGTGTATTGGAAGGGGAGTTAGGACCCTTTGAATATCTCGTAAGAGCCATGCCTTTTATTCCCTAAGAAAAAACATACATGCATGCAAAATTTTGTACCCAGGGTCAGAGTGCAACTTTCAATTTGTGTCTTCCCTGCCTCCAAAGTCTGCCTGTAGACTCCGGAGTAAGAAAAAGACTAATAACTGCATTAATTGAAGTTTTGCAATGCATTGTGCCAGGTGATGTGTGAAGCACTTTTCCATTCCTATTTTATCCTTACAGCAAGCTTATGAGATGGGTACTATTATTCCCACCTTTTCTTTAAATGAGGAAAATATAGCATAGAGAGATTACTCAACCATACTCATGCAGTTACTAAGTGGTATAGCCAGGATTTAAACCTGATGTGACTTCTACCCTGCAGTGCTGAGGAAGTAAACTTGAAGCATTGTAGGTTGGGCTTTAAAGGTACTTTTCTGTGTGCTTTAATTTTAATTTTTTTTAAAGGTTTCCTTCAAGCAAGATGGTACCTTTCCACTTTCCTCCATCAAAATTAGCACTTTGGAACCCAATACCAATTGGAGATATTGTCTACTTACATCTCAATTACTACAGGTATAAGATGTTTCTTTTTTCAAATCAAACCAGTATAAATATGAGTCATAAAAGAATGTGTAAGGCAAAGTTGGTTATTATGACCAATTAAAAGTTGAGCATCTCTAATCCCAAAATCCAAAATCTGATATGTTCCAAAATCCAAAAGTTTTTGGGTGCCTATATTATGCCACAGGTGGAAAATTCTGACTCACATATACCAAGTCACAGTCAAAATGAAATCAGGCTTTGTGTATAAAATGTTTCTAAAATATCAGTTAATTTCATGTTTAGGTTTGGATCCTATCCCCAAGATAGCTCATATATGTGCTAATATTTCAAAATCTAGAACCCTTCTGGTCTCAAGCATTTCAGATGAGGAATGCTCAACCTATGTTCATTTTTCTTTACTGTCCCACAAAAAGCTCCCCTCAGACAAAAATTACATCTGCCATTTCTTAAATCTTTTCCTTATGCTTTTGAGAAATAATCTCAAATTTCACATTCAAAATATTCTACAAATTTAAAGTTCTGAGTATTGTAGGTATCCAAAAGAGATGAACTACAAAAACTAAAAATGCTTCTCATCATACTTTACATCAAATATTGAGAAGATTGAACTGATTTTGAGTAGATCAGATTAGAAGGAATATAAAATATTGTGGTTCTATTTAGGACCAGGAAGAAGTTTAGATTTAAAGTAGTAGAAAATAGATCCATTGAGATTTCATATATAAGGACTTGTTAAAAGCAATATTTTAAGAAGAATGGATTATGATGTTAGGACCTAGCTATGATACGGTTTTCTGTAATCTCATAGATTTATGCTACTGTGGTTTACGATAATTTATCAGGAGTCTGCCTAGAGTGTTAAATCCTGATTTTTCTCCTTCTTATTTATGTGACCTCAATATTTATAGTGGGGTGGGGTGCTGATAATTGAACCCAGGTTCCTTGATCATGCTAGGCAAACACTCTACCACTGAGCCCCCCCCGCCCTCCGTCCATTCAGGTTTTTCAAATTTGGAAGTACATACACCATATATATGAAAGAATGTTAATAATACATATGCTTAGTGTATAGAATAATAGTAAACATCTGTGGACCTGTTTCCAGTGAATTACTATATAATCTTTTGAATTTTTAGTTGATTATATTTTATTTCTGCAAGTTCTGAGTACTTTTTTTCAAATTTGTCTGGTTTTGTTTTATAGATTTTTTTGTTCCTTGATCATTTTGGCTTCCCTCTTATATTTCTTTAAACATTTAATCATTTTTATATTCTTATTCATTAGTGCTATTTGAAGTTTATAAACAATATGTAAACATATGGATGTGACTGTTCCAATAAAACTTTATTTACAAAAACAGATCAGCCTCATAATTTGTTAATTCATGCTCTGGCTTCTAAAGTAGGCAGGTGCCTAGAGGACACTTGCAGTTCTGAGTCAGCTTACTGACATTATAGTTTCCAGGTGACCCTCTCTACCCCTTGCCTTTGACCTTGGGATTTCCTGATAATCATCTTTGTGTACATGTTAAAAATTGTGTGTTACATTTTAGGCAGCATTTCATAACAAGCTGTTTTAGGACAGCAGATTCATCACATTCATAAAAGACTTCCATTATTTTTCAGAAATCCAAAGCTTGTGGTGACTAAAAAGACCATTAGACTTGCTTATCGTCATGCTAAGCAGAATAAAAATGTGCTGTGCTTTTTACTTGGTTCTCTTTCAGTGGATGAAGGTAATACACTTTTTAAAAATTAATTATATGACTATAATAGAATTTACATTTATTGATTCAGCCAGCTATAGTATGTACTTTTTGCTAATTTTCTTTTATATATACGAAGGATATGAAGACGAGTAAAACTACTCATTGCAGACTTCACAATATAGTTAGGTGGAAGACTATACAAGCAAGCCATCTTCTGTGTGTTGGGTGGGGGGAGGGGCACTGGGCATTGAACCCAGTGTCTTGTGCTTGCTAAGCAATCACTGTATCAGTTGAGCTATGACCCCAGTTAAACCACTTTTCAGAGGAAGATTTTTAGTATACTATTGGTGTGAACAAAGTGTTTGCTAAAATATAGTCTTGCTTGGCTGATTTATGTTATATTAGCATGCTACATAATCATTGTTATTTTTGATCTTCAGATGAAGAAGGTGTGACATTGACAGTAGATCGCTTTGATCCTGGTCGAGAAGTACCTGAATGCTTAGAAAGAACCCCCACTGCTTCTCTTCCTGGAGACTTTTTGATCCCATGCAAAGTTCATACTCAAGGAGTTTGTTCGAGAGAAATGACAATTCATAATGCAGATGACTTCAGTTCAACTTTTAAGGTGAAATTCAATGGTAGCTTGCTTGATTTATTGATTGATTTGGTGGTACTGGAGTTTCAACTCAGGGTCTTGCACTTGCTAGGCAAGCACTCTGCTACTTGAGCCTCAACCCCAGCCATTCTTCTTTTTTTCCCCACATTATAAGTATTATTTAAAAAACGAGATGAAAACACTTACATCATGTCCCAGGGCCTGGAGGAAGTACTGGTGGAGCTCCAGGGTATCAGCCATCAGTCTTAATTCAATACAAGAATCGTACTGTATGGGACAGCGAATATGATTGAAATACTTCATATACATGTTTGAAGATAGAATAATGAAACTTGTTAAAATTGCTTAAAAAGGAGAAGAGGGAGATAAGAAAGAGTAACATAGGAGGTCAGTTTGATCAAAGTACTTTATATGTGTGTATGTAAATATCACAATGAAACCTCTTTGTACAATTAAAATACACTAATTGAAAAAAGAGACAAAAGACTGGATAATGTGGGTCATGCCTATAATCCCAGCTACACAGGAGAAGGAGATTGGGAAGATTGTAGTTCAAGACCAGCCTAGGCAAAAAGATAAACTACATCTCAACCAACATGCTGGGTGTGGTGGTGCATGCCTGTGGTCCCAGCTATGCAGTCAGCTGTAGGTAGGACGATCATGGTGTAGGCTAGCCCTGCTAAAAGCACAAGGCCCTAGCTGAAAAATAACATCAAAAGCAAAAAGGGCTGGAGGTATTGTTCAAGTGGCATAACCTCTGAGTCAAAACCCCAGTACTGCCAAAAAAAATTAAGAAAAAAGTCATTTTATAGATTATGCAGTATTTATTTTTTTTTTGTAACTAAAAGAAACTATTGCTAAAGTTAAATATATTATTACAAAAGCAGCATGCATTTATTACAGAAAAACAGAATCAAAGATTGATAATCATATTGACAAGCATTAAAAAAGCAATCTTTCCATTCAGAGATAACCATATTAACTACATTGACATAGAAAATTCCAGATATTTTACAGTGCACGTGTTTTTAAATAAAAATAGGAGCATATGGCTCATGCTGTTCTGTAAATTGGTTTTCTTTTACCTAACAATGTATCATAAAATTGTCCCATATTAAATATTATATAGAACATCATTTTTATGTTACTAGTCCATTGTGTTAATATCATTTCTTTACTAAATCCCCTATTGTTAGGTGTTTATTCAATAACAGTCATCCTTGTGGAACTAAATTTTCACATATATCCGTAGTTAATTTGCTAAGACAAATTGCTAAAAGTGGAATTTCTGGTCCAAAGAGTTTTCACACTATAACACACTATGCTATTTTCTCTCTCCCCTCTTTTTTTTGATTGTTTTTTATTATTTTTAGAACTCACATGTGTAATTCTACCCTCCCCACTGCAGTATTTCAAAGTATTTGAAAGATAGTCATAAATAATTTCTCATTGAATTTTTGTGGACCTATAATCCAATTAAATGGTTTCTGAGGATAAACATCCTAGGTATGTAGTATGTGTAGCATTCCAGAAGAAGAAACAGTGTGAACAAGATAGGAAAGTTCAAGGTGTAACTTTAAGGGTATAGATTTTTGCTGTATTTGTGAGCAGTTGGACTGGAGTATTAGTTTGGTCAGATTATGGAGAGCCTTGTCTACCAGGCTAAGGAATTTGGACTTTCTTATAGGGACCATTAAAGGTTTCTTACAGTGCTGAGGATGGAACCCAGGTGTTTTACCACTCCACTATATCCCCAGCCTTTTGTTTTGCTTTTTTGAGTTGAGGCAGGCTGACTGAAGTCAGAGAGAGAAGTTAATGAGACCATTTGCAGTAGTAGTCAGACGTGTATTAGAGAGGATGTATTAGCCTATAATAGAGTGGTGGCACTAAGATTACAACAGAGGACATGAGCAAATACAGAACTGACTTGACAACTTAGGGAAACAAGAAAGGACTCAAAAAGGAATGATCTTGAGATTCTCTGAGATGGATTCAGAGTTAATTTAACATCTTTTTTTTCCTATGCAATAAATACTTACTAGGGGTAAAATTCCCCAGTAAGAATTTGACATGTTACTAAGACATCTAAGTTGAAAATATGTGATGAAGCTACAGAAGTCTTACTTGCTTTCATGCAGTTACTCACGTAATCTTTTGATCACATGAAAAAAATGAGAATTAAAATAACTCAGAAGTAATGCAAGCTGTATGTGGCACCAAGTAAACCTTAAAGATATGGATACTTTTCAAAATTTTAAAATAATTGTATAATATTGATTCCTCAGGCTCTACAGCATCACATATGTAGCAAAGATTCCTTGGACTGGGGGAAGCTGCTTTCCCTAAGAGCTCAGATCACTTGCAGGGAGAGTTTGAACAGTGTGGATTTTGACTTGCACTGGGCAGCAGTAACTTTAGCAAATAACTTCAAATGTGCTCCTGTGAAGCCCATCCCCATTATTCCAACAGCTCTAGCAAGAAACTTGAGCAGTAATCTGAATATTTCTCAAGTTCAAGAGATCTACAAATATGGGTAAGTAAAACATTAATCTAAACATTTTATTTATTTATTTATTTATTTTGGTGGTATTAGGGGTTGAACTCAGGGTCTTGTGCTTGCTAAGCAGGCACTACCACTTGAGCCGTGCCTTCAGCACTTAATTTTAAATATTGGTTCCATTAGGTTTTTTTTTTTTTTTTTTTTTTTTTTTACAGTACTGGGGTTTGAACTCAGGGCCTTCACCTTGAGCCATTCCATCAGCCCTTTTTTGTGAAGGATTTTTGCGAGATAGGATCTTGTGAACTATTTCCCAGGCTGGCTTCAAAGCTTAATCCTCCTGATCTCTGCCTCCTGAGTCGCTAGGATTAAAGGCGTGAGCCATCAATGCCCAGCAAGTTTTATTAAAATTGACTGGGTGGTGGGGATGTAGCCAGTGTTAGAGTGCTTACCTAGCATGTGTGAGATTAGATTAGAAAAACTTTTGGTTCATATTTTATTATTTTAAAATATAAGGGGAAATTACGTATTATTTTGCCTGTTCTATTTTGCCTGGGTTTTAGGCTATTTTCTTTTTTTTTAAACTATAATATGACTATGAACCTAAGAGAAGCTGGAGAACTTATTCATAGTATGCACTTTTAGGCATGAGTACTGAGTACAACAGGTAGAGAAAGGAGATAATTAAAATTTTGTAGTGCTCTTGCTTACCAAATTGTCAACTCCTTGAGGGTGGAGTTTCCTTACAGCTGGAGTAGAATCCTCTCCAGCTTCCTATACTGTAGTTTCTTAGGAAATGTAAGTCAAAATACTTGCTTTCTAATCCTCAGCAGGGCTGCTTCCCTGAATCCTCATCTGTTTTATCTTTTGTCTACTGAAGTAGGTTAGACAATGTAAGCACCCTGTGTTTTAAAATTTTGACCATAGGTAGCTCTAACATTATGCTTCTGGCTTCCTTTCCCACTGACTGCACCCTGGTTCCTGTTAGGTCTCTAGAGCCAAAAATGTTTGCCAAGGTACACTCAGCTCCAAGTCTGATCCTCTAAAAGTACTACTTCAAAAGAGAATGAGGAAAAAAAACAGAACATTCTCCTCAGAGTAGCAAGAAAGTCCCATTTTGAGTCTCAGATTCTGACCAGAGAGGTGCTTGCTGTTTAGAATGACCCAAAGAAAAAAGTATATTAAATCTTGGAATATTAAAAGGCATGATGATCAAAAAAGGTTTGAATAGAACATTTAATCCTTTTAAAATAATAAAGTGCTTCTCAACTGGGACATGGGATTTTAGGTCTTAAAATAAACCAAAAAATTAGTTTTCCTTTGTACCCATATCCATTCATTTATACAGCATGGATTTTCCTTTCCTTGAATTATCTATCTGTGACTACTTGGCATGCTGGATGTTCAGTAATCCATCCAGCCAGGTTTAAATTTAGAGCCTCATGCAAACTAGGCAGGTGCTCTTCTGCTTGAGCCACTCCGCCAGCCCCTTTTCATATTCTTAAAGCCTACTGTCAATTATAAGTATAATAATAAAGTATAAGTATAGTATAATGTCCTTTGAAAAAGTGGGTTTTTGGGTTTTATTATCATATTCTTTGACAGTGGTTGGAGGAGTTGTGGTTCGTGAATGGTTGATTAATACCTCCCCTAACTTAGCCTCTTTGACTGAGAAATCACATTTATTGCAATCTTGTCAAGTCACCTGGATGCTAAAAAAAACTTCCAGTAACAGGAATTTCACTTTTTCCAGTGTAACGTAATTGGTTCTGAAATAGTTTGAGTGTTAACACTTTTTTTGTGGGAGTGTGTTGTGCTAGGGACACTCAACCAATGAGCTACATCCCCAGTGTTGACACTTGATTAAAGTAAATTGTGAGTAAAGTTGAGGAGTAAAATTTTTGAAACAGTGTAATCTTCAGTGACCATTTTAATAAATAGAACTTTTAAGACCTTATGCCTCTTTAATTTCTTACCAGAGTCTTCCCTTTACTAAGTTAAATGCTTTGAACTGCTTTCTTTGTGTTTACATGTGTCTGAGAGACAGTGTTCTTTTGAATCATCCCTTACCTGAAATAAACTTCATGACTCAGATTATCTCTTTTAGGTAGAAAGTACATATTTAAAATTATTTTTGCATAACTATTTTCTGTTTAGATATCTTACCATGGATGAGACACGCAAATTATTACTTTTGCTGGAATCTGATCCCAAGGTGTATTCTCTACCATTAGTGGGAATGTAAGTATTGTACTACTTATGAAAGCCTTTTTAACCAGATGTGTAGCTAATATATGTGATAAGCATGTGAATTAGTTGTGTTTGAGTATTTAGATCATCTTATAAAACCACAAAAGTCAGTTGTTCTTAAGCTTTCTTTTAATAGTAGAATCAGCTAAAGTAAGATTTTTCCCAGTCTTAGGAAGAACTCTATTATGTAAAATAGATAAAATTGAATTCTCATTGAAGTTGTAAGCTTAGAGCCCTATTTATTCAATGTTTTTTTCAATACCCTTTGTCCTAAAGGTACCTTGAAAAACCAATAGTAGTGCTTAAAATCTACTACCAAGCAATTTTGCCTTTAGTATTAATGGCTTTCTCTTTAGAGTTAGTGGTTAACGATATTTAGACAGATTATTCCGAAATTTATTTATTTATTCAGCATTTATTTTTATTTATTTTTGGTGATACTGGGTGAATTCACAGCTTCATGCTTGCTTTTTTGTGTGGGGTATTAGGGTCTCACTTTTTTTTTTTTTTTTTTTTGGCATGGGCTGGCCTCAAACTGATCCTCCTGATCTCTGACTCTCAAGTATCTAGGATTACAGGCATGAGCCACCAGCACCTAGTTTTTCAGTTTTCATTGAATGCTTTCCATGTGCATAACATTATGTTTGGTACTATGTTTTGACTTAAAGCCCCTTCTCAAGGAATGTATAATCACAAAGAAAAATTAATAATAATGAAGTAAATGAACTGTGAAATGAATATAGAAAGTGAACAGTATCAGTATTTGAAAGAAATGATAGGGGGCATTTTCTTGTAGAAGGAAACGTGACCTGGACCTTTAATTGTTTGGATAGTGGAAGGGATGATGGCATGTGCAAAGTTAATAAGAATGCACATGGATTCTCTGGATTATGAAATCTGTATGCTGTGGTTCTGGTATTGGCTATGGCTTACCGATACTTAAGTAAACATTGACTAATAGCCTTCTGTATTTCAGGCTATCTGTGTATGTTACACCATTTAATCTCAACAACTCTGTAGAGTAGTTTTAGGTTACAAACTTCAGTCTCCTCAGCCCAATTTTCCAGTACAAGATACTCATTCTGACATTCTGTTTTCACCACTGAACCATTTTCTCTCTTACATCTCATGTGGAAGAAGACGGAAAAAGAAAGGTGTGCTTATTTTCTCTTAAGTAGACAGTATATATATTGACATAGATATCTACATTATCTCTCTAAATTGTCAGCATGATCTAGTTAGTGTTTGTAGATTTCTTATTTATAAGTCCTTTTAACATATTACTGGTAAATGTTAAGGATCTGCCATAATATCGCCTTGAGAATGGCACAATCTGATAATGCCAACCTCTAAGTGACGACAGACTTGTTTTTGGTTTTGTTGTTTGGTTTCACTTTGAGAAAGTCTCTGTAGCCTTGAGCTTCGTAGTTCAAAGCCAACACCCTACCTGTCTTCATGCCCCAGCCTCCCAAGCGCTGCAGTTGCAGTTGTGTACCATGACTTTTGGCTCATTATATGCTTTAATTTCTATTTTTTAGTTGGCTGTCTGGAATTATACATATCTATAGTCCTCAGGTGTGGGCTTGCTGCTTGAGATACATGTTCAGTTCTTCTATTCAAGAAAGGTAAGTGATATTTTATTCTGTAGTATTTTATTTTGATCTTTCCCCCTATTTATATTGTGTTGGCCTCACTTAAAATTCATATAACACTGTAATCTTTTTTTTTCTTGCCATGCTGGGGATGAAACCCAGGGCTATACACATACGAGGAAGTGCTCTACCACTAAACTACATACCAACCCATGCCTTAACTTTTTACAGTACTCATAAACAAGTAGCTTAAGAAAAATAAACCTTACATTAAATGGGAATAAAACAAAAAAAAAAAAGATGAGGTGACAGTATTCCTGGAAATAATCAAGGAATTCACTTGCCTAACAGAACTGTGATACAGAAGATACACTTTTTAAAGAACTCTCTAGTGATCATCTGCTGTGGCATTCTATTTTCATTCAGCAAAATGACTGAAAATGAGCTTGGATTTGTTACAAGTACTTTGTCAAGTTACACAGTGCTGCTACTACTGCACTAGGAAACATTTGAAATGCATTGTTTAATTTTTTTCCTGGAATTAAAGCATAAACATTAGAATTAATAGTTGGGAAACTTTATTTAATTTTATTTTATACATGGTGCCACTATTTGCCTCTTGCTTTTTCTTATCCACTTTTAGGAGTATTATGAAAATTAAAAAATAATCTCTTGTATATTCTTCAGATGCTTTTTGTTTGTTTGTTTGTTTGTTTGTTTTGAGACAGATCTCACTATAGAGCTGAGGCTGGTCCAGAACTCACTATGTAGCCCATGCTGGCTTCAAACTGAAGATTCTTCTATCTAAACTTCCTGAGTGTTGGGATTATAGGAATGCACCAATACATCTGGCTTCTAGACACTCTTATGGTTATACTTTTTATGTTTTATTTCATCTTCTCAAGAGAATTAGTTTTATTTGCAATGAAACAACGTAAGCTAGGTGTAGTGGTGTATGGCAGTGATCCTAGCATTTGGAAGGCTTAGGTGGGAGGGTTGCAAGTTCAAGGCTTGTCTGGACTACATAGACAGTTCCAGGCCACCCTGGGCTATGTAGTAGGATTTCATCTCAAAAAACAAAAACAAGGTCATTCTCATTTTCTCTCTAGAGATAATCTGCTTTTAGTCTATCAGAGGTATGTTCCTTTTCTAATAAACTTTGCCATCACTTTCACTACAAAAAAAGAAAAGCTGAGTGTTAGTTTTTTATTCTTTGCTAAGATTTAGTACAGTTAAGTTGTATTTAAGTTCCTTTTCAGTAAAATTAATTTTGAAGCTGTTTCTCATATACTGTGTTCATTCTGAAGCATTATGTAATTTCTTTGATACCAGAACTCTTTAATTATTGCCATAACTTAGGTTGGTACTTTACAGTTCCCCGAGCAGTGGTCTTACCTGACCCCAGAGAGAGGAACTAAGCAGAATATGCATTCTACCTCCATCCTCCACTGCTTTGATTGGTCATGTGACATCCCCAAACTATTTCTCATTCAATATTCTACAAAGTAGAGACAACTACTAAAAGTATTTTTAGTTAGATTTAGTATGTATTTTAAGGACTTGATAACTTTATAAAGATTTGTTGGATTGCTTAGTGAATAATAAAATTAATGTAATTTTATTAGGGTTTATAATAGTGAAATATAGTAAACAATTCAAATACCATTCATTAAAATCTAGGTGAACTAATAATGGGACATCTAAATGCTAGGCAGTTGCTAAAAAAATGAGAGCTGAGTGTGGTGGAGCATTATAATCCCAGCACTTTGGATGCTGAGGCAGTAGGATCATGATTTCCAGGGCAGACTGGACTACATAATAAGACTATATATAAAAAAAAAAAAATCTGAGTTATAATGTAGAATAGTGACATGGAAATATACAAGATAGACTGTCATATAAAAACAAAAATAGTAGTTGCAAATAATGAGTGAGGCCCCAATTTGTTGAATTATATAAAATATTTGTGTATATGTACAAAAGAATTCTGGGTAAAATGTTTTTGAGATTGACCCTTGCTATGTGGTTCAGGTAAATCTATAATTCCTGGAGTTTAGTGATCCTCCTGCCTCAGCCTCCCAAGCAGCTAGGGTTACAGGTGCCTGCTACCATGCCCAAATTCTGGAAGTACATGTCCTAAACTAGAGAGGGGTTGTCTTTATTTTCTTCATTCCTATTGTGTTTGATGTTTTTACAAGATTTACGTGATACATAGTAAAATTCATTTTTAAAATTAAAATTCAATGATTTTAACTTTTAATTTGTGATATAATAAATAATTATTAATAATAAATATACAATAATATAAATATATTATTATTTGTGTGTAATAATAATAATTTATTGATAGTAGTAATTATTTTATTATTATATCCCTAGTTTTCTTCCAAAAATTATACTCTAGATTCTCAACTAGGTTGGGAAACTTACCTGGGAGTTCTTTCAGGGTAATTTTGTTGTTGTCATTACATTTTAATTAAATGGTATTTTTTTGTCCAGGGTTTTTTCAGAATCTGGAAATTTCATCTTGGTTCTCTATTCTTTGACACATAAGGAACCTGAGTTTTATGAATGCCTCCCATGTGATGGCAGGACACCTGACCTTCGATTTCAGTTGCTCACCAGCAAGGAAACATTTCATCTTTTCAATGTAAGTGATTTGATGCCCAGTACATTAATGACTATTCTGGGTTGCATTTTTGCAGTTTAAACCATGGCCTCTACACTCCAAAATCTTTGGAGTATATGTATAGCTTACATGTTGTATCATTTTGAGTATTGAGGATGAATTTTGTGGTTTTATTATTCTCTTTGTCCTTATTGTGTCATCTTTGAAATATGTAGGCATAACAGGTAATATATAAAAGTCATATTTTTGACTGAAAAATCAATATTTATATAATAAAATCCAAGGAATTGGAATAAGTTATCTCTAGATCTAATAAAATACATAGAAATGCATGTATGTGATCACCAACAATACTGAAACAATAAGTGTCAGTATATAAAAACTAAATTTAAAGACCACTTTTTTTTTTTAAGATGGAGTTCTTATTATGTTGCCTAGGCTGTCCTTGAACTCCTAGTTCTTAAGTGATCTTCCTGCCTCAGCCTTTTTGAATAACTAGGACTACACCACTCCTGGCTTAAAGATCCAACAATAAAATTATTGGTTATCTTAGGTCTGAGAGCAATAATAAAATTATATTTTCTGTTATGAATACTTCTAAATAACCATGTGTTTCCTTTCAGATCTTTTGTTGTTGTTATCGACACTGGAGTTTCAACCCAGTGCCTTGTGCTTGCCAGGCAAGTGCTGTATCACTTGAGACCTGCCTCCAGTCCTTTTTGCTTTTACTTACCTTTAGAATAGGGTTTCATGTTTATGCTGGGTCTGCCTGGACCACAGTCATTCTATTTATGCTTCCTATGTAGCTAGGTTGGCAGGCATGCACCACCACACCCAGCTTTTTATGGTTAAGATGGGGTCCTGTGACTTTTGCCTGGGCTATCCTTAAATGGTGATATTTCCAGTGTCTGCCTCTTGAGTAGTTTAGGATTACAGGCATGAGCCATCACACTTGGCCTCCACTCAGATCTTTTGTTTCCTTTGAGTTCTTTTATGTTTTATGAATAAAGTTTTACTTCAATTATAACCATTGTAAATGATGTGTAATAATTTTTTTCTGTTTTAGAGACTTCATTTATCATTTTATTCTTTAGATGGTCTCTTCTGTTCATAGTTTTTATATTCACTGAATCCCTGGTTACTGAGTAAGCTATATAACACAGATAGGTGATTAGGTTACAGTTACAGAAATCAGAAGTGCTCCCCATCCTCTTCTCTCCTCAGTGTTTCAAAGCTACTTTTCATCTAAATAGAGTTGTTTGGAGTTTTTATTTCTGTGTTCTTCATTTCAGAATGTTGAAAGTTCTGACAAAAATCCAATCCATTTTGAACTGAGTGCTGAAAGCCAAGATGTAGAAAGAGAATTTTTCAGCAAGTTTCCCAAGAATCTTTCAGTTAAGAGGTAAAAGATAACTTTTCATTATCTTGTGTACTTTTTTGTTTTACTACAATCATTAATTTTTGGTGAATAAAGTAACTCTCCAATTATTTCTGATAAAACTATGTGTAAATCTTATGACCATAGTTGTCTTTGCTTTAAATGCATTCATTTCTTCATTTTAACTAGTAAGTTATATGATAATTTTAATGAAATTATAACTAATATGATTTTTGTGTGAGTTGACTTACGTAGGAAAATGAAAAGAGTATTTGTCAGCAGTTATCTTACTTAAGAAGTAGCATTCTATTTTTGCTTAATGCCTTTTGTTTTTCCCTTTCTTGGAGTTTTAAACCTGGGCCTAACAGATAAACTACTGTAAAAATAACTCCTCTACCTATAAAAGAAATTGTTTGTTTAAATTTTTTTTTATTTTTTGTTTAAGGCATAATTGTACCTGATAGCTTAAAAACTTTTAAAGCAAATACACTTTGCAGAATGTTAAATAAGGGCTTGGGTCATTGTATTCTACCTTTGCTACCTTTTGTGGTAAAGAAGATACTCCTGGCATTAAAAATGGTTCTCCAGAGAAACAGAAACAGCAGGATGTGTATATACAGAGTGAGGTATTTATTTTCAGGTACTGGCTCCAGTAACTAAGGAGGCTTGACATGTCCAAAATCTGCAAGGTAGGCTGGCAGGCTGGAGACCCAGGAAGAGTTGCATTTTGAGAACAAAGGCCATTTGCTGGCAAGATTCCCTTTCCCTCCAGGGAAGTCAATGTTTTTCTATTAAAATGTTCAACTGATTGGATGTGGCCTACCCATATTATGGAGAGTGCTGATTTAAATGTTAATCTCAAATAAAAATATACCTCCATGGAAACATCTAGAAGAATGTTTGACCAAATTATTTGGGTACTCTGTCCTAGCAGAGTCAACACAAAATTAATCATTACATCCCTAATTCAGTTTTTTCATTTATTCGACTACATGCCTGGTAATTGCTGAGGTGTGGGGATTTGGTGGCATACCAGATGCATGGAATTTATAATCCAGTGATAGAATGTTGGGTGTTATATTATTTGAGAGGTCCATTAATTTTATAAAGTCAGTTAAAAGCTGCTCTTAAGCCAGGCGCTGGTGGCTCATGCTTGTGATCCTAGCTACTCAGGAAGTAGAGATCAGGAGGGTCACAGTTCAAAGCTAGCCCAGACAAATAATTCTTGAGACTTTATCTCAAAAAAACCCACCACAAGAAAAGGCTGATTGAGTGGCTTAAGGTGCAGGCCCTGAGTTCAAACCCCCATACAACAGAAAAAAAAAAGCCGCTCTTGAATATTGTTTGTTTGTTTGTTTGTTTGTTTTTGGCGACACTGGGGTTTGAACTCAGGGTCTTAGGCTTGCTAGGCAGGGACTTTTACCACTTGAGCCACTCAGCCCTTTATTTTATTCTGAAGAATGTTGAGCCATGCCTAAAGCAGTAAAGCACCTACCTCACAAGTGTTAAGGTCTGAGTTCAAATCCCAGTACTGCCAAAAAAAAAAATGTTTATCCTTTGACTCTTCAGTTTAGAAATAGTATGTTATTTTTAATTCATCCTAGCAGTTGAGTTGTCTGTTTCTCAACTTTTTGACATTACTCTATACCTGGCTTTTGGATTCTTTAATATTGTCTGTTTAGAATATTGCATGAGAAACAAGCAGATACAAGGTAGCTATTGACTTTTAAATTTTTTTTATTATGTTATTGTACTGGGAGTACATTATAACATTTACAAAAGTGCTTACAATATATCTTAGTTAAATTCACCCCCTCCATCATTCTCCTTTATTTCCCATACCCCCATTGATTTGTTTTTTAGTATTTTAATCTTACTCAGAAAATGTGATGTGGTGTGTGTGTGCGCACTGCAGATCAAACCAAGGGCACATGCTAGGCAAGCATTGTACCACCGAGTTACAGACACCCATCCTTGATTATTTTTATTTTTTTATTTTATTGTATTCTTTTTTTTTTTTTTTTTTGGTGGTACTGGGGTTTGAACTGAGGGCCTACACAGTGAACCACTCCGCTAGCTCTTTTTTGTGATTTTTTTTTTTTTTTTTTTTTTTGAGATAGGGTCTCACAAACTATTTGCCTAGGCTGGCTTCAAACTGCAATCCTTCTGATCTCTGCCTCCTGAGTAGCTAGATTTACAGACGTGAGCCACCAGCGCCCAGCTCAAAATGAGTCCCTGAATGGAAAATCAAAGTATTGGCAGGGTTACATCACTTCTGGAGGCAATAGGGGGAAAATCTATTTTGTTGCGTCTTCCAGCTTCTCGAGACTACCCACATTCCTTGTCTCATAGTCCCTCACTCCATTTTCAAAACTAGCAGCATAGCATCTTCAAATCTATCTCTCTCTTTCCTCTTCCTCTCTCCATCTCTCTCTGACCTACTTTTCTAACTCTGACGCTCTTAACTTCTCTCCAGTAAGTACCCTTTTGGTTACATTGGGCCCACCCGGATAATCCAAAATAACTCCCCATGTCAAGATCCTCAATATAATTACACCTGCAAACTTTCTTTTGCGCATATTCAGTAGTTGGAGGGAATAGAAAGGTGTCTAAAGTATGTCCACTCAGTCTTCTTTGGGTATTTTAAACTATCCCTGGAATAGATCACCAGAAAAACTGTTACATTCTAAGGCTTTCAGAAGTACCTTAAATTTCTTAAGTTGTAAGACTTTAATTAACATTTTATTGAATATTTATGAAAGAAAAGGTCAAAGTCAGGCAGCACAATTTCTTTGTTTTCTGTTTTTCTGGTGGAACTGGGATTTGAACTACGGGCTTCGCACTTGTAGAGCAAGCACTCTACCACTTGTCATGTCCATGCACTGAGCACATGGGATATCATTGTATATTCCAAATGTCCTTCTTGGATGTTGTGGGAGAGCTTCTTAAACACACCCTGCAGATATGTTCACTGCTTCATTCTTTCCAGACTATCAGTATTTGGGGAACAGTCTCTGCTGTCAGATCTTCAGATCTACTTTGGGATTTCTTTTCTATTATTCTCCTGCTAGGAAGAATTCCACTTGCATGAAATGGGATGCAAGATGCTTTCTTAGAAACCTCATTCATTCTAAGCTGTTGTAGCTTCTTCAGGCTTATCTTTTTCCTAAAGTATCCTAATGAGACTTTAGTTTAGAATGCAAAAAACAGTCATGCACATAGGATTCCAAATCTTTAGTAGTCTTTAAAATTTTGGGGTGGTACTGAGGTTTGAACTCAGAGCCTTATGTTTGTGAGGCAGGCACTCTTACCACTTGAGCCACTCCACCAGCACTTTTTTGTGATGAGTTTTTTTGAGATAGGGTCTCAAGAATTATTTGCCCTGGACTGGCTTTGAACCACAATCCTCCTGATCTCTGCCTCCTGAATAGCTAGGATTATAGGTCTGAGCCACTGGAGCCTAGCCAAATTTTTAGTTGTCTTAAACCCTAATTTTAGGTTTTGAAACATAGTGCTAACAGTCAAAAGAATTTTTTTTTTTCCTTTTTTGCATTGCTGGGGATTAAACCCAGGGCCTTGCACATGTTATGCAATTGTTCCAGCTGAACATAGAAAAATTTTGATAAGCACATAGGATTACAAATCTTTAGTAGTCTTTGTAAGTGGGTTGTGATACTCTTATGTCTCAAAGTATTTTTCCATCACAGATATAGATACATTGGAAAATATAATTATCTAATGGTTTTCTCTTTTTTTTGCAGTACTAGGGCTTGAACTCTGAGTCTCATGCCACCAGCCATTTTTTGTATTGAACATTTTTGAGATAGACTCCCTTGAACTATTTGCCCATGATCCTCCTGATCTCTGCTTCCTGAGTAGCTGGGATAACAGGCATGAGCCACCAGCACCCAGCTTGGTTTTCCTTTTCAACACAGTTGGTACTTCATACAATGTGTTTAGTACAAGTCTGTCACATTAAACAATTTTTTTTATAGTAAGTGCCAGGTTTATTTCTACATTCTTCAGTGTGGTCAATCTGAAGGTGCTCTGTGACTATTGATTTATTGTAACATCAACAACATAGGGTTAAAGTTACCATGATGAGGCAAATGAGTTCAGTAAGCATGAGTTGGAGTAAACTAGCTTTCCCTGTAAACTAACATTTACTTAAAAAAAAAAAACCTATTGTTGTCTGATATTAAATGATACAAACACTACTTATTAAAGGAGTTTATTCAGTTTCAAAAAGGAAGAAAGAAAGAACACCAGAAAGTTTTTGGGATTTTTTTTTTTTTTTTTTGAGACAGGGTCTTGCCATGTATGCCACACTAGCCTCAAACTCAACAATCCTCCTACCTCAGCCTCCCAAGTACTGGGATTATAGTTGTATGTCACCACACCTGGCTTGAAGGTTTTTCTTGTCTGTCTACTTTTTAGGTCTCCCCAGAAGTTACCCCCTGGGAAAATACCAATAAATGACCATGACTCTGGTGTTGAAGATGAAGATTTTTCTCCAAGACCAATTCCTAGTCCTCATCCAGTGAGTCAGAAGGTATCAGCAATCCTACAGTGAATTCTCCTTTGTGGTTAGAAACCTGAAAAATCTCTTTATGTTAAAGCAGTAAAAATACCTAAAACTTAGGTATCATTCTAGTTGTCTGTATCTGTATGATATCTATATCTATATAGAGATATCTATGTACCTCAAATGTACATATAATTATTATTAAATATCATGTATGCATATATTCACATATGTGTAATAATGTATACATAATAAGTACATATAATTATCATTCCCAGAGTAAACTGAGGCATAGATTGGTTGTTACCTGTCCAAGATCACACAGCTAATAAGTAGTAAACCTTGGATCCTAATTCAGGAGGTTTGGTTTTAGAATCTGGTGCTTTTAACGAACATATAGTCTCAACATTCTATACTGTCACCAAAACTGACACTGGTTTTTGTTACTATATTCTGAGAAAACATCTAGTTGCATTCAGAAGTTGCTAATAAACCCTGTCATATATTTTTTTTGATTGCTGCCACCCAGTGGATTATTCTAGAATTGTTGTTTACATTAATTGGACTCGTTTTAGAAGAAAAAGGAGTGGAAGGTTGTGTGTGATGGTACATGTCTATAATCCCAGCTACTAAGGAGACAGATTAGAAAGATCGTGGTTCCGCTAACCTGGGCAAAAAGTTAGTAAGACTCCATCTCAGCCAGCAAGCCAGGCATGGTGCTGTGCATCTGTTACGTCATCTACATGAAGGGCAAAGGAAGGAGGCCCACAGTCCCAGGCCAGCTCCAAATAAAGATGCACAACCCTATCTGGAAAATGACTAAAGTGGGCATTAAAAAAAAAAAAAAAAGGCTTAGGCCTTTTACTCAAGTAGTAGTGTGCCTCTGTAGCAAGTGCAAGACCTTGAGTTCAAACTCTAATACTGCCAAAAACAAAAGGAAACAGCGGGAAAGATTTTTAAAAGTTAATATCACGGTATAACAAATTCACATCAGGAATATTGTGTTTGTTTTCTTTTTTATCCCTTTTAGTTACTATTAGTAGAAGAAATAACTGAATAACTTTACTTAGTAGAGAAATATTCTGATATTTGCTGGAGAATCCTTTGTTATTCAAGATGTATAAACATTTGCTACTGTGGTTCAACATTGCAATTGAAGCATGCTGCCTGTAATAATGTTTTTTGCAAAGTGAGGGTAAAATACTATTGTGTAAAACAATTTTCTCATACTGTATTCTGTGATCTAAGCAATGCACATCAGTTCCAATAAAAGGCATTCCACTATTAAATAAGTGTGGGAAATGCTTAGATATATTCTTTGAGGACAAAGACCTTGCTTATTTGCTCACAATTGTATGCCTACTGTCTAGCATATAGAAGATGCCCAGGACATACTTGTTGATTGTCTAAATAATGGACAATTATTTATACACAATTGGACATTATTTGGGAAATACTGGTCTAAGGAAAGTACAGCATGTCTCCTAAAAATTTCCTCTTTTTTCCCTGTTGTAGATTTCTAAGATCCAACCATCAGTTCCTGAACTTTCTCTTGTGTTGGATGGCAATTACACAGAATCTAATCATATCTCTAATCCATTGGAAGTGATGAATATTGAAACCCTTCCTTCAGTTAACCAGACTGAACACTTGAAGCCCTTGCAACCTGAGCTTTATGATGAAAAACACAGCACAGAAGATGAAGCTGGAGAGTCTTCCTTGAAAGGGATGCCAAATCAGTTGAACCAGGGCACTGCTTCTTTGAGTCACTGCAAAGTAAGACAGTCATCTTCCTGCAAGAACGAGAACCATCATTTCAAGAACAACAGTATTATACCATCCTCTCTTAATGTACCACCTCTTGATATACCTGAGAAGCTTCAAGTAGTTTCTGCTGGGAACGAACAAAGAGAAGACTATTGTATAAGACCTTCAGTGTTTAATTCTGGGCAGTCTTCTCTTGCTCCACAGCCCCACCCACACAATTTTGTTTTTTCACCCCATAATGCAGGAAGACCAATGAAATTTCAGATACCTACTCCCTCACTACCATCTTACTATTCCACAAATGTTTGCAGCTGTTGTCAGCATCATGGTCATATTCAATATAGTACAATAAATTCTTGGCAAGGAATAAATTCAGTGGGGTCCATTCAAGACCTCCAGCCAGAAGCCCTTCAAAAGCATTCAGTATTTCCCCCAAGCAGGTGTCCAGCTTTGTACCACAATGCAGTCTACTCCTCAAGTAGTCCTGTAACCTTGAGACCTCAGGGAAGTATGGCCAGTTGTTCTTACCACAACAATACAGAACCGTCCCCTGTGGCAGGACCTTCACATATGAACTCATGTAACCCACAGCCTTGTGCAGTGTTCATGCACACACCCAAGACTGGATCAGATGATGGAATGATGGGACTATCTCCAGATGCATATCGGTTTGTCACAGAGCAAGACAGACAGCTGAGATTACTTCAGGCGCAGGTTTGCTTGGAACTTTCTTAGTTTTGTCAAATTTTTGGTATTAACATGATTTCTTAAAAACTGGTAACTCTCAGTAATTATGCTTTATAGAAGTATAGAATGTCAGAATTAGAAAGAGCCTTAGAAACTGAATTCTAGTCCTCCTGATTACCTGTAAGTAAAATGAGGATTACAGAGAATAATTTAACCCAATGCCACATTGCTAGTTAGTAGTAGAATCAGGACTAGAAAGCAAAGTTTCTTTCTGTTTATCTTGTGGATATCCTACCCTACAAAATAATTGCATTTTTCTTTTCACTTTTTGCCTTCAATGAAAAGACTATGTTACCTTTACATACAACTAAGAACAAAGACTGGCATGTATTTTAGTTTGTCAACACTTTAGTATGTATACTAACCCTTAGCCAGTATGCTATAAGGGAATAGTCAAGAACCTTTCTGTTTATCTATTGGAATTTGTTCCAGTCATTTTATTCTGAAATGTTCCCTTTCTTCAGGACTTTTATTGCAGAGCTCTTAGTCTCTTAATTATATTCTCCTGCAGAGTTTAGTGCAGAAGTAATTGTGTCTTTTTTTTTTTTTCCCTTTTCTCATCAGCATACTTACTCTATATAGTACTACAAGCCTGTTGTTCCTCTCTTTCCACCCAGTACCAGTGGTAACAACCTGAAATATGTTCTTCATGTATTTTCCATGATTCTCTAACTATACAAATATATGTGCAATATGCATAAATAATGTAGTCCTTTTATTAAGTTGGAGCCATAGTGTTTGCATTTTGAAAAAGAAAGTGAATTTTGAAATTCTCTTTAAAAATTCTTTGAATAGGAGCATCTGAGAAAAATTTACTTTTGCTGCTTTTTAAACATAGGTTAATTCTCTGAAATTATAAAATGGATTTTAACAAATCTTTATAAACTTAGCAAAAGTTTTAATATAAATATTTTCACATTGAAAAGAATTCTTTACATTTATTTCCCGTTCTATTTAAAAAGAAAGACTAATAGAGGCTAAAAGGATGCTTTAAGCTATTTAGAAATCTTAGTTACTTGGGATTATAGGCTTAAAATGTAATATAGACTGTGGAATTTCATGTAGATTATCTGCCTTTTTATACAATATGTGATACAGAAAATCTTCTGTGATAAGTATACATAGTATTTTCCTCCTACATAAACTTTTTTTTAAGCTTTTGTTTTTTTTCCTTACAGTGCTGGGAATTGAACTCAGGGCCTTATATATGCTAGGCAAGTGCTCTACCACTGAACTACACCCCAGCCCCTTTAGTTACCTGTTTTGGAAATATTTTAGACATATTCTCTATAAGTACATATAGAAATTTTATTCTGCTAGGATTGTTTTCTCTTATTCTCCCATTGATTATGTCAACAGTTTGAGATTTCTTCTGTTGCAAACAGTGTAGCAGTGAGCATCCTTATACTAAGATCATTTTATTTACATTTATCCTTTTTTTAAAGTTTTTTACATCATTTATTCACATTTATTTTTCACTGCATATGTGGCAGTATCTCTGTACAATAGACTCCTAGAAGTAATTGAGAAGTCAAAGGGAATATATCTTTTAAATGTCCAAAGATACCCACAGTTTCTCCTCTTCTAGTATTCCAAGTCTCATTTCAGTATAGTGCTTAAGGGAGTAGGCTCTGGTGCCAGACTCCTTAAATTCTAATCCAGTTTCTGGGTAACCTAAGTTATCCAACCTTCAACAGGTAACCTCTCTGAATTCAGTTTTCTAATGTATAAAATGAGATACATATATATGTAAAAGTTGTATGAAGTTCTAAGGATTAAATGAATTAGTAGGTAAAGGCTTAGTGTAAGTGCTTGGCATATAGTTAGTACTCAATAAATATTAACTGTTACTATTTCCATTATCATTATTTGCTCAGTTAATGGTACCACCTGTTATCCAGTCACGCAGTCCAAATTCACCCCCAAAAAACTGAGCTTTGGGAGCTAGGTCTGTAGCTTAGTGGTAGTGTATTTGCCTAGCATGTGTGAGGTTTGAGATTCAATCTCTAGCACTGTAAAGAAGAACAAAAATGAAAGTATGTTGGTTTACTTTGTAAATAAGTCTTGAACTTAACTCTTTTGTTTTTTAACTACTCTTTACTATCTTTCCTGATACCACCCTAATTCAATATTTTGTCTAATTTATGCTGCTTCCAGTACTGTCACCTCATATTTCCTTCAATTGAAACATGCAGCTATCTTTTTAAAGCACAGATCAGATCACATCACTCTTCCTTAATCCTCCAAAGTTTTTTCATTGCAAGTAAAATAAAATCCAAATTTCTAACTTTGGTCCTTTGTGATTTGACTTCCTTCTCCCTCTACCAACTCCTCTCTTACATCCTTTTCCATGTTAGCTTCATTTCAAATACAGTGTTTTGCTTTTTGTTCTTGAACATGACAGAACATGTTCTCATGCTCACTGTTCCCTTTGCCGGAAATATTCTGGTTCTTATTATTGCTAGTTTTGTCACGTCATTCACACCTAATTACATGGTTGGCTTTTGTTTTGTTGTTATTGCTAATCCTCCTTTCTGCAATAGAAAGTAGCTCTAAAAAGGGAATAGTACTTGACATGTAATAGTTGCTTACTATATAGTTCATTACGTGAATGAAAATGAATTAAAATGATGGCCAGAAAGGTTATAATACTTTGTTTTTTGTTGCATCCTGAAGATTGAACTCTACTACTTGAGCCACATCCCCAACCCTTTTAGACAAGGTGCAGGGAGCATCTTTCTTTCTTGGTCGGATGTCTGTGCTTTGTGCTTGCAAAGCAGACCATCTACCACTTGAGCCTCGCCTCCAGTCTATTTTTACTCTGGTTATTTTAGAGATGCGGGGGTGGAGGGAGTATGGGCAGGTGGTGTCTCATGAACTGTTTGCCCAGACTGGCCTCTAACTGCAGTCCTCTACATCTCAGCCTCCCAAGTAGCTAGGATTACAGGCATGAGCCACCAGCATCTGACATCCTTTGTTTTTAACAAAGATAATTAAGTCTCTGTTTTATTATTTATTTATTTATTCAGTGCTGGGGATTGAACCCAGGACCTTACATGCTAATAAGCAAGTGCTCTGCCAATGGGCTGCATCCCCCAGCCCATGTTATACCAATTTAATACCTTATGACCATTTTCCTACCTGTATCAAACACTTAAGTTATCAATCTTATCAATAGAAACTTTTGTATTTATTATAAGTAACATTGATTATTTGTGGCCATTTATATTCCTTTGATAAACTGTGTATCATCGAAACATTTTGTATCTAGTCCTTTTCTAGTTGATTTATAAGAGCTCATATGTTAAAGAAATTGGTTCTTTATAATAAATATGGCATTTTTTAGTTTACCTTAAATATTTGCCTTTTAACCACTTGTTTTATACAGAATAATCTAGTTATAGTTAAATTTACTAGCCATTTTCTTTCTGGGTTTTGTATTATGTTTAGAAAGTCTTAAGATTATAAAAAATTTACTCTTCCCTTTCCCTCAGAGATTATATTTATTGCTTCTATTTTATTTTGGTATATGGGATAAGATATTTTTTCTTTTTAATAAGATGGCCAACCCATATATTTATTGAATAGTACATATATTTGTTAATGATTTACAAATGCATCTTTTGTCATAATGAAAATATGTGTTTACATCTATTCCAGCATCAGTACCATTTAATTTAATTACTATAGCTTTATAATATACAGTTGACCTTTCATATCCAAGGGTTTCCAATCTGCATTCAACCAAGTGCAGATGGAAAATAATTTGAAAAGAAAAAATTGCTCCAGTACTGAACATGTGCAGACTTTTTTCTTTTATTCCATAAACAATACAACATCTATTTGTGTAACATTTACATTGTATTAGATATTATAAGTAATCTAGAAGTGATTTAAAGTATATGTGTTATGTGCAAATACCACACCTTCACCTTCATACCTTTTTACTTTTCCTTTCTTGATTTGGATATATAATACAAGCTGACCTTGAGCCCACTGTCCTTCAGTCTCCAAAGTGCTAGGACTATAGGACTGTGCCTCCACACCCAGCTAAATTCCACACCTATATTTAAAAGACTTGAATTGGAAACCTATGGGTTTGGTACCTGGGGGGATCCTGGAACCAATCCTTCATGGATACCAAGTGATATGGTATTTTAAAGTTCTAACTTGAGGAGAAGAAGTTGGAAAACACTAAAACAAAAGATCCTTGAAACTTCCAAAAAAAAAAAAGAAAGGATACTAGCTCACTCTAGTGATCAATGTATTAAAGTATTAAAAGCTAAGCAGGCTGGGCGCCAGTGGCTCACACCTGTAACCTTAGCTACTCAGGAAACACATCAGGAGGATTGCAGTTTGAAGCCAGCATGAGACCCTATCTTGAAAAACCCTTCACAAAAATAGGAGTGGTGGAGTAGCTCAAGGTGAAGGCCCTGGGTTCAAGCCCCAGTACTGCAAAAAAAAAAAAAAAAAATGCTAAGCAGAACAGTGGTGCACACTTGTCATACCAGCAGAAGAGGCTGAAGCAAGAGGATTCTAAGTTTGAAGCCAGCCTGGACAATATAGTGAGATTCTATCTGACAATAATAATAATTTAAAAATATAAATAAAGGTAATAAGAAGGAAAAAATATTTTTTCTGTCTTTGGTAGTGCTGAGGTTCAAACCCAAGACCTCACTTAGAACTCAAGTGCTTCACCACTGAGCTACATTCCCAGCCAAGCAAATACATATTTAAAGCATACTAGCTGATTAATTTTAGAACCTGAATGTATATAATAAGTCTTTCATTGAGTGTTTCCTCTATGATTTTTTCATCTGTAAAATAGGAGAAATGATCAGTATAATCTACAAATCTACATTTGAAGGTTAAATGAGTTTATTATAAAGTGCTCAATGTAGGACCTAGCTTTGGAAGTACTCAACGAGTTACAACTATTTTATTCATCTCTTTCAGTTCTCATAACATCCTTAGTTTTAGGTGATATTGAAGCTTAAATGGTTAAATAACTTCTCCAAGATACTATAAATACTTATGCCTTTTTTTTGGTGGGGGGGTTGTACTAGAATTTGAGGTCAGGGCTTCATGATTGCTATGCAGGCAACTCTTCCACTTGAGTAACACCGCCAGCTATGTATGCTGTTTTTTAGTTTTTTGGATTTTTTTTTTTTATGGTGATGGTGGTACTGGGGTTTGAACTCAGGACTTTGCACATGCTACATGTGCTGTTTTATTTTTAGTTTATATTTCTATTGAGCTAAATAATTTATTGATGGTACTCATTAATCTATTAAAATCAATTAGTAGATAAGCACAGTAGTACCATTTATAGGGAAATAGAAAATCACCATATTTAAAAGGGAGGCTCCTCTACTTCAGTATATACTAAGAGAAATAATATGTCCTCCCAAAACCCTGTATGTAAATGTCCATAGCAACAATAGTTCAAATTGTAAATAACCCAATTGTCTATCAACTGATGAATGGATAAACACAATGTGACATACAGACAATGGAATTAAAAGTATTGACAAATACTATGATATGGTTAAACCTTGAAAACATTATGTTAATTGATAAAAGCCAGACACAAAGCTTGGTTGTTTATATGAAATGTCCAGAGTAGACAAACTCACATAGACAATATATTAGTAGTTGCCAGGGCCTGGGGAGAAGGATGATGGAGAGGGACTACAAGCAGTTATTGAGTCTTTGGGGGTTTGATGATGTTTTGAATTCATAGAGGTGATGGCTGCCCATTTTGTGAATATAATAAAAACTACTGAATTACTAGTAGTGAATACTATGATGTATAAATTACATCTCAATTTTAAAAGGAGAAGGGGTGGCTTTTGGTGTTTTAACCTCACTTCTGCTACTTGTTAGTTTTGTGGTGTGGACAAGTAATTTAACTTTCCTGTGACTCAAGTTTTTTAATCTTTTTAAAGGCAGTATATTCTTCATGGGGTTGTTGTGAAAATCATACATAAAAGCTTGTAGTATAATGTCTTGCAAGTAAGCACTCAACAAGTTTTAGCTATTACTTAATATTTCCAGTTTTAACATGGCTAAATGGGCAGTTCTGATTAACCTTTGTAAGAAGAATCCTGTTCAGTATTTGGTACATTGAGTCAGAGTATACCGCCATTCTTTCTTGACTGAGAAGTGAAGTAGAAATAAAATGTTGATGTATTAACATTCAGCCTTTTCTACACAAGTGTCAATTTATGAACACTAATCTAACCACCTTTATGATTCACTTTTAAATTTATACCCAGTTTTAAGATCTTCTTAACTAAATTATAATGCTTTTTCCTACACTGATTAAGTTTCATGGTACAATCTAATCGTAATGTGAGAAAGTATCATTAAAAGTCAGCTCTTTATAACTGGGGCACTTTGTAATTTGCTATTAAACTCTGTGACCAGTTTTGTTGATTATTTTACTGTCAGCTTAAAGTATGTTTTTAACTGATACAGATTCAGCGTTTATTGGAAGCACAGTCTCTGAAGCCTGGCTCGCCTAAGACAACCACTCTTGAAGATGCAAGACAAATGGAGCTGGTTTCCACGGAAGCACAGTCTTCCCCTGGCTTGCACTTGAGAAAAAGTGTAAGCATTGCTGTGAGCACAGGTAACTTCAACTTTTCTTTCCATTTGTAGGATTTTTAAAAAATGTTTTCAATATCTGCTTTGTGTATTTTTGTACTGAAATTGGAAGCCAATACAATAGAAACAAAACTAACGTGAGGAGAGATACTATTTAAGTCTTTCTGTAATTTTACTCTTTATGAAATGAAACTACACCTGAAAACAGATATAAAACTTCATAATACATTGTTTTTATTACTTTTCTAGGTTGAGTCCAGTTCTAAAAAGAGAATTGTCTGTGGTTTGAGGGGTCAGGGAGAGTTTTCATCAATGCAGTGTTACTGAGTCTGGGCCTTGAAGGGTATGTAGTATTATTGCAGTACATGGAATTGAGGGATGGAAAACAGATCAGGTGGAGAAAATAGTATGGGCTCAATAAGAAAACACATGGCTCTGAGTTGTAACTGTGTTAATGATAACAATGAAGAGGAGGGCTGAGTGTGGTGTTACATGCCTGTAATTCCAGCTACTGAGGAGGCATAGATAAGAGGATCTGGTTCAAGGTCAACCTAGGCAAAAAGTTTTCGGACCTTATCTAAAAAGCTATCTAAAAGCAAAAGCACATGGCTCAAGTGATAGAATGCTTGCCTAACAAGTACAAGACTTTTTTTTTCTTTTTCTTTTTCTCTTCTTTTTTTTTTGCAGTACTGGACTATGAACTCAAGGCCTTTGCTTGCTCTGCCATTGCTAACTAATTAAATGTAGCAGTTAAATTAAAGTGAAGACTGAAAAGTTACTTCAACTGAAACAATGTGATATCCCAGGTTGGATCCTGGAACACAAAAGGGATATTAGTGAGAAAATTGGTGAAAAAAAAAAAAAAAGCCCAGCACTTAATTAATAATCTAGTATACCAATGTTGGCTTCTTGATTTTGACAAATGTATATTGGTAATGTAAGATGTTAACATCAGAGGAAACTAGGTAAGGGGTATATAGAAACTCTAGTCTTTACTTAAATCTGGAATGATTCCACAATTAAGAATTAATTTATTAAGAATAAAAATAGAAGTTACTCTAGCATTTTAAGCTTGTATAATAGGGTGGGAGATAGCATTAGAAAGAAGGAGCCAAGTTAGAGAAGTAGAGGAGAGACATGAAATCAGTCTATAAATATGTAGAGATTAAGCTACTTTGGGAAATAAAATAGAGATACTTAATGTCAGAAGAATAAGAGCACACATGGGTTGATGCCAAGGACTTCCAAAAGTAACACGATTTGAAGCTACAGAATAAAAAATAGAGAAAGTAAAGGAGCAAAACATTTCTGTATTTTTTGAAACAATTTTCTAAGCTATCATGTAGAGGGGAACAGGATGGAAGGAAGCAAGAGCCACACACATATTTTTGAGTCAGACTCAGGTATTATTTAGTGTTATTTAAAACCCTTTGGGTATAAGTAACATATCACTTACTTTTAACTAATATAAGCAAGGAAAAGAAATTTCCTGGAAAGATTGGGGATGTTTCATGGAAACCAAGACTAAGAATGGAGCTGGACTTTAGGAAAAAAATAGAATTAGAAACTAGACTACCATTAGCACTACCCAGTTATTCTACATGACTGTCACTCAATTCTGTCTGCAGCCTGGCTTTTCACTGCTTTACATTTCAATTTTGGCTGAACCAGAGTTTGTATTATGTAATTTCCAGTTTCAAATTGCAGAGAACTCCAATGGCCTAAATCAGATTAGTCTTTAATCCCTACTTCAGAGGTAAGGAGGTTGAGAAACATAGGAATTTATGTGTTGGAGTCTCCCACCATTGTGGATTGCAAAAGTGACAATTCTCAGGGAAACTGTCTGTGGTGGTGGTGATGGTAAAGGAGCTTGTGAGTATTATAGGCTAAGTAAACATATCAAAAAGTGTGCTATTCTGTGCTCTCTTATAAGATTTTGTGTTTACTGTGTTATAGTTGCTTATCATCAGCATCCATCTCTAGACTATAAACTTTTGCGATCTGGACATTTGCTTCTTCAGCTTTGTATCTCTTATTCACACATTGAAACATAATGTCTGCTGAACAAATGACAATCAAAGTCATTCACATTTAAACTGATATTCTTAGATTTTTTTGAAACAAGTTTTCAAACAAGTAAGAATTCATTTAAAAACTTCAGCACTGGAGGTGTTGCTCAGATGGTAGAGCATCTGCTTAAGAAAGAAGTGTGAGGTCCTGAGTTCACATCCCAGTACCCCCAAAACCAAACAACATATGTATTATTAGGCATGTATTTAAAAATCAAATGCTTCCCTAACTTTATGGGCCACTTGCATGTATTTTTGGATCTTTTTTCATACATTATTTGCTTACATTTTATTTTCTATTTTTACCTGGTCTCATCATTTCTTTGACATCATAGGTTTGATGTACTAGCTTTACCTTTTCCCAACACTCATAATAAATACATTTACAAAACATAAAATATTTGTTTGCATACTACCCAAATAATCTTTTGTACTATCTGCATTCTGCAATTTAGGAAATGTTACTACATATATTGGTTTAAAGAAATGGTTAAAACCAAAAAGTTTCTACTTTGGTGATCTACTTGGATGGTTTTATGAATAGTAATAAAAGCAATATTTAGCTTTGCATTCACTGTTTTTCACTATATATATATATATATATTTATTTATTTATTTATTTTTTTTTTTTTGGAGCCATGCCCTCAGTGCTTTTTGCTTTTTGCTTTATTTTCCCTATCAGGTCTTACAGTTTTTGCCCCAGGCAAAATTGTAACTGGTATGATAGACTCATGCCACCACGTTCACAGTTTACTGGTTGAGATGGGGGTCTCAACTTTTTTTTTCCCAGGCTGGCCTTGAACCTTGATCTTCTTGATCTCTGCCTCCTGAGTAGCTGGGACTATAAGGAGCAGCCACCATGCCTGGCTCTAATATAATACCCTAAATATTTCTTTTAAGGATCAAAACCAGAGAACCTAGGGATTTGTATTTTGAATAGTCTCTCCTGGTTTTTGTTCTGTTTTATTTATTTTGAGACAAGGTCTTGCTATATTGCCACAGCTGGACTTGAATTCTCAATCCTCCTGCTTCAGCTTCCTGAGTGCTGGGGTTACAAATGTGTGCCATCATGCCTGGCTATCAGAATATAGAGTCATTCCTTAAAGAAGCAAGGCCCAGAATGTCCTCTTTTCCTCTGCCCCCAGTTTTCTGTCTTTCTGCCTTTCACCTACTTCTTTGTGGCATTTCTAAGGAAGTGTAATCTAAAAACAGTTACAAGTAATTGTGTTAAGATAATATTGCTGGTCTTAACAACTTTTGCATTTTTATTTTTGTAGTTGAATATGTTTCTGTGTCTGTTAAATCATTTAACCTCCAGGTGCTAGCTTATTTTGGAATGCAGCTGATGATGATCAAGAGCCCGACTCTCTGTTGAAGCAAGATGATACCAAAATTTCCAGTGAAGACATGAATTTCTCTGTTGATATTAATAATGAAGTCACAAGTCCTCCAGGTAGTGCATCTTCATTAAAAGCCATTGATATCCCCAGTTTTGAAGAGAGCAACATTGTTGTGGAAGAAGAATTTAATCAGCTCCTTTCTAAATCCAAGTAAGCAGTCTTTGATTAAATGTTTTATCCGACTATCTTCCTTTTTAAAAATTGTATTGTTAATTGACAGCTAATAATTGTTTATGGGGTAGAGTGTGGTTTTAATTTGTTTAAATATCTACAGTATGGAATGATTAAATCAGGCTGAGAAACTAATTCAGGACCTCACACACTTAAGTATGTTGAAAATACTTAAAATCTATACCTTACAAGTTTGAAATATACCATGTGTTATTATTATAGTCATCATTCTATACAAATATGTTTTAATTCTAATATTTTGGTCTTCTAATTTAGAAACTATTTGTTTTCTAAATGATATTTTCATCGCATGGTATCAGTGTAACTGACAATTCTGAGGCTCCTAGACCTATTCACAAATGTTAGTTATTGGATACATTAACAGTCTGAATGAATCAGAATACCTGAAGAAAAAACTTCAAAATTACATATATATGAGTATTTTGAGAGATGCAACCTCATATTTCATATTTATGAAATATTACCAGAGATTTGCTTCAAAATAATCTAGTGAGAGATGAAATGGTTAAGGGTATAAATGAAACAAAATTTGTTAAGAGTTGGTAACTTTTGAAACAGATTTTGTATGGTGGCTTGTTAAACAGTTTTCACTTATATTTGAAATTTTCTATTAAAAAACTAAGGAGTCCAGGCTGAGTGGTGCATACCTGTAATTCCAGCATGTGGGAGGCAGAGGCAAAGGATCTCAAGTTTGTGGTCAGCCTGAGCTACATAATGAGACGTCTCAAAAAATCAAAACCAAAACAAACAAACAAATAAAAATTTAAAAAAAGGATTCCAAAGTAATTCAGATCCTCAGTAAATTTGGAAACAAATTAACAAATACTCTTTGAGCTTCTGGTGTGTGCTACCACAGATGTAGGCATCAGAGATCAAGCAGTATGTTAAGCAAGGCTCCTAATTTTGTGGAACTTAACCACAAAAGCATCAAAAATCATATAATTTCATGTGACAGTTAACTCTGAAGGAAATAAAATGATCAAATGGAGTATAACTGGGATGGTAGCGTGAGTGTGACATGTGATATATTAAGTAGGGTAGTAGGGTAGTAAAGGAAGCCTCTAGGCTGACATTTGAGCAGTGACATAAATGGTGGAAGGAATGAGTTATGACATTATCTTTAGGAGGTGTGTTCTGGGTAAAGGGGATGGCAAGTTATAAAGATGCTGAGGTGTGTATAAGCTTGAAAATTCCAGAAACAGAAAAGCCAGTGTGGCTGGACATAATGACTGATTGAGAGAATGTAGAACATAACATTAGGGAGTGAAGCAAGAGCCAAATTATATAGGACTTTATAGGATGTAGAAAGGAGTTTTTAATTTATTCCATGTTCATTAAATCCAAAGGAAGATTTAAACAATGGAATGGTTTTGAAGGCTCTAGTACTTGTTTTGTAGAGAACTAAAGGATGTTAAGAGTAGAAGTTGGAGCTGGGTGCCAGTGGCTCACGCCTGTAATCCTAGCTACTCAGGAAGCAGGGATCAGGAGGATTTAGGTTCAAAGCCAGCCCAAGCAAATAGTTCTAGAGACCCTATCTCGAAAAAACCCTTCACAAAAAAGGGCTGATAGAGTGGCTCAAGGTGTAGGGCCTGAGTTCAAACCCCAGTACTGCCCACCCCACCCCCACAAAAAAGAGTAGAAGTTGGGAGTTAGGGGCACCTGTCTGGCAAGTACAAGGCAAACCTCAGTACTGCTTCCCCCTCCTCCCCCACCCCCAAAAGTTAGGAGACCAAGTGAGATGAAGGAACCTTGGACTTGTAATAGAAGTTGTGGGAGGGGTCAGATGTTATATAAATTTTGAAGGTAAGAAAAGAAAAGTAGGAGTAAAATACCTTAGGTAATATCACATGAAACATATAAAGAGGTAAACTTGGAACAGACAGTTGATTACTTTTAATATCAGCCTTGTGATAATAATTGACATTGTAACTTTTTCTGACTACAATAATGGTTAAAACAATAAACATGCCCCTACAAAAAACTAGAGAGAAACACTTATCTTCTTTCAGAATAGTATCTGTTTAATTATATAATTCAATTATATACTCATTGAACATACCACAGTATGTTGAAAAGATGTTTTGTGTATATCTTCTCAGCTAGGTTGAGTTCCTACAGGGGAGTGATCATTTTCATTTCTATAGCTTTAGAACTTGACCCAATGTCTGGTTCCCCATGTTAGCTTTTGATAAATGTTCATTGACAGGAAGAACAATTTCTGGTGAGTCCCAGGGTAGGTCCATGTTTTATTTGGCTTTATTTTATTTTTTGTGGTGTTGGGGATAGAAGCCTGTCCTCACACATGATAAGCAAGTGCTCAATGACTAACTATATCCTCAGCTCCTCGTTTTATTTGGAGTAATTACAGAAACTGAAAACAAAAAAGAATAAACTGTGATTTATTCTATTTGCCTCGATTTTGTAAAATGCAAAATACTTTTATGAATAGAATTATGGAGTTTTCAAGTTAGAACTTTAAAAATCTCCAGTCCTTTGGTGTTTTTTAACTTCAGAAACAGATCTGAGTTAACTGATAGAATGAAGTTAATTGCTCTTTCAGAGCTATTAATCAGCTTTATTTATTCCAACATGTAACTAGATGTAAATCTGGTCATTTGTTCAGCATAATGTATTGATTTGTATTGAATACTATCTCCCAGCTGTATGTGGCAATGCATGTCTATAATCCCAGCACTAGAGAGGCTCAGGTAGGAGGATCATGAATTTGAGGCCAGCCTGGGCTACATAGTGAGACAGTTTCAACAAAAACAGGTCTGGTGAAGTGGCTCAAGTGGTAAAGTTCCTGCCTAGCAAGCATAAGGCCCTGAGTTCAAACCCCAGTACTGCCAAAAAAAAAGTAAGTGTCTGTTTTGATGCTTCTCTACGCTTCTCCCAAACGTATAAACATATGGTCTAAACAGTGGTTCCCACTGTTGAGTATTCATAGTTTCACTTAGCTACCTTGGCTCCCAGTCCCCTTTGAATAGTGTTGCTTAATCAGACTTTCTGATGTTGAAGCAGTCTGTGAAAGATAAGTTTATTTGCCTTGAAGCTTAATTAGTTATTGATTGCTTTTTCCTAATGGACTATAATGGAATGTGGTATTTATAGAGACTTTCTTTAAATTTTTTTAAGAGGCCATGCTTTGAACATACCTAATAATACTTGACATATTAGAATCATTTTTTTAATCTTAAATCTTTTGAGGTTTGAAACCTTTAATATTTTAGTTATATTCCTTTTCAGCTTTTGTTTTTACTTGCTAGATTAGACACTAAGACAGGTATTTTTAAATCCTTGAGCACACAGTGTAGCAGAGTGATTTTGAGCATAGCCTCTGATTTCAGACTGCCAGGATTGGAATCATAGCAGTATGATCATGGACAGGTCTCATGATCTCTTGTTGACTATTTTCTCATCTATAAAATGGGAATAATAAAAGTACCTATTTCATAAGATTGTTGTGAGTATTAAATGAGTTAAATTTGTAAAACAGTTAGAAAAGTGCTTTATTACCTGTCGTTAGCTTTTTGTCACTATGAAAAATGCCTGAGAGAGGCCAGGTGCAGTGGCTTATGCCTGTAACCCCAGCTACTTGGAAATTCGAAGATTAGAGAGGATTGAGGTTCCAGGTCAGCCCAGGGAAAAAAGTTAGCAAGACTGCATCTCAGCAAAGAAGCTAGGTAGGGTAGTACCATACCTGTAATTGTAGCTATATGGGAGATATATGCAGGAGGATCTTGATCCAGGACCACCTGAACAGAAATGAGGGACCCTATGAAAAGTAATTAAGCAAAAAAAGCCTGGGGGTGTGGCTCAAGTGCTAGCATGAGGCCCTCAGTTTACAAAAAAAAGCTTGAGAGAAACAGTTTAAAGGATTTATTTTGGCTTATAGTTCAGAGCTTTTAGTCCATAGTTGGCTGACTCCATTCCTGGTAGGCCTATGGTAAGACTAAAACATAGCAGAAGGGTATGGCAGAGCAGAGCTGCTCACCTCATGGCAGTCGGGGAGTGGAGGAAGAGTAAGCCTGAGCTAGCAAGCTTCCTCTTTCTTTCCATTTTCTTCTATCAGGCCTATTGGATGATGCCACCCACATTCAGGGCAGGTCTTTTCCCCTCAGTTGCTGTTGCACATGCCATTCATCCCCAATAATGCCCTCAGACATACCCAGAAATGTGCTTTACTAATCTCCTAGCATTTCTCAATCCAATCAAGTTGGCAGTTAGTATTAATCATCATAGTACCTAATTAATATTATTTTGCTGAAGATTAAAGAAGGTAAACTTGGTACCTGACATGGGCCCTCCTTAAAGTGTTCTGGGCTGACGATATGGCTCAAGCAGTAGAGTACATGCTTTGCAAACTCAAAGCCCTGAGTTCAAACCCCAGTCCCATCAAAATAAAAAATAAATAAAAACCAAAGTGTTTTGTAAATGTTTGGGTAATAAAATTCATGCTCATTGCAAATGATATTTTGAAAAGCTATAATATCTCAGAAGGCTGAGTTTTGCTGCTGTGTTTGAGAATCTGGGTGTTTTTAAAGTGAGATTGGTTAATATGGTGAAGATAAAGACCCAATCTGATGTCTAAGGTACAGGGGAAGGCAGTAGTAGATGAAAACTAACAATTATGAATTGCCCACTATGTATAATTGGTACTGTGCTAGGCCCAGTATCTCTACTAATCTTCTCTCATTTTCTTCAACCCAGGGAAGTATATGTTGTTTTCCCTGTTTTACACATAAGGGAACTGAGAGATAAATTTGCCTAAACCATGAAGAACATACAGATAGCTGTAATACAAATGAACACCAACATAAAGAAAAAAAAAAGGCAGAAATGGGGGTTGAAATAAGCAAGAAAATATATCCAGTTAGAGTTTAGAACAAAATCATAGAAGAAGCTTACTTTTGAAATGCTCTGTCATCTACCCTTGAAGGATAAATAGGATTTTTTAATGTGTTTTGTTTTGTGACATGGTTTCACCTTGTAGCCCAGTCTGGCCTGAACTCAAATTCCTCCTGCCTCAGCCTTCCATGTGCTAGTATTACAGGCATGCACCATCACACCTAGCTTTGGAATTACTTTTTTATACTTTTTATTTTGAATTTTTAGATCTATGGAAAAATAGTAGTTCGTCACTTTTCCTGTTGCTAACATCTTACATAATCATAGCAGAATTTCAAAATCAGGACTTAACATTGGCACAATAATGTAAACTAAACTGCAAACTCTTTATTGTATTCCATTTTTCAAATGTTCCAGGATCCAAAATAGGAACCCACAGTGATGTAGTAGTTATATGTCCCTAATTCAATCTGTGATAACCTTCCATTCTTTCCTTGTCTTTCATAACCTTAATACCAAGTGCTGGTCAGTTGTTTTGTAGAATGTTTCTTAATTTAGAGTTAGCTTATACTTTTTCCATTGAATTGAGGTTTTGTAATTTTGGGGAGTACTTATAGAAGAGGTATTGTGGCCTTTTCCATGCATGATGTCAGTGGGTTCATGTCACTTATCTTATTAATGTTGCTCACTCAGTAAAAATGATACCTGCCGGTTCTCTACACCATAAAGCTGGATTTTTCCCTAGTAGTAAATAAACCCCTCAGGGAGATACTGCAGATACCCTCTTCATAAGCTTTTCTCACTGATTTTAGCATCCATCTGTGGATCTTGCCTGCTGCGGTTACTACTGTAATATTTGCCTAGTAATGATTTTTATTTTCTTCATTCTTTCCGCATTTATAATTTGGGGTTCTTCTGTAAGAAAAAGTTCATTTTCCTCTATTTATTCATTTATTCTTATTAGAAAGGACTCTATTATTTATTTTACTCTTTGAGTTACAGTCCAATAGTATCATTATTTCATTGCTTAAGTCATTCCAGTTTTGGAACTTTTAGAAGTTCTTTTAGATTGGCTTTTGTTTACTTTGGACAAGCCCCTATTCTTTTTTTTTTTGAACACATCCTATTTTCTGGTACTACAAGATATTAAGATGTTCCTGGTTCATCTTGTATTTTCCCTGCCCCAGCCTAGAAACAACCACAGAAATCAGGAACACTAGTATAAGAGAAAAGTATTTAGAAACCAAAATCTGAGTACTCAGTGCACTCATTACTACTGTTATATCTATGTGTCCAGGGTCATTTTAGCCCGCAGGGGTTTATATACACAAAACACATGTACACACATGACCCATGCATACTTACAATCTTTATTTGTAGATGTATCTATGTATATATAAAAATCCCTAACTTCACAAGTGATTATCCAATACCAGTCCAACCCCTCCTTATTTATGGCTTTGTTTTCCAATGTTGAGAAACATGACTCTCATTGCATATGCTGTACTTATTTTATTCAATTCTAGTGTATACATACATTAGTTCAGAACTGCTAAGAATTTTGAAACATATTTAGTAGATAGTGTATATTTGTGCACAGTTCTTTTTGTCTTTAGTTTTATAATAACTGATCAAATACTGTTTTCTGGAGTTGACAGGGTCTCCTTGTATAGCCCAGGCTGGCCTCTAACTTGTGATCCTCCTGCCTCTACCTCCTCAGTGCTGAGAATGAGTATTCACCATCACACCTGGCCCTCCGGAGTTATTTAGATTAGTTCTTTTCTTCTCAGTTTCTTTCAGTATGATTATGTTGTTTGCAATGCCATTTGTAAAATGGCGTCTGTAGATATTTATATTCCATTATGAGTCCCTCGTATTCTGGTTGCTTTTATTTACTTTGGAGGTATGTGAAACACTGACGTTCTAAGAGATCAAACTATAAAAAGATATGTACTCAGAGAGAAGTTGCTCTCTTCTTATTCCTACTCCTGTATTCCCAAATCCCCCTACTCCCACCAGTCTCTTTTAGGTAGCAAATACCTTTAGTTTCTGGTTTATTCTTTCTGTATTCTTTTCTCACTTATGTCTTCTTTTTTACATGAAGTATAAAACAGTGGCCTACTATAGGTACTCTTTTGAGCTTGGCTTTTTTCACTTAATGGTAAACTTGAAAATCATTCTAATCAATTCCTAGAGATCTTCCATATCCCCCCTCCCTTTTTTTTTATTTAAATAACTGCACTGTACTCTATTGAGTGGTTGTGTCATAGTTTAATCAGCCACTTTATTAATGAAGATTTGCATTATCTACACTATTTTGCAATTACACATAGTGCTACATTGACTTACTTTGTACATGTGTGTATTTGAATTGTTTTAGAAATGGGAATTCCTGCATTTAAAGTCAAATGCACAAAATATATATATATATATATTTTTTTTAAGGTAATGCCAAATTTCCTTTCAGAAGGTTGTGTCAGTTTGCATTCTAACCAGCAACATATGAGAGTACTTCTCCACAACCACACCAATAGAATATATTTCCTTTTTTTTTTTTTTTTTCAAAGTTTCTTACCAAGCTGACAGGTGACACATGGTATTACAAGTGTTTTAGTTTTCAGTTTTAGTTTAAACACTCAATTGAGGGTCATTTTGACATCTTTATGAATTGTCTTTTTCTGTCTTTTAACATTTTTCCATATGCTTTTAGGTCTTTTGCATCTCAATTTTAAAGTCTTTTTATGTTAGAGATGTATGTGAGCTTTTGTGGCATGTATTGCAAGTATTTTCTCCCAGTTTTTGTGGGGTTTTTTTCCCATATGAATTTACTATTTTTATGTAGTCAAACATATTGATCTTTTTTAAAAATTATATCTTGATTGGTGTTTTATAAAGATTCAATTCAGCTAATATTTATTGAGCTTATCATTGTACCAAACATATGCTTTGGAACTTCATATCTAGTTAAAAATTAAACAATGTAGAAAAATTGGACCTAACCTAAGAGGAGGTTTGGTTAGAAAATCATTCCATGTCTGTAAAATGAAATACTATATAATGATTAGAAACTTGTTTTAAAGACTACTTAATGAAATGGGAAGATATTCATAATACTAGACTTTTAAAACAATTGCTAAAGTTATGATATGGCATAGCTTTTCAAAGAAAATCTGTAGGAAAATTTATAGATGAAAATTCTATAAAATGTTACCAGTAGTTGTCTATAGTTTTTAAATTAGCCTTGACTTTTATTTTCTTCATGCTTGGTGTAAGTTGGAGTAGGTTAGTTACCTAACCTTGTTATTCAATTTCTTCATCTGTCAGATGGGAATAATATATAATGCCTAACGGGTTTTTGGGTAGAGATAATCAAATGATGTACCCGAAATCATGCCTGGCCCATAATAACAGTTCTAACTACTGTTTATTATTATTACTTTTCTCTGTTTTCTTCCTTCCTTTCCTTCTCCCTTCCCCTTCTTCCTCTCCTTCCTCTTCTCCCCTCCCTCTTCCCTTTTTCCTTTTCTTTTTCTTTTCCCTTTCCTTTCCAACAGGGTCAAGATATCTACCCCAGACTGGCCTCAAACTCAAGATTCTCCTCCTTCCTCTTCCTGAGTGCTGGAATTTACAGGCATGAGCCACCATGCCCAGTGACTTTTCTCTATTTTCTACAATAGCCACAGATTGCTGTTCTAACAAAAAATATATACTGTTTGTTTGTTTGGTGCTAGGGATCATACTCTGGGCCTTTTGCATGCTGGGCAAAATACTCTACAACTGCTACATCCCTAGCCCCCCAGCCTCAAGAAATAGATTTTTTTACTTATTTATATACATGTATGGATATATTACAATGAAACCCCATTGTACAATTAATATACTCTAATAAAGATATTTTTAAACAAGAAATATGTGTTTAATGCTACTTTTCTAGTTACTTAAAAATACATTTTTTTAAATTTTGGGGTTTGTTTTTGTTTTGTTTTGTTTGGCACTAGGGCTTGAACTCAGGGCCTTACACTTGGAAGGCAGGCATTCTACCACTTGAGCCACTCCACCAGCCTTTTTTTAAATTTTGAAGGTAATAAATGCTCATTGCATAAAATTGAAAAAATACACAAACATATAGAAGAAAAGAAATACCACCAGTGTATATAAATGGCACCTTTTGAGGTTTATTTATTTTTTGGTGGTACTAGGGTTTTAATTCTGGGCCTTGTGCTTGCTAACAGGCCCTCTTCTTGAGCCACATCCCAGTTGAACTTTCATTTGACAAGGATCTTTTTTTTTTTTTTTTTGGGGGGGCAACTTGGCTGTTTCCATAACTTGGCTATTGTGAATAGTGCTGCAATAAACATGGGTGTGAAGTTGCCTTTGGAATAACCTGAGTTACATTTCTTTGGCTATATCCCTAGGAGTGGTATTGCTGGATCATATGGCAGATCTATGTTTAGTTTTTAAGGAAGCCTCCATATTGTTTCCCAAAGTGGTTGTACTAGCTTATATTCCCACCAGCAGTGTAGGAGGTTTCTTTTTTCCCCACATCTTCACCAAAATTTGTTGCTATTGATGTTTTTGTTGATGGCTATTCTAATAGGAGTGAGGTGGAATCTTAGTGTAGTTTTTTTTTTTTTTCATTTTTCTTTTATTATTCATATGTGCTAGGTTCTTTTTTTTCTTTTTGTTGGTGGCACTGGGGTTTGAACTCAGGGCCTTATGCTTGCTAGGCAGGTGTTCTTACTGCTCAAGCCACTCCGCCAGCCCAATAAGGATCTTTTCTATTATTGAAACTTGGAAGTGAGCAAATAATACATTAAAATTTTTTAGATACTTTAAATGTTTTCATGGCATCTAGTTCAGAGACAACAACAGGTTTTTCATTCTTCAAAGAAAATCATCTTAAATCCTTCAAAGAAAATTGTCTTAAATGTATTATAAATAACATAACTTTTAAAGGTACTATATGCAGCCTATCAAGATGATATGTTTATATCACTAAGAGCTGAAAATATAAACCAGTTGCTGCTCGAGTCTTACCTGTTTCTTCCAAAGTTAATGCGTTTCAAATATGTTAAGGTACCTTGATAACTAACATTTGCCTTATATATCCTTTCAAGCAGCTCTTCAACAGAGGTGAGAAAAGAACTTGATGTGCCTGTGTTCTTTCCAAATGCTCTGCTGGCAGAGAGTGTGAGCATGTGCTTACAGAGCGGACCAATTGAGGGTGCCAGTAACAACACCGAAACATTGGGGAAACCAGAAATTGATCAAGTAATGGACTCCTTGCCTCATCAACCATCAGATAGCCAGAAAATTTACCAGGATTTATTGGTAAGAAAATGTAGAACATTTCATCTTTTATGAGATGGCTATTCAATATAGGGAATATTCGCCAAACTTTCCCTACATTTAAACTGATTAGGAACTTGAGATAGAAAGATTTTTGCCTAGTTAACAATATAATTTATTTCTTTTAGCTTTTCATAAATTATCACTTATATTCAGTAATTTACTGTAAACACGCCAGTGCCGATCATCAGGTACTTACCCAGGTAAAACAGCCTTATTTTTAAAATACAAATGTCGATGTTATGTCAGATTTATACTACTGTTAGTGTCAGAAAGAAAACAAGCAAGCATTTGTAAGAAGTTTGAAAATTGGAAAGTAGTGGACTCTTTATGGTAGTATTTACTAATTTTAATTCAGGTAAGCAAATGTTATTAACTATTTAGCTTATTCTAAAAAAGGGAACTAAGTAGAGTGAATAGTACAAAGATGAATATGACAGTTTTTGTCTTTAAGAGCATAGGGAAAATAATAACGGCACCGGTAACATACATACAACAGTTTGAGAAGTGTGTAAAGCAAAGGGAACACAGAATGAATTCTGCCAGGATGATCTGGTCTTCTTAGAAAACTTAGAATGTGAGCTGGAGTTTAACGGTTGAAATGACCCTGGCTGTCACTTCATCCAACCTGTAGACTTTGGGATATTTGTTTTCCTTATTTATAATTGAATATAAAGCATACTTGTATTCAGCATTATTTGCCTGCTAGGTACTAGACTGGTAGCTAGCCCTGTTTGAAAGTGAAATATGTTTTAATATGAACAGGGAGGTAATATCACAGGTCATTCTTATTTTTAGAAAGGAGGCTAATTCTAAAACTAACATGAAGATCTTTTTTGAACTCAGGACCTCATGCTTGCTAGGCAAGTTGCTCTACCACTTGAGCCACTGTGCCAGCCACATCCTAAGATTATTAATATTGTTTTTTAAATATGTCCTTTCTCTTTTCATCAGAGTCAAGTGAACCATTTATTAAATAATTCCTCCAAAGAAGCTGAGCAGCCATCTACAAAAGCAGTAGTTATCAGCCGTGACTGTGCCAGAACCCAAAATGTCTACCAGACAAATAAAAAAAAAAAAAACAATTCAGGACTAGTGGACAAAGATTGTGTTCTTAATGCAACTCTTAAGCAACTCAGAAGCCTGGGAGTAAAAATTGAATCTCCCACTAAAGTGAAGAAAAATGCACATAAAGTGGATCATGCCAGGTAAGTTTAACTTTTTAAAAGATGAATAAATTTTAGGTATATTGCAGCCGTCTCTTGAGAAAAGATGTGTTTGTACCTCAAGTCATTTGATTCATTATTTATTCATGGCCTAGGAGTGTATGTAGGATAAATAAGAGATCTTTACCTTATAAGTTCTTTTAATAGGATAGATTGCATATATAAGTATTTTGAGAGATTGTCTTATTGATTTATTGGTCTTGTTAGCATTTCCCCTTTGTAGAGATGCCAACAAAATATTTTGGGAAAGAGAAGTGAGTTTTATTTGGTATTATCTGAAAAATCTTCCTGGGGCAATAGAGTGATACACTATCTACTGTACAGTTATATAGTTTTGCCATCTAAAAAGCAGAAACATTACTTTTTTCAGGTGTATATCCACCTGTCATGTTCTGTTCAGATTCTTCTTTATCAAAGATGACTTTGTTACATACCTGGTAAATAGAGATAAAATCTGGAAATTATATTATTAAGGCTAGCAGTGTTTTCTGTTAGTTTCGTTATTGGAAAACTAATAAAACTTCCTGGTTTAAAAAACAAATAATACGAAGAATGTAAGATAAAATGACAAAAGCTCTCTGCTCTCCCAAACTCCCTAGTCTGACTCCTTCAAAGTTACTTCTCTTAACAGTTTCTCTGTAATCTTCTAGAAATGTTCTGTGGATGTTCAGGTATCTATGTGTTCGATAAAGTTTTGTGATTTTTTTTGTTTGTTTTTAGGCAAGGTCTTACTGTGTACCCAGGACTGGCCTGGAACTCATTGTAGCCCAGCCCTTGAATTCCTGATCCTCCTGCCTCAGCCTTCTGAGTGCTAGAATTACAAGTGTGTACCACTACACTAGCTTCATTTTTTTTTTTTAAACTTAGCTTTTTCTTAGGTTAGGTATATGCAGTTCTTATAAATTGCAACAGCTGCATAACACTCTGTTGTACCCTTGTACTGTAATATATTGAACTGCAGTCCTGCAGTCTTCTTTTAATGGACTTTTAGGCCAGATCAATCTCTCTCTCTCTCTCTTTCTCTCTCTCGCTCTCTCTCTGTCTTTAGGTCAAGTCTCTTTTATGTTATTTCAGACAATGCTAAGTGAACATCATTCAACAAGTACTAGTTAAAGTTTCTTTTTTCAGTGATGGGGATCTCACCCAAGGCCTTTATATGCTGCATACTAAGCAAGCACTCTTTCACTGAGCTACACTACTAGGCAAGCATTCTAACCAAGCCGGTACAAGAATCTTTATAAGATAAATTCGTAAGTAGGCAGGATCAAAGAATCCAAGGGTACATGCATTTTAAGTTTTAGTAGATATTATCATTGCTTGCCAGATTATGTCAATGTCTATTCTACCATTAGTGTAGGAGAGTAAAGGTGGCTAGCATTTTTGAAGGTTGTATTTCCATACTGCAAGATAGAGCCTATATAACCTCTGTTGAGCACAAATCTACCTGCTATCTATGTGAAACATAGATGTGTGTTTTTTGTTTTGTTGTTGTTTCTTTTTAGTTTGTTTTATTATATAATTTTATTTTTTATCATAAACAGTCATTTTCATTTTGTGCTATCAGCAATATCCATTTTAAATTCACTTATCAATGTATGAGCTAAAAAATAATAAACATACATTCATAGATAGAATTTTAGTTACATGTTAGATAGTTTTCTCAAGGAAAGGAAAACATGAAAAAATTTAATTCTCAGTTCAAAGCAATATATAGGATATTTCTATAAAGAAGTTAGGTGGCAAATATTGTAATGTTCAGCTGTATCATATTTTTTTTGTTGGTAATAGGTTTTTGTTTGTTTGTTTGGCTTTTGGAGTTTCTAGGGTTTAAGCTCAGGGCCTCATGCTGAGGTGTTCTACCACCTGAGGCACACCACCAGCCCTAAGTTTTTTCTAAAGCTTATAGTACAATTTTGCAAAAAAAAAAACTACAGAATTTGATATTTGTTTCTATTAAGTAATAAAAGCTTATTTTGGAAATGGAAAATTTAGCAAGAATAGATATGAAGTAAAATTCTACCAATCAAATTCAGCTATTACTAAAATTTTGCTCTTGTATTTCTTTCTTGGTCTTTTTCTTAAAGAATTTTTAACAGCAGACATTTATTGAATGCCCATAATGTGTCAGGAATTACGCTAAAATTTCTTGCAGTGTTATTTTGTTTAGGAGAATCACTGCTGAAGGTTGGCCCTAGGCAAAAACATGAGATCCTAACTGAAAAATAACTAAAGCCAAAAAGGGCTGGAGGGATGCTCCAGTGGTAGGTAGAGCACATGCCCAGCAAACATGAAGCCCTGAGTTCAAACCCCAGTACCACCAAAAGTATAATAATGATGATGATGATGATAATAATGTCTAGATAAATTGGTAGCATCTCTTGTATTTGTTCTTAAAAGCATGACTGATACATGAATTTTAGCAAATCAATTTGTATTCCACTTTCAACTTGTGAATCATGGCTGTGTGTATTTGATTAATTAGGACTTAGATGTCTTGAGGATTCAGATAAAAAGCACCATGAGCTTAAAGCTGAAACCTTTTGTTACTTTCATAGAATGAAAGCATTTAGAATGAAACTCTTATTACCCAGAATAAGGTAAAAGATGACCTGCTACTTTGTGTCTTTCAGTGTGTTGGCATGCATCAGCCCTGAAGCAGTGATCTCTGGATTAAACTACATGTCATTTGCTAATGTTGGCATGAGTGGTGTAAGCCCCACTGGGGTGGATTTGAGCATGGAGGCAAATGCTATAGCTCTGAAATATTTAAATGAAAATCAGCTGTCACAACTTTCTCTCAATCGATCAAGCCAAAATAACTGTGACTCATCTTTTAGCCTTCTACATATTAATACAGACAGAAGCACAGTGGGACTTAGCTTAATTTCACCAAATAACATGTCGTTTGCAACCAAAAAATACATGAAGAGGTATGGACTCATACAAAGCAGCGACAATAGTGAAGATGAAGAGGAGCCTCCCAGCCACATGAATAGCAAGAATCAAAGCCCTGCATCCATAACTACACAGCTGGGTCATCAGAAAGAGCCTCCTAGAAATGTCCATGAAATAATTAATTGTTATAACTGTGAATCTGATATGCCAGTACTGAGGAATATTACAAATGAAGTTGCACAGCCAAAAGCAGCAGAACAGTTGAATGAAAACTCAGCTTTCTTATTAAAGAACCTTAAACCAAGTCCTGAAATGAACCTCAGAACTGCAAAAGCAGAGTTTACTCAACATCCTGAGAAAGAAAATGAAAGGGATGTTCCAGTTTTTCCTGAAAGTCTGCAATCTTCTGAAACTTTAAAGCAAAGAAACAGCATGAATTCAGTAGGCACCTTTTTAGATGTAAAGCGTCTCAGGCAGTTGCCAAAATTATTTTAAATCTTTAATTCCCTCCCTCTGGTATGAGAACTGGATATCTCTGTACTTATAAGGAAGCCAAAGCCTTTCTGTAGCTTTGGGGTTCCTACTCAGTGTGGGAGTCAATCTGTTTTTTAACAACAGCCAGTTTACAAATTGCTAAATGAGTGACTTGATTGTGAGGCAAGTTCTCTAAGTAGGGCTGTTCAGCATCACTGAAACTTTAAAAAAACAAAAACAAAAACCTAAGATAGTTATTTTGGCAAATTAAGGTAAATGGACACTATTCAGCTATGAAACTGAACTGTCTTACGCTGTGTATTTTAAGAAATCCATTTTTGTTGCATGTTGCATCTCTGCATCTACCCAGTATCCATATCAGTAAAAGAAAACAAAGATATCATGATCCCAGCTGAATTAGCAAAACCAGCCCTTCTTGAGTGTAAGGGGAAAGTTATTTTTAAAAATAACTCGAGCTCTTTCATAGGAGTATGTTTCCTCTTAATTAAGATGTATATTTGTTGACCTCCATCGGAATAAAACTTTCAATCTGATGGATTGATAAAAATGTAACATCTTCAAATGTAACATCTGCTATAGCACTAGCTATCACAGAATAAGAAAATTATTGTGTATGACTGTTTCATAAATGATTTTTTCAAATGTCTTTATACTTTTAATAGAACTGAATAAAAAATGTCTAGAGTGACTGTTTTCCTTTTTCCACTGCTAAGGTTAATCCTTCCCCACTTTTTTTTTTTTCCCAGCCTACCACAAGTTATAAAAATAACAGAGTTCAGGTGCTCTTTTGTGGTGCTGGGGACTAAACCCGTGGCCTTATGCATGCTAGATAAGTACTATACTACTGAGCTACATCACAGCCTTTGGTTTATTTCAGATGAGGTCTCACCATTTAGCTCAGGCTGCTCTTGAACTAGCTATTTAGCACGGCTGGCTTCAATCCTGTGATCCTCCTGCCTCCACCTTCTGAGTGCTTGGATTACAGACAGGCCTGTACCCTCACATCTGACTCAGGTGTGCTCTTTACCCATTGCCTTCCAAAGTAATATCTTATATAACCATAGTAAATTTCAAAACCAAGAAACTGACATTATTAATAACTAATAATTTTCAAGTGCCTGTTTTGGTGTTAGAAGCTGAGGATTAAACTCAGGGCCTCAGATTCATACTGGACTAAACCCTCAGCTCACAAGTTTTATATGCATTTATTTCTTTACTTTTTGATGTATAGTTTTATAAAATGTTATCACTTATAGATTCACATAACTATCACTACCTTCCCCTCCACCCCCACATGGAACTGAGGTTTGAATTCAGGGCTTTGCGCTTGCAAAGCAGGTGCTCTACTGCTTGAGCTGCACCTCCACGCAATTTTGTTCTGGTTATTTTAGAGCTTGAACTATTTGTCTGGGCTGGCCTTAAACTGTAATCCTCCCTATCTCAGCCTCTTGAGCAACTAGGATTACAGACGTGAGCCACTGGTGCCTGGTTTATAACTACCTTTTTTAAATACTTTGCCTCCAGTCCTTACGCCTGATAATCAATGATCTGTTTTCTATCACTAGAATTGTGTCATTTTGAGAATGTTTTATAAACAGAATTACATGTTTTGAAGTTGGTTGAGATCTACCCAACCTATTTAAAAACTTCCAAGTAGTGGGCTGGAGGTGTAGCTTACGAGTTAGAGTGCCTGCCTAACAAGTGCAAGGCCATGAGTTCTAAACCTAGTACCACCAAAAAAATTATTTTCAGGTAGTTACTTTTAAGATAAGATACAAATGGTGTCTTAATGGTCATGTCTTTTTCCTGTTTTTCCATATGCATCTTTTGGGGCTTTAATAATAGCATGATTACTTGCACAGTTCATTGAAATACAGTTTAAGTAGCACAAGTGTCAATACCACTTTCAAGTATACTCTATTTAATGTTAGCTCTCTGTGTATCACCCAAGAAGTGAATGTGGATATCTTTTAAATCGCATATGAAAAAGCGCAATGTTGGTGGATTAACTGGCGACCTCAGCAGTTGCCATACATTTATTGTTAGGAGCCCTATAGTTTTTAATCCGAGCCAATTGTATTTATTGGTGGTACTGGGGTTTGAGTTCAGGGCCTCATACTTTCTAGGCAGGCATTCTACCACTTGAGCCACACTCCCAGCTCTTGGAAACCCTGTATTTTTATACCTCACAAGATGCTCTATCTGAACAGTAGAAACTGAACCTGGGGCTTTTAAGACAAAATTTAGTTTGATTACTTGTTACATCTCATTTCAGGACTTTAATACAATGTTTAAGCAGTTTGGGAGGCTGAATTTAGACTGCAGGTTAGTTCAACAAAACACTTTTCAAAGTGCTTTCCCACATGCCTGTTCATATAATTCTCATAACAAATTCCCTATGAAATAGAACAGGTAAGAGTAATTCTTTTCAGGTGATGAAACAGACACCAAGTATAATGGCCAGGGCCAGTGCACCAGCAATGGGTCCCTCCACAGGCTCTGGCCCAGTGGCAGCCAGTCCCTCCACCCTTCCTCTACACACCAGTGCCCTTTTTTATACCTTGTGATTTAACAGTTATGTTGATCCTGCTGGGCACTGGACTACATGCTGAATGTAAGATGAACAAAACTCAAGTGGCAAAATGCCTAGCAAGCAAGAGGTCCTGAGTTCAAACTCCTATACAGACCATAAGCAAAGAAAAAAACATCCATGGCCTTGTAGATAGGAACTCAATCTAATGAAGGAGAGCCATGCAAATATAAGCAATACAGTCAGATAAGTATAATAAAACTATATAAGATGTGAGAATACAGAAGAAGCTGGGAGGAAGGTCCCGGGAGAATGGTGACATTTTTCCAGAATCTTTTGGGAGCAATAGGAGAAGAGAAGGAGAGGAGGGGATATTTCTTTGCAAAAGCATGGAGATGTGAGTGGGTTCAGAACTGGAAGATGGGGTTTAGGGCAGGGATCCAACGATAGGAAAGAAAACAGTAGACCACTGGATTTGGCTTCAGCAACCACTGGGTTCCCGTCACTACTGTGCCCCAAACGCTGTGACTGTCACGGGCTTTAGTTTCCTGAACTAAACTAACCCTCAAGGGTTAGTTACCCTGTGAATCCTGACATATTGTGATTGTATAAAATTAACAGAAATAGGGCATGGGCAGGGGCTTGAAAGTCCAGGGGGTGGAAGGGTTTCCTGCATGAGACAGTACTAATCAGGCTTTGAAAGATATTGAAGAATTTCCACAGGCATAGGTGAGAGAAAGTTTTCCCTACTTTTATACTGTTTAGTGTACTTCACAACTGGAAAAAGAAAAGGGAATTCCATTGAGTTATCTCTTTGAAGGGATATCAGCATATCTTTTGCCAGCTCTGAATTATACATTCCCCATTTTTAAGGAGCTCAAGTCAGTGGAAAAAAAGCATAAAAGCCACAAAAAGGTATTTCAGGGTGTAGAGGCATGGGTGATGCTCCCTATCCCCTCCCACCCCCCACCACCTCCCATTTCCCTAACCGGAACCCTGTCTGGGTCATGGGGGACATCCTTAAAGGAAATCCTGCTTTCCCACTTCCTGGTCAGAGGCTGAACTCCAGGAAAAGGATGGATTTGGAGAGAGCTCTGTGTCCTGTCTCCACATGGGAGGTCTGGGACCAGGAGCTCAGGGGGTGCTAATTAAAAACAGTGGAAAAGATGACATCAGGTATCCAAGGGTGTCAGAGATGCAAGGCCCTCTGAAATCACTTGGTCCTCATTGTACCCTTGAGGACATAGTTCAGAAGGGACTTGCTCCAATTCACACAGTGCAGTGTACTAGACCCTGCCATGGTAGATGTGCATTTATGATTCTGCATGTGCAGAATCAGATTCATCTAACCTCAATCAGAGTCCCACCCAGTATCTCATTTAGACCTCACAGCAGTCCTTTAAGGTAAATGAGCAATCATGAAGTTTCATGTACAGACACTCAGAAGTGTTTGCAGTTACAGAGAACTGGAACAAAAGCACATGAAAAGACGTAAAGAGTGATGAAAGTTCTGGTTCAGTGGAATGAGGACAAAATTGAGAGGATGATGAGATATTATTGTAGAGGTCTTTTCAAAGACCAGAAACTGCCTGCTACTGGGGCAGTTTGTTTGCTATGTTGTGGATCATTAGGATCCTACAGTAAAGCATTCTATACATTCTCTCATCTAATCACATGAACAACTCAGTGACGAACAGCAGTAAAGTGAGCCTTTACTGAACATACCTGCCATGTTCTTAGTCTGTCATGTTAATGCATGTGTTTCTCCCAACTGCTATAAGAGGTTTTTATATAGTAGAAAATAGGAACAGGGCTAGAGGAATGGCTCAAGTGGTAGAGCGGATGCCTGGCAAGTGTGAGGCCCTGAGTTCAAACCCCAGCACCACACACACACACACACACAAAACCTCTGAGAATAGGAACAGGAACACTAATTTGCCCCAATTTCACACAGACAATACGAGGAGCCAGGATTCAAACCCTGAGCATCTAGCTTTAGAGTCCAGGAACTTACCCTGAGCATCAGGTCAAAATCAGCCCTGTGAGGTGTGCCCAAGATCACATGGGTGAATTAAGTGGTGATGTCAGGATTAGAACTGGATCTGTGTGATTTCAGAGTCCATATCCATGGCTCCTTTTTCTTCAGGGGCAGAGGGCTGAGGTAGGCATGTGTTCAGGTTCCTTAAAGCCCATGCCCTGCTTAGATAAAGTGACACCAGTTACTGGCCCTAGTTGGAAGGGATTGTGTGCCACAACTGAGGCACTCCTGAAGAGTGACTTGCTCCAGGCCCTTAACCACCTTGGAGAGGTTGCCCTCCTCTTTCCACCCAGCATAAGACTGTGGAGATAGGGAGCATTTACCCATCCCCATGAAGGCCTGTATTTCCTGGTCACCCCAGGCAGGGGCTGCCAGGCAGCACATATGATCATGGAGCCATTTCTTTTTCCTCCCAGACCATACAGGATGCACTTTTGTACTTCTCTGTGGCTGATTTCTAGGGCTAGGACTGCTAGCCAGTTCAGGGCCCTCCAAGTTCACAACCCAGGTTCCTGACCTGTGGCTTCCCTCTCTTTTAATTTCTCTCATCAGCTCCATCTCTGTCCCTCTGATTTCCTCAACATACATTTGTGGGGATCTTAGCCATCTCTGTGATATGCTGGAGAACAAACCACCGACATGATCCCTGCCTTGGAGGATCTTGGTGAGGTCCACAGATAAATGTGGTCAGCACCATGTTGGAGCATGTTTTTGGGAACATAGAGGTTCCCACTGTGCTGGGAGTCCAATAGCAACCAAGTTCCTTGGCTCCCTTTGCCCCAAGGAGGTTCACTTAGCATTCACCCTTCCCCTTCTTCCTGCAGCCCAGTTCAGTATGGTTGATTTTCCCATGGGCCTGGGGAAACAAGGTAATGGTGGAAATAACCTGTGAGAAGCAAGATGTCCACACATGTGCCACAGGCCTGAGTGTATATATGTGATTTCATTCAATTCCTTTCAGTTCTTCCAAGCCTGTAGTAGGAAGGATCCTCAGTTTCCTGAGAGTGACTCAGATGAGCTTTTATGTCTCTCACACCCTCAAGAGTCAGCACAGGGTCCCTTACTACTGCTCAAAAATTGTTTGTTTAAAATTAAACTTATAGTACCAGACTTGGGGAAGAACTTGGATTTCTTAACCTAGAGCATGTAGAGCATCCTATCCAGGTAGGGAACACTCTGATATCCAGGCACCTAGAATATTGTCTGGCACAAACTAAGTTCTTAGTAAATGTGGATTAAAATGAGTGAATGATCCAACCTGGGTGAGTATGTTTGCTTAGCCCTGGGCTATCAACCACTCTCACCTCATCTATACAAAGCCACTTCATACAGCTTGGCCACAATCTCAGAGCTTCTCACAGTTCCCAGATATGCCCACCATTGGGCATATCTTTCCTACTATCTGCTCCTACTAGTCACAATCCAAAGCAGATGATACCAGTTTTGTAAAGCCTTGTTTGATTCTTCCCTGCCAGAACAGAAACACATGCACAAGCATGCATGCAGCACACAGCCCCTCCTGGATTTCCAAAGTGCTTTGCACACCCCTCTCTAGTAGAGCACTATTAAGCTGCATTGTAATTCTTTGCTTCTGCCTCTGTCTCCTCCATCTTAGTATGCCTATGCCTAAATACAGGGCCTGGGGTGGAACAGAGGCTCATAATTAAGACAAATGGTTTCTATTAAATGTTGCTGGGCACTGTGCTATGCTCTTTTTACAAGTCTGAAATCTTTTCAACAATCCTAGGGATCATGTGTTGGTTTTATTCCTGTTTTAAAGATGAGAAAACTGAGGTACAGAGAAGTAGTTGCAGAAGGATTTTAGCCCCGGGTGACCTGATAATCAGTTATTCATCCTTAACTATGATATGAGACTCTGTTCCAGGGAGCAGGGTCTGGGCTGGGTACTCAGAACCCAGGCCTTGCAGAGATTATCTCCTGCCACAGCTTCTTTAGGTGACCCAGAGCTGTCTGGCAGAGTCTAGTCAACCTAACACCTGTGTGTCTCCTTAATGGGAAAAACTCCCCCCTTCCTTTTATCCTCCTTTCCATTTCCACTTCTCTCCCACCCCACATAGCTGACAGATCATCTTACGACTATCAACCTGTGGGGAATGTGATGAGAGAATTGGGATGTTTGCTTCCACAGAGGAAGCCTTTGTAGAACTGTAGTTCTCACTGAAAGCCTGATCAGAGGCCAAAAAGGAAGAAGGAAGCAAAGATGAGAGACAGTTTAAAGAGAGACAGAGAGACAGGGCCAAGGGCAGGAAAAGAGAGAAGATTTGGAGAGTGTACTCAAGCTTAAGATAGAGATGAGAGGCAGAGTGAGAGAGATAAGAGATAAAAGGGAGAGAGGCCCTATTGTTCCCCCACCCCATCCCTGTTACAGATAGGGAAACTGAGGGTCAGAGGAAGAAGTGACCCTATTTCCTAGTGATTTCCCTTTCACTTTTCCTAATACCAACATTTCAGTTCTTCTCTTATTTCCAGATCATTGCTCATGCCCATGTGCCTGACTCTGAGTAGAGTGAGTTAGACTGGATGGAAGGCTCCAAGGCATTCCAACAAGGAAGCCAGAGTGGGATGAGGAGATGGCAGGGCAGGCTGATCAGGGAAGGTTTCCTGGACAAGGAAAGATTAAAGCAGGGCCACAAAGAAGGTTTGCAGGCAACTTTATTGAGGAGTGATTTATGTACAGTAAAATGTACTCATTTTAGTGTCTACTTTACTGAGGCTTGACAAATACGTGTACTCATATACCCACCACCACAATCGAGGTACAAAATATTTCCTTTACCCAGAAAGTTCCCTTGTTTCTCTTTGTAGTGATAGCCCCTGTAACATCGCCCTTGACCCACACTCTGCCAATAGAGATTTGTTTTGCCTGTTCTAGAGTTTCATGTAAATGGAGCCAGACTCTATAGACTTTTATTTGCCCTCTGAAAAAGAAAAGACAAAAAAAAAAAAACCTCTCCCTATTTGCCCTCTGAGCAGAATGTTTTTGAGACTTTTCTATATTCTTGCACATATCAGTACTTTGTTCCTTTTATTTATTGAATAGTACTCTTATTGCATGAATGTACCACAATTTGTTTACCCATTCACCTGTTGATAGACTTTGAACTCAGGGCTTGAAAATGCTGGTGGCAGGGCTGGGATTTGCATGCTTAGAGATGGCTCTCATGCTTGGAATTCTGGGCTTAGGTCTGCAAACTGAAGGTGCAGGAGTTCTTCCAGAGGAAGGGACAGGGACAAGAATGGAGAGAACAGTTACATGGAAATGGAAGGAAGAAAAAATGACATCTTCTTAAATTGCCATTTTTACTGTCAAAAATAACCCTTATAAAACCCACCCAGTATATGAGTGGACAATGATCACCTCCCTTCTCCAGATGTGGAAAATGAAACTCAGAGATGGAATATCTTGCCTAGACTCATGTAACTGGCCAGTAGGGAGGCAGGAATAGGGGCTCAGGTCCACCTGCCTATCAGATTTTCTCTGCTGCCCCGGAAGCACCAAGGTCTGTAGTCACTGCCCTAGATGTGAATTTTGCCTCCACCACTTACCAGCTGGGCATTCTCGGCAAATTGCTCAATCTCTCTGTGCTATCTACAAAATGGAGGTCCGAGGACTCCCCACCTTATTGGATTGCTGTCAGTATTAATGGAAATGATATTGTGAAGAACTTAGTGAGGTACCTGGCACACAGTAACCATTTATTTGGTGGAAATAGACACCTGCTGCCCATCAGTGCACGTATACCGAATCCCTCCAAAGGACAAGTTCAGGAACCAAAGCTCAGAGATCGTCCAGTATCCAGAGACACTTGAAAAACAAAAAAACAAAAAAAAAAAATAAAGCCAAGGCTTTGGAGCGTTGGGAGAACCCAGGCTTCTGTAATGACGGTGACGGCAGCGAGGAGCTAGGCCTCAGGTCAAAAACCTAGCGGGGCTATTGTTCTGTCTCCAGGATCAGACTCGAGATTTACCAGTCTGGGTCCCAATCTCCCCTCCCCCCTCGCCCTGCGCCACCTCCACCCAGGCGCTCTGAGTTTCCTGCCCGACGAGGCCCCTCCTTGGAGCGGGTGGAGGAGGGGTGGCATTTCCTGGCTGGGCCGCGCTTGGACGCTCGGACAACGCGCTGACCGACAGACACCAGATGCTATTTCGGGCGGCGCCCCACTTAGCGCACAGTTTCCGTTTTTCCACTGTCGGAAACAGGGGAGGGGGAGAGTGTAGACGTCACAAGCCCCCAGCCCCAGGCGGGGATCTGGGGACGAGGCCAGTCACGGTCGTCAGACTATCAGAATCTGCACTCTGTGGACCGACAAGCGCATGTGCGGAAGAGGGGGGATGGGGAAAGCCACCTCCCGGCCCGCAGACGCGTCGCCTGGGCACATCCTCTGCGGTAGGGTTGACCGAAACCTTTTCACCTGTCCTGCCCTTGGAGGAGTAGCTAAGGATCATTTCATATCCTGGAAAACTATCCAACAGTACTCGGATGCCTCAAAGGCAAAATGCCTTGGTTCAAAACCAAATGCATAATACCTCCCAATTCCCTCCTGGTCTCGGAGACCCGCCATCTCTTGGAATAGCCATGCCATTTAGCCCGATATGACAGCTAGACACCCAAAGTTTTTCTGGATACCTCTCTTTCCCTCGTGACCCCCAATGAAATTCTTACAAACCCAGTTTTTTATATTCTACTTACATGTCATCTTCACCACCATCTAGGTTCTCTCCTCTGCCTGCACCATAGAGCAAGCTCTAATCCTCCTCCCCTCCATTGGCCCCACAACTGTTCTCCCAGGTCCTCCCCCAGCCCCACACTCCACATTGCACCCAAAGAGTTTTCTAGAAAAGCAAATCTGATCCTGTACAGGATATTATCCCCTTAAAGCAAGCAAACAAAATGGTTCGAGGAAAAAAAATCCTTTAATTGTCCACAGGCTTGCTCCATCTATACTCAACTTTTTTCTGTTCCTTTCATGAACTTACGGTCCTTTGTTCAGGCCTCATTTTCTCAAAGGAGCAATCTGCAGCTGGGCTCTCAGATATTGCAATGGGTAGCTTCTTTTTTGCAGGGGCCAGGAGACATGTAATGATTTGCTCAAGGGTTGCCTAGCCCAAGAGTGGCAAGTGAAGACAGGAGTTTTGTGGAAAGGATGGGGCAGGATTAGGCTTTTTTTTTTTTTTCAAGATACAGGTGGCCCTTCCACAATAGGATTCTGTGAAAGTTACCTGTATCCACATGACAGCCAGACTTTCATCAGAGAACACAAAGTAACACTGGGGATGAGGGAACAGGCTGCACTGAATTATGCATCATTTCAGGGAGTCATCCTGATGACCTAGGAGGGACCAGATCTCAGATGAGGCCCTCACTCTGGGGTCAATCTGTGACCAGACTAAAGGTTTATCCCCAGTTCTCAAGCTTTTCCAAAAGGAGCCTCAAACCAGAAATACTAGAGGGACAGGCAGCCCGGCATCATGGGTAGAGTGATGGACTGGGAATTGAACAACAGAGCTTGGACGTCTGTTTTTTCTGTCACTGTAAATTTGGTCAAGTTACACCTGGCTGTGCCTTAATTTCCTTCTCTATAATAACAGCCAGATCTCCCATGCAAGCATATTTGATGTTTTCCTGGGCCCTAGACTGGACAAGATTCTTTCTATATGTTATCAGCTCCCTCACACCTTTTAAAGATCATTTTACTTAACCCCATAACTTTTTGAAACAGAAATGATCTCATTTTACAGATGTAGAAACTGAAACTCAAAAATATTTGAGTCTGAGGTCTTTCCACTCGACTATGAAAGAATAAAGCTGGATATCCTCCGCAGAATGAGCCCAGGTCACCCAGGTATCATACAGTACAGATCTTGGTCCAACAATGAGTTGTGCTGGTTCCCTCATCCCAATTGAGGTTCTGGTGAGCCTTCTTCAGCTGAGCTCTGAGGGGACTCCTTGCCAATTTTCCTTCAAACCAGGCTTCATCACTCACTAGAAATGTAACATAGGAAGTTACTTTTACTCTCCGTGCCTCGGTTTCCTCACCTGTAAAATGAAAATAATGAGAATAATAAAAGCACCAACTTTTCAATCTTCTTTTGTTTCCATGCCAGGATGGAACTCAGGGCCTTACAAATGCTAGGCAAGCGCTCTACCACTGAGCTACGCCCCCCGCCCCCGGGTATTGCTTATGAAGATTAAATAGTTTTTGTAGAGTGCTTAAAACAGTGTTTCAGTAGCAGGATTAAAATGTATATTAAGGATATTATAGAGGAGAGGAGCGGTGTTCATGGGCTCTGAGATGAGCCTGAAACCAAGGAGAATGAATATTTTAGTATCTCTACTGACATATGTTCTGACCCCCTCCACCCCCCCACAGAGCCCCATGCTCCATTTTAGAGAAGTCAGGGGGCAAGACCGAAGTGGTGGAGGACAGGGAGGAGCTGGGGGCTCTCTGTCATAAAGGACATTGCCCATTGAAAGGGATTGTCTAGGACATGGGAGAAAGAATAAAGAAAGAATGGTTGGAGGTGATCATTTGGGTGTCATGGTGGTCTTCAGAGGCAAGGAAAGGTGTCAGGGTGAGGGAGTGAGTGAGGTTGTGGGGAGCCGGGATTCCCGAAAGGCCTGGAAATGAGAAATGGGGCTGCATCCTCGAGTCCTATACAGCGCGCTCATTTCTCTCCGCGGTGGCGCATTCCCGAGCCCGTCCCACCGCCGCGTAACCAGTCCCCGCTCCCTCTGGTGAAATTGCCAAATTAAAATGAATCATTTGGCCCATAATGGCCGAGGCGCTTATCGGGGGCGGGCGGACCTGCGGCAGCGCCTTATCTCTGCAGCGCACACGGCCCCGGCGCGCCTCGGCCCATGCTAACGAGGCCTGGAACGTGAGCGGGATTAGAGCGCTGCGGGGCCTGAGGCTGCGCGGGAGGGGGAGAGGGGAGGAGGGAGGACCCGGCGCCTTAGCGAGGAGCGGGCCTCAAAATGGCCACGCGCGTACCCCCGTATGGAAAAACGTGAGCATTCTGGCCTTTTTCTTGGGGAGAAGCGACCTGCCGCCTCCCACGAAGTTCCTCGTCAATTTCCTCCCTTTTCCCCCACACCCACAGAAGAGGCCTTTGGCCTTTTCCTTCAATGGGGGGCACTTTCCACCAACACCCCCGCCCTTGTCGCCGCCACCCCTCCCGCCTCGGAGACTCTCTTCCTTCCTTCCCCTTTTTCCTTACGCAATATACAGAAATGCGCGAGGCGGTGGTTGGTTTTCATTTCTTCTTCGTGGTTGTGTGCATGCGGTGGGATTGTGAGAGTGCGTGTGCGTGAGCTGTGGGCCATGCTGACTGCTTCCCATTGTGACTTTTTTGGCGATAGGTTGTATGTCCGAGTGTGATGGTGCCTGCAGTGTTTGGGTGTGTAGATTCGGACCCTTCGAGGCCCTTCTGCCTTTTATTCGTTGTATGTAATCATCCCCGGTTCCTTTCTCAACATGGGTCGGTTCTGTGTGTTGGGTTGTGTGGCCTCGGAGTTGTGTTTGGGTGATTTCGTTGTTATGCCGGACATATGTGAACCTGATTGCGCTGGGTTGTGTGACCGTGAGCAACTGCGTTTGACTGATTTCGTTGTGTCACATTGGATACTCTGTGGGTCTGACCGTATCGGCTTGTCGTGCAGTTTTAGGTTGTGCTTATTTGCTTCCCTCCTCTGGAGCTGGACCATGTGTGGTCCTGTCCAAACCGAGTTGTGTGCCTGCGTGTTTATGTCCTTTCAAAGTGCATTTGCAAATCGCTGGGGGCGGGAGTTGGGGGAGGGCGAGCGAGAGATCGAGGCTCCGGTGGGGACGTCGGCATGGGGGCGGGGAGCGAGATTTCACATTTTATTCCAAATTATGATGTATTCGAGAGCCAGTGTTAGCTTGGATGGGCAGATAGAGCCCAGTCGGCGGCTGCTCTGTCCGGAGGCCTGTCGGTGCCCTGGTGTTTGAGGGGCTAGTTGGTGAGTGGGGGGCTCTTCCAAACTCGAAGCTGAGCAGCGCTCACAGAGGCCCGCGCCTTCAAGCTGGTAGCCGCGGGCTTGGGTTCGCGTCGCACTCAGTCTTCGCCCATTTCTGGTCAGTTTTGCCGGGTGCGGCCGCGGTGATCTGGGGCAGAGGCTGGGTAAGAACAATGGACGCATTTTCCAGGCCTGTATCACGGGTGGGGGCTTTCAGGAATACCTTCGGAGAACATTTTCCCACCTCTCCTCGGGTGAGTGACATCCCTGCGTGGGTCAGATGCCTGTCGCATGGGTGGCTGTGGCCTAGGACCGGGTCAGCACTGCCATAGCTCCAGAAGAAAGGATTGGGTTTTAACACCTATCGTAGTTGCTAATGTCATCACAGTCATCATAATTAACATTCCATTTAAATTAAAATAATCGTCCGAAAGCGCAGGAGATTGTCCCTTTACCCTCTTTAGAGGGAGAACAAAGCAGCGGAGTCCCGTTCCTCCACCTCTCAGCTCTGTTTTCTAAATTGCTGGATTTGGTGTTGGGAGAGAAAATGGAGAGAGGGGGTAAGACGGAGATTCAGTCATAAAGCAAATCCCAACTAACCTATGGGGAATGGGTGGATTAGAAGAGGAGAAAGAAAATTTCTCCCATTGGATTGGAACCCAGGGAAGAATTATTTCTGTATTTCTACCAAAGCCACGGCAAAAAGAAGGAAGACTTCTCAATTAATCCAAGACTTCGATCTGTAATCATAAACTGGGCGATTTAGGCAAAACAAATTTAACAAAGCCCACCGGGGAAAAAATAAAAGCAAACTAAATCCAGTTACACCCTTGGAAGCAGTATGGGATTTGTTTTTACCCTCCTTCCCTTTTGCTTTGTTTGTTACTGCAACACATTATCAAAATTCCCCCCTCCCCATTTTGTCTGTCAAAACCCTGAACAATCGAAAATTCTTTTTTAAGAGTGGTGGAAGGTAGAGGATTTGCCTCCTTTATTTCTCCTTTCTCTCTTTCTTCTTTACTTGCCCTATTTTCCATTTCTTTCTCTTCCTTTCTGTCAATAGGGAGAAAAGAAGGGACCTAAATACATCATATAGCCCTTTCCCCCCAGTTTGGACAGTATTCCGGTAAGGAAGTAACGGTCCTTTGAATGAATTCTGGTTTCACTTTGGGCCGGAGAAGGGTTACATGGGGATCATGGAGAGAATGTCAAGAGGGACTCTGAGGTTCGGTCCCACTGACCAGGCCTAGAAGACTCTTAACTTCATTGTTTTCCGACACATCCCCCTATCCTCATCAGGCTGGGGACGACCCCTTTGCGCTGTGGCTACAGCCGGCGCCTGGCTCAAGTTGCGGAGCAAACAGCGTAGACACGTCCGTACTTAGAAAACAAACTCGGCCATACAGAACCAGACTGATTCCAGTTGGAGGGGGTCGAAATGTTCTGGGCAGCCTGCCGGGAAGGATTGTTGTTGTTGGACTAAATAGCTAGTGCTGATTGGTCAGGTGTAGGGCTCATTTTCACCAGGGCCAGGAGGAGGGGGCTGCAACACCTGCGAGTTGGGGGCGGAAAGCGGTCCGCTATTCCCTGGGCTGACTGGCAGGGCACATGAGGTAATTCCCAGCCATTGACCCCCATTTCTCTCTTGCCCTCCCTCTTTCTCTCCACCCCCATCTTTCCTGGAAACTCGCTTTGGGCGCGGCAGACCGCCCAGGACCACACCGCAGCCTAACTAACTGCTGGCCTCTCTGCGAGAGGGGGAAAAGCAAATCCCCCCATCCCAACCTCAACCCCTCTCGGCGGAGGAGTGGAGGGCCTTTTCAAGAGGGGCCGGTCTCTCTAACTATGCCCCAGGTGAGTGTATTTGGGGTGGATGAGTGGCGGAGTCGGTGGAAACAGTGTTGAGAACGCCTTGGGGTTCCTGCTTGGGGTGGGGGAGGCTCAGGACTGAGGAGAGCCCAGTCTCTGATTTGGGCAGAGGTGAAGAGGACAAACCCGGGGTTGGGAATCAGGGATCTGACTGCCAGTGGCTGTCTCCAGCCTCCAGCAAGGCCCTTTCCTTTTTCCGGCCTCCGGTAAAACCAGCTGGTTGGACTAAATCCTCCTGGCCTCTCCCATCGTCCTGGTTCTGTGGACGTTTCACAAGACCGGCAACTTTGTTGCTATATCCGGGTGATGCAGGCTGCCTGGAGCTCCAGCAGAAAGGCCGAAACCATCCTGGCTAGCTCAGTCCGCGCTTGCGTGGGCCCAGATGCAGGGTCTGATGCCTGGGCGGGGAGGGAGGGGGGCTTTCTGGAACACCCCTCCATCCTTAGCGGCTGACTAGTGTGCTGTGCACCAGCGACTTTGGTTCTGGTGTAGGCTTGCCCCCCAGCCCCCCGCAAGGAGGGACCAGAGACCAGGTCTAAGGCGGTGGCTCTAGCCCTGACTTGCAAAGGCTATTTCGTTTAAGAAATTCTCCATGATGCAGTTTGTGGGGTTGGGAGCTGCTGAAGACGCCTCGCCTGTCCTCAGGAAGGAGCTCCTGGGCTGGAGGTGTGGATGCAGGATTGCAGGCTGCAAACTGGGTCTCTGCAGCACAAAGAAGAATTGTAATGGTCGAATACTGTAGTCTTGTGCGATCTAGTCCGAAACCTCCCCCCTTCCGCATCCTCCCCAAATAAAAACATAGAATCCACTCAGGCTTTCCTTTAAGTAATCTTAACCTAAGGCAAGTGATGCAGCCTAGTGGCTCACAACCACGGTGCTCTTGAGTCTTCTGGCTTCCTCTGGAACAAGGACCCCTAGCTGGGGTGATCCTGGTCTCAGAAGAGTCCAGGGGAGGAGCAGAAAGGGGTCTGCTGAAAGCCTTGAAGATATTTATTGGCATCTGGAGAGGGTGTTTGGGGCCAGGGTCAACTCATCTGGAATATAGGCTCCCCTGGTCCCTGAGGAACCTGCTTCCATTGCTGCAGGGGAATTAATCAGGGGTATAAATGTGTCAGAAGGGAACTGGAGCTCAGTTGGTGATTGCAATGCTTTGAAACTCAGAAACTGGGACTGAAGCACTGGTCACTGGGTGCAGGATGGTGGTGGCAGTGAGGTAAGGAGCCAAAAGATGGGAATTGCACATTTCACCAAAGGCTGGTCTATTTCTAGTGCATTTCAACTGAGGGGAGGGAAGCCTGGATGACAGATAGAATTCTGGTTCATTTCCAGTGGCCATCAGTGCCTTGGCTGTCTTACTCTGTGGAGACCTTTTGTCTCCCCTCTAATAGTAATAGTAATAAAGCATGGAAGACCCACTACTGGCTTTGCAGCTTTTGTACAAGTGTTGGGGGATTTTTCTCACTTTAAGTGAGGTTGAAGCTGGCAGACCCTTAACAGCTGGTGTGGTCTGTATTTCAGTTCTCTGCCTCCATGGGTATCTACTGGCAATTGAGTTGCATTCTGGAGGAGGCCGACGAAGGTCTAGTTTCATTTCTGGGATGGGAGGGATGGCTCCCAGGATGACTCTGGTCCAGAGCATTTCCATGGCAGAATGGGAGCTCAGTGACTGCCACTAATGGCTAGACGAACTCTGCTTCCACCTGAATTGGACTTTACTACATTTATTTTCTGCTTTTAAATAACCCAATTTTATAATTTGGAGAGTAGGAATCTTATTTTGAAGAATTTATGAAACCTCTCGAGTTGATTGTGTGTGTGTGTGTGTGTGTGTGTGTGTGTGTATTTTGAGATATGGTCTTTGTTATGTAGCCCAAGCTCAGGATCCTCTGCCTCCAGAGTGCTGAGATTACAGGCATGTACTACCCTGCCCAGTGAGTTGATTTTAGTTTTATTTTATTTTTTACTAAAACAACTTGAAAGTACTCCCGAACTCTGGATCCTGTGTTTCATGGTTTTCCTGTTTGGTTTTTGCTGGGGCTTGGCTCCATGTGGATGAAGCCAGGTGATGGAAGAAAGTTACCATAGGTGTGAGAACAGGAGTATGTCTGTGCTCATCTTGGAGTATGGCAGTTTGGGACAGGGAGGTTCTTGGCTCCAGGTATATATGAGAGGATAACACAAAGTAAGAACTTAGAGGGCACCAAGGTGGAGGAGAGGGGTTACTGGATGAGTTCAAAGGCCTTGACACCTACTCTCTCTCTCTCTCTCTTTTTTTTTTTTTTTGTGATACTGGTGTTTGAACTCAGAGCCTCTCCTTTGCTAGGCAGGCACTCTAGAGCTTGAGCCATACCTCCAGCACCTCATTCTGTTGGAGGAGACTCCAGACTCCATTGGCCTCTAGAGCAAGGAGCACTGTTTGAATGTCTGGGCAGTACCACCTCAGCCAGACCTCCCTTCCAGACCTGAGCTCACCTGAATCCAGATGAGTGGAAGGAGTGGAGTGTACAGGACAGTAGGGCCAGGATCGTCTTCATCCCTTGGCCACCTCTATTTTGGGTAGGGTAGGTGCACACAGAATACAAGGTAGATTTGTGTAGTGTGACCACCCTGACACACGCACATACACACACACAGAGTATTTTTTGGGGGGGGTGGTGAACTGGTTCCTCTTGATTATTTTTAGAGAGAACCCCAGCTTCTGTAGCCTTCATTCCCCCTTTCCGCCTCCACCGGGATTCTGGGTGTATGTGTGGGTTGCATGCGTGTAGCAGTAGACTGGGGCTCATTGCTGAGAGGTGAAGGTTTGGGTCCAAAAGCGCTCCACCCCTGCTTGACAGATTCCCCGCCAAAACCGAAAGCGGGGCGGGAAGAACGTCGGGGGATTTGTTCCCTCCCCTTCCCTTGTGGCCTGAGAAGGGGGACCGGGCGATCTTTCTCTCCTTTGTACATTTCCTTCCTCCTTTTATTCCCTTCGGTTTTTCTTTCGCTGACTGTATTCCTTTTCTTTCAATATTTCTGCCGTCTTTCTCCATCTCTGTCCTTTTGGCCCTCAGTCTCGGTGTCTCCCGGGCACTCCTCCATCCCCTGCTTCTAATTCAGAGACCCTTCCTTTCTCCCCTGCTCCTGCCGTCTTGGCCTTTAGGCCCGGCGGGCGGGGGTGTGTGTCCACGTGGCGCTAAGTTTAAGTTTGTCCGCTGCTTCTCACGTCTCAGTGAGTGAGTTCCTCTCGCTGCCCCTCACCCCTTTGCGGGTGGGCGGGGGATGGTTGTGAGAGCGTCCACCGGTGTGTCTGCCCGCAGGATGACCGAGCGGCCGCCCAGCGAGGCGGCACGCAGTGATACCCCACTAGAGGGACCGGACGCGGCCGAGACCCGCATGGCCCCCCCGCACCTGGTCCTGCTGAACGGCGTCGCCAAGGAGACGAGCCGAGCAGCCCCAGCGGAGCCCCCGGTCATCGAGCTGGGAGCGCGCGGCGGCCCAGGGGGCGTCCCTGCCGGTGGGGGCGGCTCCGCGAGAGACTTAAAGGGCCGCGACGCGGCGGCGGCCGAAGCGCGCCATCGGGTGCCCACCACCGAGCTGTGCAGACCTCCCGGGCCCGCGCCGGCCCCCGCGCCAGCCTCGGCCCCAGCGGAGCTGCCCGGCGACGGTCGCATGGTGCAGTTGAGCCCTCCGGCGCTGGCGGCCCCCGCCGGGCCCGGCCGCGCGCTGCTCTACAGCCTCAGCCAGCCGCTGGCCTCGCTCGGCAGGTGAGAGGCGGGCGGGAGCACCGGGAGGGCGAGGCGGGCTGCCGCCCAGCTCCTCTTCTACACTTGGGGGGCGACCGCTATCCTACGCGCCGGCCTGAGCCCGGAAGGCGCTGAAAAAGAGGAGTTCGTTTGGAACCCCTGGGCATGAGAGCCTGGAAGCTGGAGCCCGCGTACCCAAGTGGGAAAGGAGCCCTAGGGGAGAGAGCTTGTGAAGGACTTGTGATGTGCACAGAGGTGTGGAAGCCCAGGAGAGATGAGAACACGCCTCTGGGGGTGTAGGCGTGTGGCTGGGTGTGAGTAGCCGCAGTGCGGGGTGGAGTGGGGGTGGATTGGAGAGCCACTGAATGTGGGCTCCAGGCAGATGTATCTGAATGTGCTCTGATGTGAGCAGTGGAGGGGCTGGCTGCTGGGAGGGTGAGTCTTCTGGAAACTGAAGCGCTAGGTAGACAGGCAAGAGAGAATTACCCAGAGGTGTTTGCAGAGGGCTTCTGATCTCTCCTGGGGGGCTCCTGAGGAAACATGTTTCCTCAGCATCTAGGGCCACTGCCTTTAGCTGTGGCCCGAACCTGTGCGTTCGGTGTGGGTGTATCCACTTCTCTGCTGTGATGAACGGAGGTAGGGCTGGGTTGGGGAGGAGAGGAGGACCAAGGGGTAGAGTTGTAGGACATGCAGTGAGAAAGAGCTGTAGGGGTGATGTGATGGTTAACAGCAGCCAGGGAGCACTTGTGGAGGGGGGAGCAAGGCTTTCCTGTCTGTGGCCCCCAGAAGGCCAAAGGGAAGTGGGGTGAGACTGATAGGAGGGCACAGTATGCCCCTCTGTGGCACCAGAGTTATACACAGCCAAGTGTAAAGGCTGCATCTGCCTGTGGAGGTACCTGTTCGGTAGTCGTGAGATCTGTGTGGATTGGGCACTTGTTTCTGGGCTAGAATGTGCCTGGTGTGTGTGTGTGTATTCATTTTTTGTGTTTGCTCGGTAAGTTCACTTCTGCTTCTGTGTGTTTGTGTTGTGGAGGAGTGTGTGGGTATATGGCCCCTTCCTTCCTTTGCTTGTCTCATGACAGGGGGGAGTGTGTGTGTGTGTGTGTGTGTGTGTGTGAGAGAGAGAGAGAGAGAGAGAGAGAGAGAGAGAGAGAGAGAGAGAGAGCGATTCTATCCTGAGTAAAGTGTGAAAGGAGCAAGGTTGCCCTCCATGGGGCAGAGGGAGTCTGTGGATCCTTTCTTCCCTCCACACCACATGTGATTCTTCTGATCTGCCTACTCCCTCCACAGTGGGTTTTTTGGGGAGCCTGATGCCTTCCCTATGTTTACCACCACCAACCGAGTGAAGAGGAGACCCTCCCCCTATGAGATGGAGATTACAGATGGTGAGTCTACCTTGCCTCGGCTGTATATTGGCCCCTCACCCTGGTTAGAGCCCTCTTGTGGGGGGAAGATGACCTTGAGGACTATGCGAATGTCTTGCAATAGGTGGGCAGGCCACCTTGGAACCCCAAAGCCCTTCACCGAGGAACTGAGCTGGGATTAGATGAAGTCATGGGTGGGGTTGGGAGGGCCACACTCAGTCTTGGGAAGAAGGGACATGGGAGAGGGATACACAGTGGTGCTTGGCTCAAAGCTGTAGTCAGTTCTCATGCCAATCTAGGCTCCATTCCTACCCTTTGACAAGGATCCTGGGGAAGGAAGAAACAATCCATGTCCCCAATTTTAACCTCTGACCCTCAGGGAGTCCCTGCATTACCCCTCAAATCCTCTTTGGAATCTGGAGTTTGCTCCCTGCCTGGAATTGCACCTTCTAGTGTTTCTTCCTCCATTTTGGGTTCCCCTTGTCCCCATTACATGTTCTAGAATTCCTCTTGCCACCATAGAGTCTACCCTGGCCCCTTGATTCCTCAGAGGAGCCTCAGCACTGCTACTGTGAATTACCTGAGTTTATTTTGATCCTGAACTTGTGGGGTGGGGCTGAATGAGTGGGAGACTTGGAGGACCCCCACCCTTCTCCCAGTGTTGATCTGATACAGCTGGGTCCCAGTACCAGGGCAGGTGAGCAGGTTCTTCAGATCTGTAGGATTTTGGCAAGTCATTGGGGCTCTCTGGCTGGGGTCCCTGTGGAAAGGGCACTGAGGGCTTAGGGGGGTTTAGGACTTAGGCTGAGTTAGCAAGAATGTGTGTATATGTGGGGTGTGTGTAGCTGGGGCTTCTAGAGGAGGCTGACCTCTGACAACAGAACAAATCTCAAAAGCCCCAGCTTGCCTGGGGCACAAGTGTGTGGCACTGAAAGCAAGGGAGAAAGCTGCTACTGGATTAGAGGGTTCTACAGCTTACTGGATGTGGGGGTGCCTAACAGGAAGTAGGTGGATCCTGCTCTGAAGTTTCCCAGGAGCAAGACAAAGAGATGGGCCAGTGTGGAGGGTTTACCTATGAGGGTAGGTTAGCCATTACCATAAATTTTGCCAGTGTACAGTGAGCACCTGCTCAGTGTCAGGCCAGAGGGAAAGAAAGGATGCCAGAGGTAAGGACAGACTCAGGATAGAGGAGGGAGTTGAAGCATTCTCTGGAAAGGAGCCAGAAAGGAGTAGGCAGACATGTAAGGGAAGGGAGGGTGTGGGGGTGCAGGACATGTCCATGGGATTTGGATGTCAGAGACTGAACCAAGAAGAGTCCATACAAGTGAATTGATATGGCTTCTCTTTGCTGAGTTTTTCTGGGCTGCAGTTTCCACATGTGTAACATGGGGAGAACAACAGCTTCCTCAGATTGTTGTGAGTTCATTGGGGAAAAGTGTTTTCAGAGCCTGGCTTCAAGTCAGTTCTAAGGCCATGTGAGTGCTCCCCCTTCTCCTCCTCTTCCTCTGCCTGTCAGGAATCTGATGAGGCGACAGTAAGCCCCTCTTCACTGAAGACCAGAACCTCTTTAACACAGCGTTTTTGTATGTCTTATTCATGACCACACTAGCACACAGAACGTTGCAATAAGGTGGGAATGGGGTAGGTAATGGCAATAATAGCTACCTTTTGTTAGATACCTACTATGTGCCAAAGACTTTGTGTGCTTCATTTTTATTCAGTCCTCAGCACTAGCCAATGAAGTTGATATTGCTTCTATTTCACAGATGAAGAAAGTAAAGTTCTAAGAGGTTAAGCAGCCTGCTCAGAACCTGTGTGTCTGAGTCCTAAACCATCCTCAAAGCATTGATCTTAAGCTTTGGAATAAGTACTGGATTCCTCCTCACCTCTTGCTGCCCAAGTCAATCTAGCTATAACTGTGACAGCAGTCATAATGCCCCCTTCTCTGACTAGGAGCCCCCTCAAGTTCATCAGCAATAACCATGGTACACGATTGGTCCTCCCTATGTCACAGCTGAGGACTCTCCTATCTGACCTGGAAGCATGAAAACAGCAGGTTGTTTCCTCTGAGGCAGTCCAGAGTAGGACTGCCCAGCAGGTGTGCTGTGTTTTTCCCAGCCTGGGTCTGGCCCTTGACAAAGAGTCAGCTGGGCTGGGGCCTACGGGGTTTGGAAAGACAGCCTCAGAGGCATGGCAGGCAAAGCAGGGGCTGAGTGATCCTCTCTGGGAAAAGATGGGATTTGCACACATTTAAGAAAGGGAGGGAGGGAGACTGAGAAATTGAGAGAGACCCGAGCAAGAGAGAACTTCCCCATGCTTCTGAAGTCTGGATCCAGTGACTACTGGAAGAGGACAAATAATCCCTCATCCGCTCCCGGGACTGGCTGGCCTTTCAGTGCACATAGCTTCCTGAGGGCTGCTGGAAAGCTGGCTCTCTCCTTGTGTGGAAGGAGTCAGTGTTCTCAACCCAGGGGCTCAGGACCCCTGGCAAGTCTGCTCTCTGTCTTCCTTAGCTCTGGAAATCCAGGTCAGGCTTGAGCATTTAGTGCAGTGCTTTGCACACTATAGTTGTTGTGTACTTGTGCACTGGTGTCTGCCACTGCACAGCAGGTCTTAGAACCTAGCATGAAAGTGACTATTGAGTCCAGTCTTAATCAGTGGATTGTAGACATGGGGAGACTGAGGCAGTCCCTGGCCAGCCTGCTCAGAGCCTCAGGCAATGGCTATGTCTCCACTCCTCTCCTGGAGATAGGAGCTCACAGGGTAGTTCTACTCCCTTCTGGTCTCTCCTCTTCTCTCCATTCTTTTCTCTGTCACCATGATTGGTCACTCAGGAAACATTACTGAACCTCTACACTGTGCTTTCCATCACACCTAGAATAAAGTCCTCACTTCTTACCACAGGGCCCTATGAGATCTGTACCCTGTCTACTTTGATCTTGTGGGCACTACTGCAGCGAGGGTGGCTTTGGTTATTTTTTACCTCAGCGCCTGTGCACCTGCTATTCCCTCTGCTTGAACACTCTTCCTCTTTTTTCCCTGTGCCTGAAGGCTTTGCTTCAACCTCAAGTTTTTACCCTATCACCTCTAAGAACAGCTTTTGTAAGCCACCCAAGCTAAGCATAGTAGCTCCTTTCTGTCTTTTACTTGCCATGTGACCCCGTTTGTTTTTTGTTTGCTACTTGCTCATCATATCTCATCATTAAAATGTAAGCTTCACACAGGTAGGGACACTGTTTTGTTCATCACTGTTCTTTAGCATCTAGCACAGTGCACTGGTTGTTAGTAAAACACTGGTGAGCAGATATAACAGTGAATACTGACTGTTTAAGCAGAGGCAGGCATTGTCTCAGGCACACACATGTAATAGTCTGTGAGACTTGACCTCCTGGCTTCATTTTGCAGTGCAGGACAAGGAAGTGGAGGCACAGATTGTCAAGTCTCCTGTGCCTTGGGCACTCTATTGATTGCTAGTCAGGAATTAAACCCAGAGATACTGGCTCCAGTCAGTCTTCCTACAGAATATTAAGGCTCTTGGCACAGTGACTGACTGAATGACACATGGTCCCTGTCTTCAAATGTCGCACAGCCCAGAGAAGCCAAGTACAGAAACATGAGTCACAATAGAGACTGATGGAGAGAATGGTGCGGCTGGGTCATCAGGTGGGAAAGAGGTTGGTTTGGTTGGGTTGGAAGGTTGCAGGAGTATCTGAAGAGATGGTATTCTAACTGGACTTGGAGACTGCTTCCCTTACTTCCCAGTGGGTGGAGTCCTTTGGGGGATCTCCACTCATTCTCCTAACTCGTGTCCTCTTACTCTCAGGTCCCCACACAAAAGTTGTGCGGAGGATCTTCACCAACAGCCGGGAGCGATGGCGGCAGCAGAATGTGAACGGGGCGTTTGCAGAGCTCCGCAAGCTGATCCCCACTCATCCCCCAGACAAGAAGCTCAGCAAGAATGAGATCCTTCGCCTGGCCATGAAGTATATCAACTTCCTGGCCAAGCTGCTCAACGACCAGGAGGAGGAGGGCACCCAGCGAGTCAAGCCTGGCAAGGACCCTGTGCTGGGAGCTGGCGGGGGTGGGGCAGGGGGTGGTGCGCCTCCGGATGACCTACTGCAGGACGTGCTTTCTCCCAACTCCAGCTGTGGCAGTTCCCTGGATGGAGCAGCCAGCCCGGACAGCTACACGGAGGAGCCAGCACCCAAGCACACTGCCCGCAGCCTCCATCCTGCACTGCTGCCTGCCACCGATGGGGCTGGCCCTCGGTGATGTGTCTGGGGCTGCCCGGGATCAGCAGCAGGGGCCCCTAAGCCATTGAGATGGTGGACTGTAGGGCAGGTGGGATGAGTATGTACAGGGCAGTGGACTTGAGTCTGAACTTTGGGAAGCCCTAACTGACCCTGGGCTGGCTTTTCTGTTTCTTGCCTCAGGGGGAGAACAAGAAAATGGAGTGAAGTGGTAGGTACTTTTTCTGAAGATGGCACGGTCTTCCCTCTCTTCCCCAAGTCCTAGAACTTCCCAAGAGGCTCCAGTGTCACTGCTTTTGGCCTGGAGTTTGGGAGTCCTGTCTTTGCTGAGACCAGGGCCTGTCAGCTATCACCTGAGGCACCCAGCAGTCTCTGCTTTGCCTTTAGCTGTGGCTGCTTCTGTCCAAATACATAGGTACCCAAGAGCTGCCCATTTCTTGAGCCCCATCTTCACTCAGGCCTGTGTTGATCCATCCAGCTTGCCAGCTGCTGCAGAGAGTCACAAGTCTGGAGGTGCCTTCTTTAGGGCCTGGTTGAAGAAGATGGCCAGTGTACAGCCTGCTTTTGATTAGCTGGGCCAGAGGTCAGGAATCCTAGGAAATGTCTTGCTCTGGGGATCAGAGCTCCACTTTCTCCTTACTAAGACATGCCTTCCTATCTTGTGGCTGTGAGGATGCCCTTTTGGGTTTTGTGTGAAGGTAGAGAAAGGGAAAGTGACATTAGAGAGAAATTGAGAAAGAGATGTTATGGGCTTGAAGGTTTCAACTCACTGCTTGTGCTGGTGAGCCGTCAGTGTTCTGATGGGCACATGTTCGTGCTGGGAGATGTGCAGCCAATGTGTGTTTTAGAGGCTTAGTGAGAGCTCCATGCTGCAAGATGTCTGTTGGCTGATGGTCTGGTTTTCCTTTTGAATTGAGCACAAACTTGTCTTATGAATTCTTTGTATTTAAGATTTTTGCTTGATTTCAGTTATTGGTGGACTCTTTAGGCCTTGATAGGACCCAGGAATCCAGTCAGAGACCAGGCCCTGGCTAAGACCCAAACATATGCACATTCACATAGCAGAACCTTAAATACCCCTCAACTGTGCATCTTCCAATCATCAAGGGTGCGTATGGGAGGTTGGTTTAATGCTTTAGGACTGCCCCCTCCAAAAGTTGTACATGAAATTTTTGTAAATTAAATCCTTATCTTTCATTTTTTAAAGAAGTAACTACTGCAAGCCCTTTTGTAAAGTTGATAATCCTTTTGTAATGTGGACTACTGCACCCTGTTTTTCTCTGTGACAACCCAGAAGGTTGGTCATGGTTTTCTTAAGGCTAGACCTTCCCGTGATGCATTCAAAGTCCATGGAACAAACTACACTTATGTATCTGTTATTGTACTCTGAGTCACCTAGCTCTCTTCCACCAGACTCTGCCTTTGAGTCAGAGGAAATATATCCAGTGGCCCCATCCTGTCACGCAGGGACCTACCACTGTGGCTGATAGAAAACCCTTTCATGTTCTGAGTGTCATTCTAGTGGCTTGCCCCACTATGATGGGGCTTTGAGTATAGCCCTGTGCAGGTAAAGAATGATCCCTGCTCCCTTCCCCTTTTAAGTTGTGAGATGCAGTTCTTGGGCATGTGAACAATACGGTTAACCTTTGAAGCACTCTGAGTCTCCATCTCATTTCAGACTGCCTAAGTAACGTTTCAGTGAACGTGAGGGTTTGTTCCTTTCCAGTGCTTGAGAGATCCAGTGAGGGGGGGTAAAGACAGACCACTTGTCCTTGGCTCTAAGACTACATTTACTTACCAGTGTGTTGATTTGACTTGCAAATGAAAGATGGTTATAGGTGAATGGGTGGATGGATTTTATGAGATGGACTGCACATTCTATCCAAAACTCAAGTTTCAGTTCCCCCTTAGATTTGTACTGTAACTGGAATAAGTGTCAGTTTCTCATAATACCCTGGTATTGTCTGTTTCCTGGGGCTGTAGTATGGACTGAATGTGGTCATGAAGGAAGTGTTTTGAGACCATAAAGAACTATTGTGTGGGAAGGACTATAGCTCAGAGGTAGAGCACTTGCCTAGCATGTAGAAGGTCCTGGGTTCAATACCCAGCACTAAAAGGAAAAAAAATGCTCTGTTGCTCTTGGTACCAAAACTGCAGTGAGGTCCCAGCTTCAGTTCAGGCCCTGGGCAGTTGACATTTGGATAATTTAGGTTATAAACCACTTTTGCCTGACTTTTCTAGATCCTACTTATTTCTCCAGACTGTCTTTATTTCTGTCTCATTTCAAAGCAAGGAATAGGAATGAGAATGGAAAAGTGATTTGGGAACATGGGAAGACTATATAAAATGGAAAGGGCACGGTTTTAGGTCTTTGTAAGAACTAAAGAAAATCTAGGATTTCTATCTCATCTTTCATAGCCCGTGTCCTTCTCCTTTCTTTGCCTTCTCCTCGCCCATGAAGAAATGGCAGCATTCCAAGAATAATATCTTTGTAATATCTGTACAAAAGGGAGAAATGTAAAGGTAAAAAATGTTTTGAGGAAAACAAAAATGTAATGACTGGATGTAATCACATCTTTTAAGAAGAATTCATGTTGTTTTACTTGTAGTGGCAAATGACAAGATGGTACAACCTTTATTCTTTTCCAGAAATAAAACAAAGGGAACAGCATCCATAGTTAGCTGACAGCTATTTCGGCCTTTTGGGTGGGTCTAGCCATACTTGTGATTTCAGTGGTACATGACCCTTTGCCCAAGGCTTACCCCTGCCTGTGTACATAGCACACTGTTTCTGTGGGCGGGTCCAGCACTTTCTGTCATTGTTGTACTGTATGTGATGAATTGCATTGGTCTCTGCATTTTTCTGCAGAAGAGGAGTAACCGTCCGGGTACCTTGACCTTTGTACAGCCCAGAGGCCAACAGTGTGGGCGTGTGACTCTTCAGCAAAAATGATGACATGTGTATATACATAAGGTTATATGGGGAAGATTTCTAAATAAATGTTTTACAAAGGGATCTGGGCTTCACTTGCACTTTGTTCTCCAAACCTGAGAACTATATCCTCTGAAATGGGGACAGGCCTGGTGGAGAGGAGAGGACTACCCCTCAAGAATTTCATTCTTTTCCATCTGCCAGGCCTCCCAGAGGAACCTCTTTCCTCAGCATCTTGTACCTGTATTTTCAGCTCAGGGCAACAATGGCAGCTGTCCCTCTTTGTGTGGGGTTCTATGACTGGGTTACTTGCTTCTAGCATAGGTTCAGGATAGATCAAACTGTCACCATTGGTGGCCCCAGGTTCCCTGTGACTCAATGGAGGCTGCAACTCCAGTCCTATATCTTGAAGACTGGGGTCTCAAGCATGGAGGCCGAAGGTTTTGGAAGCCACCGGCTCCATATCACCTGGGAGGGCTTCACTGGAGGCTCAAGAGTGTGGTTTGAGGCAGGACTTTGGATCTAGGGGAGTTCACTGTGCATGGGTTGTTTGATCCTCAGGGACTTCAGTAGGGTGGACACCTCCAACGTGCATTCACAAACATTTATTGAGCACCTGCAATAGGCAAGGTACTGTGCTAGGGGCTGGGCATCCAGGATTGTACAGAACAAGCATCCCTATTCTTGCAGAGCTTGAATTCTAGCAGAGAAAGCAATGAACACACAGACATGCACACCATTGTAAACAGGTTGGCTGTGTAAGAAGTTAGAAAGTGATTAGTATCAAAACAGCTGTGCGAAGAGTGGAACTTGAGGGTCTAACAGGTAATTACAGTTCCTTTGTGATAAGCCCCACTTATCCTTCCAGGCTGTGGTCTTGCAAGTTCCTGCCCTTAGGGAGCTTCCAATCATCTCCAGGAGAGCAAAGGCAGGGAGGCACCTGTCTCTGAGATCAAGCTGTGGCCTGCAGGGAAGCTCCTCTGTTTTTGAAGTCCTCAAGTGCTCATCTTTAGAAGGCTGAGGGCAAGGAGGCACCTGGGCAGGTGGGATGGAGAGATTTGGCCCTGGGATAGGGAGACCTGTGGGAACTGGCTATTGGGGGTGTGTGTGTGGGGGGGGCGGAGAGAGAGAAGCGAATACAAATGCGAATGTAAAATGGTGTTTGTGGAGCAAGTGTTTAGCCAAGTCTAGTACTGTGCAGTCAAGCATGAAAGGGCTGACAGCAGCACCAGGAAGGGGTGGAGGCAGCAGCCTGACTGTTCTAGGCAAAGGCAGGACCCAGCTCGGGAGAAGAGTGATGAGGCATTCCATGTCACAGGGACAGGAAATGCTCTGTGGCCAAGGGAGAAGCTAGAAGGTTACAGAGAATCCAGGCTGCCCTGGCCTATGGAGGACATCTGAGCTAGTGTTCATGTCTCCAAAGGGGGAGAGAGAGGCTCAGAGAGGAAAAAGTCTTTCCGGGGCCCCCATCCTACAGTGACAGGTGGGGCAAACCCAGGACTATCCCTAAGGCACAGGGAAAGAACCATACCCCAGAACCTTGCCTGAAATGGCCCCATTGATCACCACTCCCTCATTGTCTTTGCTCCTACTGTATTCCCTTCCTTCTGGTCAGACCACATTATTTTATTGTTTTATGACATTCTAGTTTTTGCACCTTCTGTTTCTTTTCCCCATAATAGCCTACCCATCCTCACTTCCCACCCTCCTTTCATTTGGTTGACTTGTCCTCAACATCCAGATTCCAACTCCATGGGGACAGGCACCTCACTGTGTGTCCTAAGGCTTCCTTTCCACTGGCATTGTCTACTATTTGTTTATCTATTTCTTCACTGAAACAGAGCTCCTTGAGGGTGAGAGCATGTGTGATTTAACCTTGTGCCCCAGCCCCCTAGGGTGCACCTGTACAGGTGCCTTTCAGTATTTACAGTGAAGAGCTCCTCTGATGTGCAATCTTCTAGCTCAGTTCTGCCCTGAGATGATGAGGGGCAAGTGGAAAACTCTGCCCTGGGTTAATCAGAAGTATGTGGACAGCTCTGCCATAGCCTAGGTGGAGGCATATGAACAGCTCTGCCCTGGGCTAGACAGAGGCAAATGGACAGGTCTGCCCTGGGCAGGTGAGAGGCAGGTGGACAGCCCTACTCTGTGCTGTACTGGGGTGCTTGAGCTTTCTCTCGTTGGAGGAGGGAGATGGAGGAGGGTTATAAACTTTCTGGGGCTGGGCTGAGGCAGCCTGGTTATCATCATAGGCCTGCTGGGGGAGTTGTGGAGTGATGGAAATCAGGGGCTGTTTATCTGACAGCAGCCTGGCCTCCTCATGCCTGTCTACAGTCCTCTTCCCTGTCTGCAAAACAACTACTGTTCCCCAGCAGCCAGCACTGCCCTGTCCCTGTGAGCCAGACAATCAAGGTGACACAGATCCTGGTGTCCAGCAATAGAGTTTGCCAATCATAAGTCCAAGTAAGGGAAGGACTATGTCAGGATTCCCTAATGGGCAGGGGAGATGAGGCCCAGAGAGGGTAAGAAGCTTGACCAAGGTGACCTGGGATGTGAATTTGGGGCTGCATCCAGAGATAGGACTCTGAACCCCTCAGGAAGGAAGAAGAGACAACCAATAGGTAGTAGGCGTTCTTGGAGCAGATGGGCCTGGGCTACACTTGGGGAAGATGTCAGCTTAATTTGTCCCAAAGGTCTGTCCAGGACCGGGAACAATCCTCCTGGGCAGTGGAGAGCTTGCTGGAAGCAAGGGGCCAGTTGGGGACAGGCTCGGTAAGTGACTGTGAGGACAGTTGATGAGATACAATTTACGAAAGGAGAGATGATGCTGGTTGGGAGTGAGCAGAAAAGGCAACTGGGCCACTAAAAAGAGTGGCCTTTCGTATTAGAATCACTGAGTTTAATTTTCAGTCCTAGTATGTAGCGTTCCAGCTGTGTGACTCTGAGTGAGTCATTTTACCACTCTGATTTTTTTTTTTTTTGGTAGCACTGGGGCTTGAACTCAGGGCCTACACCTTGAGCCACTCCATCAGCCCATTTTTGTGATGGAGTTTTTTAAAGATAGGTCTCTTGAACTATTTGCCCAGGCTGGCTTCAAACCTCAATCCTCCTGATGTCTACCTTCTGAGTAGCTAGGATTACAGGTGTGAGTCACCAGTGCCTGGCTTACCTCTCTGAGCTTTTATTGCTTCATCTGTTAAATGTTGATATTAACACTCATTTTCTAAAGTTGTTGTGGAACTTCTAAGTAATATATGTAAAGTGCTTGTGTTTTATAGAAAGCAGCCATTATTATTCCTGAAATGGGATTCGATGGGACTGTCCTTGGGAATGGCAGAAGAGAGAAAGAGGGAAGAGGGTACAGGAACATTAAGCACCCACAGCAGCAGGACTTCCTCTAGGCCTGCCTCATGCTGAGGAATGCTGAAGAGGTGCTCATGGGCTTGGTGCCAGTGTGTTGGGGATGGGATACAGAATATCATAACACTAGCGAGAGGCCCAGTCACCTTGGGGCCTGGCCTTGGCAGTAGAGGCCCTGAGCGAATGTTTGCTGAATTGACCAGGCCCGAGAAGGAGGCGAGGGAAGGCTTTGTGGAGGTGGTGTCATTTCCTTTCCTGAGTCCCAGCATTTTCTGTAAATGGCAGAGGCAAGCTGTTCCAGGGATGCTGTCTTCCTCCCTCCCTGGACCCCATATTCCTGTCCAAGCCACTGGGGGCCAGGCAGTGCTGGGCTGCTGGAGTTACCAAGCACTGTGACTCTGTCTCCTCCTTGTTCTCTCCACCTCTCTCCCTTGCTTGGTCAGAGCCCTGCCTCCCTCCCCAGCTCTTGGCCTTCTTTGTCCACACAATAACAGGATATGATCCGTTCAAAGAGAGGAAGTGGGGAGGACGGGCAGTGCTGATAGCCCATTCTGACTCTCCATTCTCCTCCCCTGTGGACCAGCTCCTACAGCTCCCCCGCCCCCCGCCTCCCCAGGTCTGCCTGGTTTCTCTTTGGATCCGGGAAGGATGAGTGTGGGGTTTTCAGGCCTACCCAGGTCTTTTGAAGCCTATGGAGATACGTGTACTGGCCATGCCTTCGCAGGGTCTGCCTTCCTGGAACGCCTCCTGGGCCAAGCTGTGGACTCTAGGTTATCTCCTGGAGCCACTGGAGCCTGAGGATTAGCAGGCAGGTCCCTCATCTGCCACGTCAGCAGAGCTCCACCTGCCCGACTGCTTCTCCAGGTCCACATAGACCTGATCCAAAGCAGTGGATCCAAAGGTTCTTGTTGAGTGCTGGCTGGCTTGGTCTTGGCCAGCATATAGGACAGACTGCACAGTTCAGGAAACTGAGGCTCAGAGAAACAAAGGGTACGAACTAGGGCTAGGCTGCAGGTAGAACCTCCAGTACTCTCTTCCCCTCCTTAGGTCAGTGCTGTTCATAGAACTCTTCCTGGGATGGTAGAAACATTTTTCTGGGTCCAATATGGTAGTCATTAGCCACATGTAGCTCTTGAGTACTTGAAGTATGACTAGTGCAGCTGAGTAACTGAATTGCGCATCTGGCTTAATTTGAATTAACTTCAATGCAAAGGGCCACATGATGTTATTGGCGACCATACTGAACAACAAAGCTTAAACTCTCATCCCTTAAGTTTACTTATCGTCGCCTTTGCTGAACCAGTCAGTGCTACCCCACAGTCAGGTAGTTGCAGCCATATGTTAAGTGCTTCTTTAGAGGTCAGCCAGGGAGGAATTTTACTCACTTAAGAGTCATGGAAGTTTCCCCAAAGGAAGTTGCTTCTTTTTTTTTTAGTGTAAATTAATTGTACAAAGGAGTTTCACCATGGTGTTTCGTTTGTGCATATATTGTACAATGATCAGATTAACCCCCTCTATTGGTCAGCTCTGTGCTTTGGGAACTCTGTGTGGCCACTGTGGAGGAGCCAGTGTGAGATAGGGAGAACAGCAAGGAGTCAGAGCATGGTACAATGGCCTGCTTGGCAAGAGGCTTGGAAGAACTTCTTGCTTTTGCAGAGTCAGAGACCTGGATGTGTTTGTGAAAAGCAAAACTGTGATTTCAGACCCTAGGACTTGAAGGCAGAGGACTCAGGAGAGCTCAGAATCACCTAGAACAAAGCCTTAATCAGCTCTCCCTCTCCCCCGCTCCCCACAACTCACTTCCCCAAGCTGGTCACCTATTTCCCCCAATGGATTCCATTCCTATGAAAATGCCAGTCCCCAGCGGACAGTGAAGTCAGGGCACCGATTTGTCAGAGCAAAGAGATAGTGTACAAATCTTCCATGAAGAGCAGGTTTTGGTAGAGAAGGGCTGAGGGACCCCAGGTCCCAGACCTGGGAAACTCAGAAAGAGGACATGAGCCCTCAAGGATGAGCGTCCCCTGCACTCTGCTCAGCAGTTTGTATCAAAAACCTGACTCCTCCCAAGTACCCACCTCCCATTTTACAGATGAGGGGTGCTAAACTCAGAGAGGTCAAGACGCTCAGAGAGAAACCTGGCTAGAATCCTAACACTGTTTGGGAAGCCAGTCTCTCACCCTATTGCAGGTGAACTCCTGAAGGTGGCTGTGATCACTGCAGATGGGTACCACATATCCCCAGACCATCAGGTTGAGACTCCTCTGAGGGGAACTCAGAGATTGCCCCCCACCCCACATATTGGGGGAGGTTTGTCTGTATGTTATTTCATGAGTTCCTTGATTTGAGGGAGATTCAATGTCTCTTGATTCAATCTAAGTCATGCAGATGGTGATCTGCTGATAACATCTCCTCCCTCTTGCCCAGCCCCTACCCTCTTGCTATCCCATGACAAAGTCCCTCAAGACCCCTGCCTGAGATTCAGTAGAGCTACGGGACCAGGATAGAAAATCCTTTCCCACCCCATGCCTGTTGACAGTTCAGCCAGCTGAGCCCCGGTGTGTGTATGTTGTGCGTTTGTGTGTGGGGGGGAGGCAGGGTCCTCAGTCCTTCCTAGCTATAGCCTGGGATCTTCGGTGTCCCTGGGTCTCAGGCTTTGCGGGATCTCAGGGGGCTGGGCCTTCTGCCCCCTGGCCGTTCCCACACAGACTGGCGAAGGCTTGTCTCTTGGCGCTCCGCCCCTCTCCACAGCAATCCCCTGGGCGCTGCACGTTCAATGGGCTATCAGGCTTGCCCATCACTCTCACGCCCTCCTCCATTACCCCTGAATAGGTGGGATTCAGACAGACACAGGCACCCCCAGCCCCAAACCCCCAGCCAATCTCTCCCAGGACCGCCTGGGACTTCATCCCTCTGACGTGCTACCTGCCTTACTGCGCTCAAGACTTCCAGTCCTGTGGGGCTGGCTCGCCAGCAGTCTGCCCTTCCATTGTCTGATAATAGCGCATTCTCAAGCACCAGTGTGAGCTAGGCTCCCACACGCTCAGATTGCCTGGTCGGTGCTGCTAAGATACCGCTGTGTGAGTCTAGTCACAGGTAACCCCGCGATCTCTAAGACCCTCAGTGTCTCCCTCCCAAAGAGCAGTCTCATCAGGGACTCTGTGCTTCTCTCCTTCCCTCTGGCTCTGGTGGCTGCAGCTTCCCTGTGACAAAACAAGGACAGGCCAGGGGCAGGCAGGCAGGACAAGGCATGATTGCCTGGCTTGCTTTCTGGGCTGGTGGTGTTGGGGGAGTGTTGGCCATAGGCCCCTTCAGGGTCCACATCTGCTGGGTTGGGGCTGAGCCAAAGGCCGATCCAGTTGCTTGGCTGCGCTGCTGTGGGAGGCAGGGAGCCTGCTGGCAGGCTTGGTATGATGCTAATGAGGGCAGTCCCAGGCTCGGGGGTGGGGGGGGGGTGGGGGGGGTGGTATGCTTTTGTCCTTGCTGGAGGGCCCTCAGAGAGAGGCAAGGGGCCCTCTTCAGATCCAAGTGGCTGTGATTAGCCTGCCAGCACAGGCAGTGATGACAGTGCCCTGGGCAGTATTGACAGAGATGTGGAGGCAAGAGGAGCAAACTGGGCCTATGCTATCTCTGTGCCTCCCAGAAAATGTCCTACGAAATTACCTCCAAGATCAGCATAAAGAATGCTGCTCTACTCTCTCTCCTCTATCCTCACTTACTTTCCCTCTCTAAGACTGTTGTACTTGACACACACTCTCTAGACTCCCACCACCAGAAGTAGATCTCTGTTAGACTATCTCCCATGTCTACGAATGCTGGTGCCGTGTGGATTTCAGAACTCTCAGTGCCCCCTTGGTTCATGTCTGGGAGCTGCTCACCATTTGTCCACATACGTGTCCTGGCTTCCTCTCCCTATTTGCCTGTGAGTTGCTTAGTGCTGGGGCAGTGTGTCACTGATCATTAGTGGCCCCATCCTGCCCAGAGAGGGCCCCATTTGGAAGGTGCTCAGTAAATATTTATCAAATCATCTCATCAGTCCCCAGAGTGTTCAAGCACAACTGATCATAGCTTCATTTTGCAGGATTTGTGATTTGAGCAGACACTGAGTGACTCGGCCTCCCAACATTGCTCAAAGACTCCTCTAAAGCAGGGCTCATAAACTTGGGTCTAGGGATACCCAAGAAGTCTATGGAGAGAATTCAGGCAGAGCACAGACATGAATGCAAAAATGTTACAACATCGTCATCATCATCATTACCATCTGGTTTTTCAAGTTGGTATCTCTCTATGTAGCTCAAGCTGACCTTGAATTTGTGATCCTCCCACTTCAGTCTTTTGAGTGCTAGGATTATAGGTATGTACCACCACAACTGGCTTACATCTTTTGTTTTCACCAAGCTCTGACTGAAACTGAGCTTTTCATCTTTGTTAATGTAAGGAGCAAATCACATCAGCATCTGTGACTTTTGTCACCAGTGGAAATCAATTCTAGATGTGGTAGATAACTTTGAAATATCATTCATGATCATTCCCAGTTTGAAATTATGGTAGGTATTAGACATATTGCTAGATCTTGTCATTTAATCCATTAATGAAGAGACACATATATTACATAGAATTTTAAGCTGCTGTGACAATTTTGCATTTCACTACTATTGGTTTTCATTATAATTCTGTATATTTAATTATATGCATTGAAGGCATTCATTTTAAGAGATCATAGATTCTACCACACTGCCCAAGACACCCATGGCACACATAAGGTTAAAACCTCTGCACTAAGGAGCTCCCCTGATCGACCCTTCAGCCTGGAGCTGGTGTGTTCCCTGGCCCCCATCTCCATGATGGAAGGGTCTGGTGTTTGCACCCAATTGCCTGTGACTTCCTTTTTCATCCCTTTTGTTCAGAGAGGGCTGGGGAAGAGGTAGGCACCTGCTGGTGTGATTGGAGGGTACTTGGGGTGGGGTTTACTGCTCCAACATCAGCCCTTGACCTGCTACTTTTAAAATGTAGCCAATATTTACTGAGCACTTCACACATGCCAGACACGGTTCTTAGCACCAGGAATAGAGCAATGAACAAAACATTCTGTACTTTATGGAACTTATATTCTGGGTGAAGAGATAGAGAATAAACAAGGTAACTAAGTTAAATTTAAAAAATAATAATGGGTTAGATGGGTATAACTGCCAAGGAGAGAAATGAAACTAAGGAAGGGGATAGGAAGTATGTATAGGAAGTGTGCAATTTTAGAAGTGATGAACAGGAGGACCTCAGTGATGAGGCAACACTGGAGTCAAGACCTGAAAGAAATGAGGCAGCAAGAACAGCTAATCCAAGACTGGAGCTCCAAGTACGCTGACACAGACAGGGAACCGAAGGGGGCAGGTATGGCTGGAGTGAGGAAGAGGGGCAGAGAGGTACCATGTAGGGACTCTAGGATGTGGTGAGGACTTGTGCTTTTACTCCTTATTGGAGGATCTTCAATAGAGATCATAGTCTGACTTAAATTCCTGGCTACCATGTTGAGAGCAGACTGAATGGGGATGTAAGCAAAAGTGAGGAGACTAGTTAGGGAGCAATTGTAATAAGCCTGGTGACAGGTGAGGGGCTTGGGTAGAGCATAGCAACGGAGGTAGCAGGAAATATTAGAAGATTTAGATATAAGAATACTAGATCTAGAAAGAGCCAAGGAGATTTACTGGGGTCTAATATGGGGTGAGTCAGAAAGAGAAGTCAAATGCAATTCTGAGGAGGGGGTGCTATACCCTGGGGCAGCGGGGTGGTGTGGAGGGTGCGGGAAGGTTGCAGAGGAGCCAGGGTTTGAGGAAATGAGCTCAGGAGCTCACTAAAGCCACACTGCCAAGAAAAGCCAACTGGAATTCCAGCTTATAAGCATCCCATTTCAGAACTCAAGGTCTTTAACCCATACCATACTATTATAATTTCATCTTGTGAGCTTCATAGCGGCCCTGTCTTCCTTCTCTCCATCCATTCTCTCCTCTCTCCCTCCCCCCTTCCTCCCTTCCTTCCTTTTTTGTCTTCAAAATACTTGCCTTTAGCTTCCAGATATCTTTAGAAGAGGTCAAACTAGAGCTAGAGTTAACACTCAGCACCATTTACATTTTTCTTAATTTTTAAAATTATGAATATTTTCAAATGTGTCAAAGTAGAGAGGATAATATAATAAATGGCATGAATTCATCACCAATATCAACAAATGTCAGGGTGGGTAATCTTGATTATTTTATGTATAGCTTCATCCATCCCCACACTCCCTGTCCCAACATAGGGCCATTATGAAACAAATCTCAAACATCATACTATTCATCTATAAATTCAGTTCGTATGCGTTAGTTGATTTTTGTAAAAAATTTTTACTGACTATGCACTCTGTCAGGTTGTGTGCTATGTTCTGATAAATTCCTACTCATCTTTCAAAGCTCAACTCAAATGTCATCTCTTTCTGGAAGCCTTCCCTGATTTTTCTTTGACCCAGGGAGTTTAATGACTCTTTGCAGTTCAGATTGTATACCTCCCTCCTAGCTCTCACTGTTTTTTGTGATTGATTTCTTTCTTAAGTGAAGATGTTATACTTTGGATCTGGAATGTCTCCCAAAGGCTCATGGGTTGAAGATTTGCTCTCCAGTTGGTGGTACTATTTTGGGAGGTGGCAGGCAGTGGGGCCTCTTGGAGAAAGTAAATCATTGGGACTGCCCTTGAAGGAGGCATTGGGAACTCTGACCCTTTCTCTCTCTCTCTTTGCCTCTGGTCTACATGAGGTGAACAGCTTGTTCTACCACATGCTCCCCACCATGATGAAGCAATGACCATGAGCTGAAACCTCTTAAACTGTGAGCCAAAAGGAATCTTTTCTCCTTTAAGTTGTTTATTAAGGATTTTGTTAGCAGGGATGGGGAGTGGGGGTGGGGCTGAGAAAGCAGACTAACATAGAGGAGTGTCATGTAACACTCAGAGACTTGGGAATGACATCAGTTTGGGTTCAAGGTCTGGACCTACTTGCTTTGAGTTGAGTTTCTTGAGAACTCACTGTTCTCCTGAGGGGAATGAGGACACTGTGCTTACCTCCTTTTGCTAGGAACAAATGAATTTCGAATCCAAAGTGCCTTGTATCCCATGGGTCTGGCACATGGAAAGCATTCCTTCTAGAACTTACACATCTTTCTCATCATGTTGAACTGGAGGGCATGGCCAACACTGTTCTTGTGTTCTGGCACCTGGGAGGTCTCTGAAGAAGAAGATGGGAGGGGCAGCCTCCAAATGGCCAGCATACAGGCCGACTGGGCACCCAACCTGCCTGGACAGGGCAGGGTCTTTGACACAGAGATACTCTGGGTTTGCTTTTGTTTGTTATTTTGAGACAGGATTTCCCTATGTAATCAGGTTGATCTAGAAGTTGCTATGCAGCCCAGACTGACCTTAAGGTCATGATTTTCCTGCCTCCACCTCCTAAGTGTTGTGATTACAGGTGTATACCACCACACCTGACCAGGTTTACTTTGTTGATTTATAAATGACAAGCATGAATACCACTCCCCCCCCACCCCCTCACACTCCCGCCAAAAAAAAAATTTCCTCATTATAGAAACTCTGGGAAGAATAGGAAAGAGAAGGAAAAAAAGTCACAAATTCAGCTTGGGTCATCAATTAAGGTTTTATTGTGTTTCCTTCTTTTTAAAACATGTCTTTTCTCCCCCACCCCCCATTGGTGAAACTGTAATTGCATTTTGTTTAATTTTTGCATCTGGCTCCAGCCTTTTAAAGTCATTTTTATTTTAAAGGTTGAAGTCTGACCTTTCAGACAAAAGCTGCTAGCATGAAAGGATCAGATGATTTGGGCGTGGCTTTTAGGCTGAGCAAGAAGTGTCCACCAGCGCCTGCAATGCCTCTCACTGCCCTGTTGGGGCTTCTGTCCTGAAACAGGACTGGTTTGTGAGGGAAGCTGGGCTCAAACACTAGATGCCCCATTTAGGACTGGATGTGTGTAGCATTTACCAAGGATCCACTGCTATGAGGCATTCAGACGTGCTATCCTCTGGTCAATCTGGTGGAGTGTTACTGGGAAAGAGGCTCAGAGAAGGAAAGAGATTATTGCAGGTCACACAGCCAGTGGTGGGTGAGGATCATGACCTCCAGCTCTCTTTTAGGCCTCAGAGACTCCAAGCATTGAATCCATTCACCCCTTCCCTGCCCCTTGCTGTGCTCTACCATCCTCCACAAGCTCACAGCTCCTACTTGCATACCTCTAGTGATGGGGAGTGCACCACCTGTCAGAATCATTGATGTGAAATATCTCTTTCTCTCCTTGTGACTCTTCTCATCACCTCCATGTGGCCAGAAGGCACAAGCACAATTTCTTTCTCTGAGCTGGGAAAGCCCTATAAAGGCAGAGACTCCCAAGGCTATTCCTCTTCACAAAGGAAATTTCAGTTGTCTAGTAGACTAATGGCAAAATTAATAGCAAGCAAAAGGAACACTTTAATTAGGATTAAAGATCAATTCCCTGACTCAGAGTTTTATCATAAGTGCTATAGAAGATGACCTGTGTGGCTTTTGTATTTTCCCTTCCATTGAAACGGACCCATTCCCCATCCACTTATGTAGACATTTCTTAGGCGGGTCCTGACCTGGCTTCTCACCCTCCGCTCTCACTGTGCCATCCTTTCCATGGTCTTAATCTCTATCTGTAGCTATTGAATTCTAAGCCTCTATTTCCAGCTCAGATCTTTCCCCTATAATACAGGACTGAAACACCAAGCTTTGTTTTGAGATGTCCCCCAGATTTGTCATTTGCTCCTTGCTCTCTGCTTCTCTCCCCCACTAGTAGCCTGTGTATCTCCAAGGGTGGGCCTGTGGTGCTATGGTGCAAACACACGTTGAGTGAATGAATGAAAGCAAGCCTGGGTGTTATTGGAGAAACCAACCAATAAGTAGGTGCTAGGAAGAGGGACTAGGCCCTGAGCTGTACATAGGGATGCCTGGGATTAGCCCTGTCTGTCTTACTAATTGATGGTGTGACCTTCGTTTGATTCCTTTCTGGGTCACGGTTTACTCATCTAAAAAATGAGAAGCAAGATAGCATCTTATAGGATTATCCTGTAGGCCAGTAATAACTATGATTCCAAAAGCCAGTACCCCAGCTTGGTCCCACTGCTGGCCTGGAGCCTTAGGTGGGGCAGCTGGGCTGTGCTGGAACCACTGGGGAAGATTGGCCCTGGGCCCTCTGCTGGCAAGCAGTTTCTGGCCAGGCCAGTCCCTTAATTTCTTGTCTGGGTGAGGAGGCAGTGGAGAATTGATCGATCTCCCCCACTGCGGTTTGTGTGGGGGGAGTTGGCCATAAATCTCCCCGGCCCAGTGGGATCGCCTAGGACCCAGGAGCCACAGCCAGTACATTCCTTGGTTTGGCTGGCTTCAAGCTGGTGTTTTCTACTCCTTCCAGCTCCCAGAACTGGGGCCTCCTGTGGGGTTGAGCATCCATTCAATCTAGTCACAGCCCTTGCTCTGAGCCCTAGAAAGCCTCTGTCTAGAGAGTTGCCAGTCTTTGTCCAGGTCTGATCCTGAGACCACAGGTTTTGAGCAGACCTGCCCTAGGTTCCTTGAGAGGAGAGTTAAGACTTTTTGACCCTTTTCATGCCATGAAACCCTTGGGGAGTCTGATGAAGCCTATGGATCCTTTCTCAGGGATATGTTTTTATTTTGGTGGGACTAAAGTTTGAACTCAGGGCTTAGTGCTCGCAAAGCAGGTTCTCTACCACTTGAGCCAGTCCATTTTGTTCTGGTTATTTTGGAGATGGGGTCTTGTGAACTATTTGCCCCAGTTGGCCTTAAACCACAGTTCTTCCGATCTCAGCCTCCCAAGTAGCTAAGATTGCAGGTGTAAGCCACTGGTGTTCGACTCAGAGGGCTGTGGTTTGTGACCTTCATTCATAATAGAAGAAAATGGCATTTTTCAGTTAGAAGTTAGTGAAATACAGATGTGATATTTCCCTGTTGAATTTCCTAAATCTTTGGGCTGGCTATCAGCCCCTAGGAAGGGAGTGCTAATTGATCCCCTAACTGAAGGGGAGCCAGGTGACTGAAATCCTGACTGTGAGAGGAGAGGGGCTACCAACAGCCTTAGCCAGATTGCTTCCTCAGAATCTTATTAAAATACAAAATTCTATTAGAGTCTGTTAATGAAACCACAGATTTCCAAACCAGAAGTGTTTATAGCCTCTGCAGATGCCTCTATGGTATGGCTTGGTCCGTGACCTGCTTTGGCACACCTCGAGGGATAGCTGAGCTTCCTCTCTGGGACACTTTTGTCTCAGGGTTACAGCTCCAAGGACAAATGGTGACTATGTGCTCTCACTTACACACAGAGATGAATCAGACCTAGTGCCTGCCTCACAGCTAGAAGGTAGAGACAAGGGACCATATGCAGCTAAATTGTCTTATTCATTCATCAATCATTCTTTGAATTTCTACTTTTGGCTAGGCCAGAGGTAGGCACTGCATATACTGAGATTTAATTTGACAAGACATTTGTCCAGTGTATGGCACAGACACTGTGCTCAGTACTAGGTGCAGGGAGTGAAAAAGACAGGCACCTTCCCTCTGAGGAGAACTATTAAATGAACAAACACACAAATCAATATGGAATTGCAATTTGTGACAATGGCTTTGAAGAGACAGGCAGGGAAGACTCAGATGGGGTGGGGGTAGGGAAGTCAAAGAAGTCTTCTTGGAGAAAGTGACCTTTAAAGCAAGACTTGAAGGATCAGTTTGCCAGGCAAATAGGAGGAAGGGGGGAGGAACATCCCTGGGCACGCAGCTGGTTGCTGGCCCTGATGCAGGAGGCTGGAGAGGAGGGTAAGGGCTGATCGTACTGCTCCTTAGGTCCCTTGAAGAAGTGTGGACATTATTTTAAGGGCCATCAGAACCTATTAAAGGGGCTAAAGCAAGCTCTGTTTGAGTGAATAAGACATAGTTTCCAGGAGTGTTCAGCTAGCAGCAAAGATTTTTGAGATGAGACACTGTAAAAATGAATGAAAGAAGCTTTTTATAACTGTTCTCTAAACACCCCCCTCCCCCAAATGCGTCACCCTACTTTTTCTCCGGCTGAGCTCTCTGCCTACATGGCCTTCCCCACTCTGCCTTTCTGTCCAGTCTATTAATTCTGCTAACGTTCCTCCAACATTACCTTCTTCTGGATGCCTTTCTTAACAATTCATTTTATACTGTTCATGCTTCACAGCCCTGGGTGTGCCCCATGCTCTGTTCCCAACACCAACTGTTTACATACCAAGATCTACCTCCCCTTCCACCTCTGAAGGGGGTAAGAGTGAGGGTCTGGAGGGAAGGAATTGCTGAATCTTTAGCGAAAATTGCCCTTCAGCCCACCATCCCCTCCTCTCCCCAACCACCCTTCTGTAAGTCTAGGATTGGAGCTACACAGTTCCACCTGCTGGCAGTAAGTGGAATGGCAGACAAGATGTGGCCTGGAGGGAAGGGCTCTTGGAAACAGCCACTCCAGTTTTTCTGTAGGTTGTAGACGGTTTATCTAAGGGATTTGATGATTCCCAGTGAGAGCTCCTCCTGGGCACAGGCAGGATGAACTGAGTGTTGATGTGACAGCTGCTCAGGGTGAGGACCCAGGGTCCAGCCCTGGGGACTGCTGAGACCTGTCCAGATCCTGGGCCTAAGCCAGACAGCAAGGGACCACCTTGTTACTGTGGGGACAGGAATGTCCACATAACAACGGAGATGATCCCTTCACCTGTTCAAGGACCTCCAGGGAACAGGAGCCAACCTCATTCCCCCCTTTCCAGAACAAATTTTTTTGCTCTAAATCCTGGGACTTTGACCTGGAAGCTGTTTTCTTCCTGTTGGTCACTTGATGTCCTCCTCTTCATCCTCTTCCACCACTGCTCCCAAAGCATGGTCCAGGGAGTCTTGTCTTCCTGTGGGATTTTAGGGAAGTAGGGGTTAAGGGGTGAAGAAGGTAGAGCCTGGGGCTTCTTAGCTGAAGGCAGAGGCTGGGCTGTTGGGGCAGGGAGGGGCACTGGCTGGTAGGGGTGGGTGTCATAGCAGTGACTTCCCTGTCCACCTCTCCTTGGAATCGCTCCTTCTTTGGTTCTGGGTACATCCCATGTTTTGGGGTTTTGTCTTCCTGCTCCATCCTGTCTCCTCTTCCTTTTTTTTTTTTTTTTTTTTTGGCAGCACTGGGGTTTGAACTCAGAATGTCATGCTTACTAGGCAGGCTTCATACCACTTGAGCCACTCTGCCAGCCCTCTCTTCTTTCTTTGAGACACTTATGTGTTGGGACTTCATCTTGGTCCCTTACTCCCCTCCTTTCTCTGCTCTTGACAGACAGACAGACATACACACGTCTTGAGGAGTCCATGTACTTCCATTCTGAGGCACCATCATCTGCCCATCTGCCACACCAGAAATTTAGCCTGGGAGTCACCTCTTCCCTACCCTCCACAGCTAGTTGTTGTTCTAGAAACCACACCCTGATTTTTCTATCTTCTAGACAGGGCTCAAATTCACACTCTACTGTCACACCACTGCTGCAGGTCCCCTCACTGACTGTGTAGCTCTGTGGCAATCTCCCCAGGTCTCCTTCTCCCATCTCTGATGCCCATTTTATTTTCCCAAATGTAGATGTGACCATGAGACACTCTTGCTTAAAAACCCTGAGGAAGACATGGTAGATGTTTGTTAAACTCAGCCTCATTCCTTACATTCCAACCAGAACTTCCCTAGCTGTTCATTAACACACACAGCACCTGCTCTGGACTGTGCCCAGCAGATTCTGACTCCAGGTTGGATTGGGAGGAGAAACAAGATACACGATTGGGAGGTATCACTCCACTCTACACAAAGTTACCTAGAACTTCTTGAGAATGGCACAGTTTTCGAAGGCCATGGGTACACTGCATATGCCTACATGTAGACACACATACATATATACACACTCACACATGCACATATATACAGAGGAAGCAGATTTAAGTCTCCAGCTGGCAGACAGGTCCTGCAATAGAAAAGGTTGTTACTGGGTCCTATGAACAGCAGTTTGGTGGCTTCAGGCTGGGAGGCTATGAAAGGGCCTCCTGCTCAGGCCCTGGCTTCTGGTGATTGCCCATCTCTGAGAAGTTACTCCTACTCTGCCAATATTTTCTCCCTTCCATTCCACTCCTCCCTCTATTCCTCCCTTTATCCCTCCTTCTTCACTTTATCTCTTCTTTCCTTCCTTCTTCACTTTATCCCTTCCTTCCCTTTTCCCTTCCCTCCCCTTCCTTCCTTCCTTCCTTCCTTCCTTCCTTCCTTCCTTCCTTCCTTCCTTCCTTCCTTCCTTCCTTCCTTCCTTCTCTTTTCCCCTTCCCCTCTCTCCCTTTCCTCTCTCTCTGAACAGGAAGCCAGCTTTGTTGGTGGGGGTGATTAAGAACGGGCAGCACAGTGGGAGCCCTTACAATTGCAGGTCTCACCAGGGGACCATGAGATGTGCCTGACCCTACAGCTACCAACTACTCAGCCACCATGTCTTCAGATTCATTCTCATTAAACTTGGCAAAGTTCTACTTCTTTGAGATGTGGATCTTCTGGTCATCAGGGAACTTGAATTTGGCCTTGTGTAGGCTTCAGTCACATGCTTCCTGTTCTGCACTTTGGTGCAGATGGACATAATGACTTCATTAATGTGAACCCTGACCACTGTGCTTTGCGGTCTTCAGAGGCATCCTGAATACTTGTCTAGAGCCCAGACTCTAGACCCCTGTGAAGGGCTGTATTCCAGGTCCCTTAGGGAACCCATACACACCAGAGGTGGCTTATATCACTGAGGGGGCTGCTGCTGCAGTCCTTGCACAATAAGCCCTCATGAGGAAAGGAGCCCAGTCTGGTTCTCAGCATCTCAGCTACCATACTCCTGGGGTTGTTGGGACCAGGTGGCCCAGCATGATCCTTGGCCCTGGGCCTCCATAGGTACTTTGCTCATCTTCAGTTCCTGAGGTGGAAGGCCAGATAGACGCCATGTGACTCTGGGGTGAATTTTTACCTCTTTTGAATAGTCTGGCTCCATGGCCTCTGTGTCTGGGGAACAGGTGAGCTTCCTCAAGGCTATTCTGGCTGTAGATAGCCTTGGTACCTAGGAGCAGCCTTCCTTTCCCCTTCACAGCAGGATTGTGGCCACCACTTCTGAATCCTATGATGGGAGAGGCAGATCTGAGCACAAGTATGGAGGCCTCTGAGCAAGTCAGTTTTTGTCCAAGGGAGGCCTACCTGGTTTCCAGGGACTACAGGGGGCCAAGAAGAAGAGTTGAACTGGGCTGTGAGAGGGGCCCAGATTTAGGAAGATTTAGGAAGCCACCGGGCTGCCCAGGGGTGGGGAACACTAAAGCCAGGATTTGACTGGTAGGTAGGGACAGGTGAGGGGGAAAACAGGAAATAAGGGGAAGTGGGAAGCTTTGAACCTTCCCTGGGGGATTTTCCCCAGGCTTCCTGAGACAGCCAGCAGATTTCTTAATCCCATTGTCAGCCTTCCAAGAAACCCCACCCACTGGGCTTTTTCAAGGTAGGAGTATTGTCACTCCTTTCCCTAAGAGCCTGGCTCCACTGCCAGAAAAGGTGAGCTCAGGCAGAGACTGTGGGGTGGTCTGGGACTTGGAGGGGGCTCGGACTCACCTCACATCTCCCTGGTCCTCAGACTGACCTCTTTAGCTGGCCTCTGAAGAGTGCCAGCCAGGAAGGCCAGGCCTGGCAGCTCATTCTCAAGGGAGGGCAGTTTCTCTCCAGTGCCCGCCCTCTCTCCTCCTCTCTCCCTCACCTTTTTTCTAACCAGCAACTCTCCTCCAGGGTCAGACTGCGCAGGGGCTGATCTCAGGCAAACAATCCAGAGCCGGGGAAGTTCCAGCAGCACAGACACTGGCAACGGACTGAAGGCCCCAGAGCTGCCTACAGCCATGTCGACCCTAAACCTTGTCATTCTGGGTCTGCTTACTACAGTGCCACCTGCCAGCTGTCAACAAGGTAGTACAGGACAGGGCAGTGCCCTGTGTCTGAAGGGAGGGGGGGCAGGGCTGGGCACTGGTGGCCTAGGGAGGTATGAGGTGGTGTCCTGGCTTCCTTCACTACCCAAATACCTTACTTTGGGGGCAGCAGGGACTGGGCTAAGCAGAGGAACCAGGCACAGACCTCTGAACCAAGCTCTGTCTATGGTTTATTTTCCACGAGTGAGAAGTGGGGGCAGCAGGGGACATGTTGGGTCTAGGATTTGGGGGAGGAAGGCAAGGATTGCCTAGAGATGGTGGGGTTATTAGGCACCCTCCCTTTTGGGAAGAGGCCAGGGCTGCAAGGAGGGTAGAAGCAAGACTCCTGCCACCCACAAAGGCAGGCTCACTCCAGGAAAGGGGCAGTGCTGTGGGAGATTTGTCCATGCCTTTGACCTAAGTCCTCATTGGCTCAGCTTCCTGGGCTTGGGCAGAGAGCAGTGCCCCAGAGTTTCCCCTACCATGACCTGAGGTCTTCATCTAGCTCTGTCTCTGACTTACTGTGTGGCCTTGAGAAAATCACTGTCCTCCTCAGAGAGTCAGTTTTGTCAGCCATAAAACTGCGACAGTAAACCCCACCCTGCCCAACTCCTTGAGCTGCTACCACATCAGGAGTATGGAAGGGCTTTGCCCCCAGAAAAGCATCACACTCTGAGGTTTGGCGCCCACCAGACCCTGTCAGGCTACATCTGTGGCCAAAGCCTGGTGACAGGAGTGGGCTTGGGTCCAGAGGGGACTGGCAAAGATGCTTCCCAAGCACCCTGTCCTGAGCCTTCGGTATGTTTGCTTCAGCTCTGTCTTCCACCAGAGAGGTTGAGTAACTTACATAGGATCCATGGCAAGGCAAGAAGGGACAGGTCCCGACCATCTTTCTCCTGCCTCAGGTTCTTCCCCTTGCTCTGTGTCCTCTCCTCAGAGCCATGTGGGTCCCTGGTGTTTGGAGGGAATTGGCTGCAAGGTCTGGAGGAGGCAGGAAAGGGATCTCTTAGGGTTGTCTCCAATGCTTGAACATCACTGGTCCAAGAAATCAATGGATAGGCCAGAGTCATTGTTCTTCTGGGGGAAACTGTGAATCCAAAACGCTGGTGATTTGCAAGGTGATTACATTGTGTGTCTTCTCTTACCTCTGGAGCTAAGTGAGGTCTGACCTGGCCATAGGCCAGAGAGTTCCACAATTCACCCTCCCTCTCAACACCTGCCAGGCTCAGGGAGAGTGCCAGGAAGAGGCAGGAACTTCCCTGCCACAGGAAAGTTTTAGGGTGGACTGGAAGGACAACTTTTGAGTAGGAAAGAAGCAGAGTGGGGGTTTTTAATGCCCAGCCTAGACCTCTCATAACATAGAGATCCAGCTGTTTTGCCTGGAATTAGGCCCCTCAGAAGCCTCCTGTTGACTTCCATTCATTCCTGGAATGCCTACCTACTGAGTATCTTTCCTCTACAGGGTGAGGTCTTATGGGACTAGTGATGCCCAGGGAAGAGGAGAGCTCCTTGGGGATGCCAGTAGCCCAAGGGCAGAGACCTTGGAAATCTTGAGGATTGCATTTGGTGTCAAGGGTTAAAAAAACTGAAAAGGGCTCATGTTTGGGGACTCAACCTGGTCTCTGACCCTAGAGCTTTGGTCACCCAATTAGAGGAGTGCAAAGGGGCTTAGCTCTTACCTGTATTACATCATTAGGCAACACTAGCTGAGAAATCCCTGGCCCTTCCTCATGCCTCCCAGCTCCTCCCAGAGGAGCTTCTTGTTACAGAACAGGATCTTCCAGATGCCAGCCCTGTCCAGGCTGCTCTGAGCCACCCCTCAGCCTACAGGCAGCTGGGAAAGAGAAAGAGAACCCAACCAACTGGGAAGGCCTAGGCCAGCCATCCAGGAGACTGCCCTTTGGTCCCTGGGCCCCAGATACTCCCTGGGGTCCCTGTTTTGTGACCCCAGAGAGAAGGGATGAGGCTCTGGGCCACCTGGATCTCAGATGCAGTACACTGAGGCCTATTCTCACCTTGGTTTCTCTGACCTTTCTCAAACTTCCTTCTTCCTCTGGATCTCTGTCCTTCCCAAACCCATCCTTTCCTCATGCTCACCCAGTATATCTCCTGTGGTCCTGCAGCAGTCAACATCTTGTCTTCCAACCCAGACCCTGGCCCTTGAGGTGAAGGCCCTCCCCGCTCTGTTCTGCACCTGTAGCCCTCCTTCCCTTTTCAGGTCTGGGGAACCTTCAGCCCTGGATGCAGGGCCTCATTGCAGTGGCCGTGTTCCTGGTCCTGGTTGCAATAGCCTTCACCATTAACCACTTCTGGTGCCAAGAAGAGCCGTGAGTGCTGCATGAGGTCCCTGGGACTGGGTTGGCACCTGAGTGGGTGGGGTGAGTCCCCCTCCCAGTGAGATTTGGGGATCTCTTTGGGGTCTCAATGTTTCCAACTGTAGAGTTGAGATAGCAGCTTGGCTTTTCTTCTAGAAGTTTCTGGAGGGTCAGCTGCAATGCAAAGGGGCCTCATAGGCTCACAGATTGCAAGTATATACCAGCCTGAGCTGGTGTGGGGCGGTCAGAGAAGGCTGTGCCCAATGCACATTCATCCCAAAGCCTGAAACACAAGGAGGAGGCAATCAGGACAGGGCAGCATGGGAAGAATATATTTGGCTTCTGAGTTAGGGGTTTGACACCAGGGCCACCAGACACGAATACACAAATGTGAAGAGCCCATTGGGGAAGGCTGCATCTGTCCTGAGGCATTTTTCCTCAGCTCTAACAAAGGTGGCCAGGTGGCCAGGATGTCAGCAGCAGCTCTGTATGACTTGCAGAGGAAGCACAAGTAGCTAAGTGGGTGGAAAGAGGGACAGAGAGGCCTAGGATGAGGCTGGTGAGGTGGACGAGACCAAGTAGCACCAATGACTTGAACATTGGGGCCCTCACTATGGACCAAGTAGAAGAGTGTGAGGTCCGGTGAGAGGAGGCCAAAGTATGCTGCTGGCAGGGCCCTGTGGCACAGATGTACTCTGCTCTGAGCTTTGAGAACCAGGATCCAGAACAGGGTTTGCTTGGACAAGGACATAGGAGCGCTACTGATGAGTCCCTTCCCCAGGGAGCTTGGTAACACAGTCAAGAACGTTGGAGACAAGGCAGATGGAGTCCTAGTGGGAATGGATGGGAAGTACTCTTCAATGGCATCTAACTTCAGGTGAGGTGCCCATACGGGGCTGTCTGCTCTGTGCTCCAGGGGCCCAAGGGCTCCTCAGGAGGAGGTGGTTCCTGGGAAGCTGAGGAACATGGGGCTTTAAATGAAATGGGTATGGTGAAGGGAAGGGATAGTGAGTTAATAGGGGCTTTGTGAGGACCCATGGGGAGGCAAAGCCTTGGTCTAGTGAGAGGGATCGGGGCAGCGGCTTGGTAGGGGTATTCAGTGGATGTATTGGGACTCACACGGCAGTGGACACTGTGGGCAAAGGTGCAACAGGGTAGGGGGATTTCGTGAAGGGATGAATGAGTGGGGGTCTTAGTGTGGCGAGAGGGCTCAGTAGAGGAGGGAGCTTGGGTGGGCTTATTGAGGCCCTCAATGGAAGTGGGTCCAGGGAAGAGGAACATGTTGCTCAGGGGGATGGTGCTCAGGATTACAGTTCAGGTGCACAAGCCCAGATGTGGCTGGGAGGGGGGTGAGCTCCAGCTGGGAGTCAAATGTTTCTCCTGGAAGACACCACCACAAAGCACAGGAGGGAGGCAGGGAGAAAATGGGCTAGGAGGCCAGATGACCCACCACTCCCTGCCTCCTCTTTCAGGTCCACTGAACATGAGAATGCCTATGAGAATGTCCTGGAGGAGGAGGGCAAGGTCCGCAGCACACCCATGTGACAAGCCCAACCCTAAGACCCACTGCCATCACCCAGCCCTTTTCTGCAGGAATCTGAAATAACAGATAACAGATTCCCCTAACCTTCCCTGAATTACAGTGGCCGGTGGAGGCTGAGACTCAGACCATTCCCAGGCTGGGGGTCTCCCACCCTGCCTCCCATCCTCCTGGCAACTGTGGATGTGGCCCTTATTTCTGTGAAATAAAGACTTTTTGTCTTCTAGGACTGAGGCTCAGAAACAGTCCTTAAGCTTCTAGCCAGGCCCCGTCTTGCTTTTATCTTCTGAAGCCATAGTTTTGGTGGCTTTGGAGATTACCCAGGAAGCCCTGGGCACACAGGGCAGCTGGGGCTGAGGGGGCTGGGATGGGAGGGTGAGGGCTGTGTCCAGGTGGGGATGAAAGAGTCAGCATCTCTTCTGGAGGGCAGATGAGTGGAAGCATTGGATGAGCTCTGAGTATAGGACAGCTGGGGAAGCAGGGAGGCCAGGGACAGGAAAGCCCATCCCGACCTGTGGGTGGTCTTTGGCCTGAGCAGTCAGGAGAGCTTCCTTGGCAGGAGAGACTCTGACAAGAGCCAGGTGCCCCCAGGGATCCCCTAGAGCTGGTCATTTTCAAGATGTGTCCCAGGTTCCTTCATGTACTTAGGGCAGGAAGAGGGGCTCGGAGGCCATGATCTGGGGAGCTCACCCATTCTGCTCTTGTTCTAGGCAGAACCCACTTACCCTTCACACAGATTCTGGGCCCTTCCTCAGACACCCATCCCACCCCATGCTGCCTAACACTGCAGTAGGTTCATCGCTCATTCATTCAGCTCTCTCTCCTCCCCCCAACACCTTGATGCTGAATTTTAGCATGTTATTTGTGGGAAAGTCTGGGGTTTAGATTCAGGAAACCAGATTTAAATTCCTGGTCACCTGCCACCTTGCTGAGTGATCTTGAGAGAGTTCTGCTCACTCTGAGCTCCACTGGCCCTCTGTGAAGGATCTGGGCAGTCTTCTCACAGCTGGAGTAGAACCTGGTCCTCACCAATGCCTGACTCCCAGTCCTGCAGATGGGGTGGGGGTCAGAGAACCAGCTTCTAGTAAGAATAACGTAGGAGGCAGAGGAGAGAGGAGGTATGACTGAGCACCTGGATGACCAGGACTCAGCTTTGTAACTGCTGCTTTTACCGGAACAGCTGGTCCCTGACCATTTTCACCTCACTGGGATTTAGGATGTGGCCTGCAGCATAGGAAGAGTTTTGAGCAGGGCAGAGGTAGCATCTTTGCTCTATGCCTCCCTCTGCCTTGCTGTGTGACTTGGAACAAGTCACCTCTCCTCTTTGGACTTCGGCATTATCAATTGTGGCTGTTGCTCCTGTAGTTCCTACTCTAGGCTTGTGCTTCTGTGGCTCGCTGTGACTCATGCTTCCTCACCCACCTCTATTCTTGGGAAGTCTTCCTTGATTAAAGCAGAAGGCAAAGCCAGGTGACCAGCCAGCCCAGCTTCTCACTAATGTCTTGGAGGAGGACAGTAAGGTCCGCTTACTCGCTGAAGAAGAGATAGAGGTTCCTGGAGATCAGGCCTCTGCCAAGGCACAAATACCCCTTCTTCCTTTCCAGTTTTCTGCTTTCCTTCCTTTTGGCTGCTTGGACTGATTGTCTTTGTATGAGGCCACATTCCCTCCCACCTCTCTGTCTCCATTTGTCCCTGGCAGGTGCAACTGGGTTCAAGCCTGGTTCCTCTTAGCTGCCAAGGCTGAGGGCAGAGCTACCTGTGAGGTGTTGCCAGCAGGGGCCTCCTGCTTCTGCCTGGGCTCACCTGGTTGTTTCCAGAAGCTGCAAGCCAGAATCTTGAGCGCCTCTGAGAGCTTCCTTAGCCTCTCCTCAATTTGGGAACCCTGAGGGCTCCTGTAGGGGCTAGACTGGCATTGACCTTACAGCCTCTTACCCCCACCCCATGCTCCCAGCCCTGGCCGGGGGGCTGGGAGCATGGAGCTGCCGGCCCCGGAACCGCCAAGACCCCCAATCCTTATCGCAGCCTCCCACCTGCCAGCCTGGCCAGAGCAGGGAGGCAACGGAGGCTGGGCCGGGGCCAGGGCGGCTGCTTAATGACCCTCCCGGGGCCTAATCTCAGACTGGCAGCCGCTCAGTGACTCAGGCTGGCTCCTGGAGGAGGCTGATAACGCACCAGCTGGGCCCCCCACCATTTACTGGGCGGCACAATCAGTCCCCAGGGGCGGTCTCTGAGGGCCTGGGGCGGGGAGCCTCCGGGGTGGGGCGGGGCTGGAGGCGAGCTTCCCGCCCCTGGACCTGGGGGAGGGGGTTCGGAGCTCCTGGAGAGACAGCAAGGGACCAACCCGCACAGAGCGCCTCGGGCTCTTTCCTACTCCCTGCCCATCCTTCTCTTCCCACATAGGATCTCTCCCGCCCCTGGTCTTCTTTTGTCGTCTGGTTCTCAGTCCCTTGGCCTGTGTTTTCATCTCTCTTCTTCTGTCTCTGTCCTGGCTCCCCCTTCGCTTTCCTTCCACCAGAGCTCAGTGTCCAACGACCTCTCTCCTCTTGCATCTCTTCTATTTCCAGGAGGTTCTCCCTGTTGCCCTTTTTTCAGCTCTCCCCACCCCCATTTCCCTGATGTCACCCCTTGGCCTGCAAGTCCCATGACTAACCCGAGGCTCACTTTGTGCCCCATCATCTCTCGCTGATCCCTTCGCCAGTTCATCTGCTCTGGGACCAGGAGTTCTTACTCTTCAGAGCATTCTTGCTCTTCCTGCAAGAACAGGGCTTGCATCTTTATTTCTCCTCTTTTACCCCAAACGGGTGAATTCCACAGAGAAATGTTACAGGTTACACCAAACTTAGGAACGGAGCGCTTCCACCCAGGCCCTGCTCAGGCAGAGGGCTATTGCAGCACTGCTGACTTCAGTTAGACCTGAATAGGAACTTCTCCCTCTGGAGTAGGTTTCGGCAAAGGCTGTGAAGTTCAATCTCCAGTCTCCCCTGTTATGAGACAGTGCCAGTGGAAGAGACGAATTTCAAGGTCGCTTCTTTTGCACTCAGGGTAACCTGTAGAAATACTGTGTGCTTCAAGGATTGTTAGATAAGGACTCCTGCTGGGCAGAGGCTCATCCCTCACCCAGGAGATGTGGGCGGACTGTCCTCCTGGACCAACTTCACAAGCAAGTCACAGGGCTGGAGTCACCAGAACATGCTCTGGGGCCAGAGTGCGAGTACCTGCTTCCAGCCCAGACCTGGCTGGGGGTCTGGACTTCACAGCTTACCTTTCCTCCCACTTTTCAGCTGCTGGCCAACATTGGCCAAAAGCATGAACTAGGGAATCATAGACTGGTTCAAATTTCAGCTTAGCTCCTGTCTGCCTGTGGGACCCCTTAGACTTTCAGGTCCTTGCCAATAAAATTGGTGCTGGCTTCCACGAGGAAACCAAGACAACATATGTGTTATCCTTGTACCTGAGACTTGCCAGAAAGCAAATAACTTATGAAGTTAGCTTTTTCATTTCTATAACAAAATACCAGAGGTAAATTAACTTATAAAAAGGAAAGGTAAGGGAGGGGGTGGGGGCAGGTGGGAGAAATGACCCAAGCCTTGTATGCACATATGAATAATAAAAACAAAAAAAGAAGGAAAGGTTTGTTTTGGCTCACAGTTTCAGAGGTTCCAGGCCACAAGCAGCATAGAAGCCACTTCTCTTGATGCCCCTTCTGCACACCACCTCTGGATAGCTCCAGTCTCTGCTTCCCTCCCTTGGCACCAGACCCACTGGCTCTACCTGCTCCACTGAGCTGGCTGGTAACTTGTCTGCACCCAGCTCTAGCTCCAGGTCTAGGAGCCCTTCAAGGGCAGGAATGGGGCCACAGCCTTCTCTGTGTCACCAGCACTTAAGACAGGGCTGCACAGGGGCAAGGGGGGCTTAGGACAGGGTGAAGAGACACAAAGGAATGGGACTTAACTGTAGCAGTTTGACCAGCTGTATGCCTGTCCATTCCTCTCCACACCATGTGGGTGCAGTCACACACATGCGTGTGCACATGTGCATGAACACGTACTCTGTCTCAGGTTGAAGGTCCTGGGGTGAGTGACATCATTGATCATCTGGCCTTCAATTTTATGAGCTGCTTTCCCTGGGTCTGCCTGTGGCCTTGGCTGCCACCTGGTGGCTGCATACTTTGTAAAAAGTATGTAGAAGGGTGGATTCAGCAGAGCCTTTAAACTTGAGCTTCTGGTGAGAGCCCTCCCTCCCCTTAAGTGCTGGGACAGTGGCCTTCCCTGGCACAGCCTTAGGAACCCCTCCATTGTGCTGACACTCACTCAGTCTTCCATGGGTTGCAAGGGCATCTGGGCCTCTGACAACCTCTCTTTGCGGCCCCAGTGGCCAAGTCTGTGAATACCTCAAGCTCCATGATGTACTGGTGGGGTCCAGCTTTTGAAGGCTTAACTATTCTGGTCCCAGTGTCACACCCCCTTCTCTCAGAAATGGTCTGGAGGCCCAGTGGCTTCTGCTTTGGGTCTTTTTTTTAGAGGGTGAAGGATGACACCATTTCTGTGACTTGTTCCATGAATACCCTGGCTCCCCGGAGAAGCAAAATAGAAAGAGATTGATGAAAAAGAGGGAGAGAAAGAGAGACAGGGATGGAGGGAGGGAGGGAGGGAAGGAGGGAGAGAGAGGGGGGGAGAGAGAGGGGGGGAGAGAGAGAGAGAGAGAGAGAGGGAGAGAGAGAGAGAGAGAGGATGAGTTCCAACATCTCTTCTGAGCAAGTTGGAAGATGGCGGAGAGCTGGGGCACTGCACTAAGAGGAACGTGCTTCCTCCACCAACCAGGCCCTGCATCCTGGTGTAGACCTGTGTTACCTAAAGGGAGGGGCGTCCTTTTCAAACTCTCACCAGGGCACTGTAGAGGCCAGAGAATGATACTGAGGATGGCAGATGCCAGGGACAAATAGGAGTGTGTGTGGGGGGTGAGGCTGCATTTATGGCTATGCAAAGTTTAGAAGCCTATGGGACATAGGCAAGGAAGGACTGGAAGGGCAGCTGAGAGCACAGTTGTGGTCTGAGCCAGAGATTGTGACTTAGACTTTGATGCTTCCTGAATGGTTAAGAGTCCAGGTCTGGACCAAGCAGCCTGGATGCAGCACAGCACTGATGCTTCCTACTGTGTGACAATGGACAAATCAACTCCATTAGCAGTGTAGTTCTAGTGCACCATAAATGGGGGGGGGGGGAGGGGCAATAAATGAGGTCTAATAGGGGATGTTGTGAATATTAAAAGAAACAATGCACATAAAACACAGAATACTGCCTAGCACATAGCTAGCGCACAGTAAGTGTTAGCTATTTCTAAATTAATAGTTATTATTATGACAGAATGAACTGAGTTAGATGTAAGACCAGTGTGTCAGAGATAGCCAGTTCCTTAGAATCATTTAACCTAATTTACTGACATTACACAGAGAAAGCCAAGCTGAAGGAAAGGACAGTACCTGCTCAGAGTCACAGACTGAGGTGGGTGAGAAGCAGGCTGGAGGCCCCACATGGCTGATGGGTACAGGCCATGCAGGGCCTATCTGCTACTCCCTCTCTGGAGGCATCAACACACTGTAGCCCATGTATTCTACATTGCTGAGGCTGGTACAGTTCTGTTCCATGACTCTGGGAGTAAATGACCCAGCCCTTGGCCAGTTCTAGCTGTGGGCTTGGAGGAATGGAGTGGGAGTGGTGAGGACTACAGCTGGGGAAAGAACAAGGAGGAAGGATAGAGAGAGGGAAAAGGATAGAGAGAGGCTGGTAGAGGAAGGATGGTCCAGTCCCCTGGGCTGGTGAACTGGAACTGGAGGATGGGAAAGGACTGTCCTCAAATCCAAACACAGTGATGGTCGTGGTGGTGGTAGGGTTTTTAAATTTTCTTTTTTAATTTGGAAGGTGAGAACCTCTATATGGTATGTTCAATGCTTTCTGATTGGATCCTCACAGTGATCCTACTAGGTGGTTATAACTGGGCTCACTTTTTAGAGCAGAAACTACAGACTCAGAGAGAGGGAGGTACTTGGCCAAGGTTCCCCAGGCAGTGAGTGACTCGAACCCTGGTCTTTTGTCGTTAAAGCCATTGCTAATTCTACTCCAGCACAGGACTCTCTGTAGGGTGCGTGTGTGCAATGGGGAGCTACAGAAGGAAGTGGTGTTTGCCATGGCAGAGCATACAGTCCCTTTGGGAAGATACATCTGGGAAAGTAGAGGGGGTATTTTAAGTGTTTAAGAGGAGCAGTCAACATCTGTAGTGTCCACCTGCATCCCTTCACTCGCCCCTCAACGTCTGTAGCCTTATTTCCACAGCAACACATCACCAAGGACACTCTCATCCCACTGCTTTTTGTGAGACAGGATGGTGTATCGGGTTCACGCGTGCTCAGGGTAATAGGATTTTAGGCATTTTTGTGGGAAGCTATTCCCAATCACTTGTCCATGGCTCCTCCGGCTCCTCCAGGTCTATGGGCTTGCCCTGCTCATGATGCTGCTTTCTTGGGCCAAGACAGTGAATTCGGGATTCAGAGAGACAGAGACCACATGTACTTGTTCATCGTCACGTCCAAGTGTTCAGCACAGGTCTGGGAGAGAGGAATCCCCAGGAGATATTTGCTGAACACTTGCCACGGGAGTTTATCCACTTCACTCACTTACATGAGATACCAACTTCAAAGCAGCACTTCCAGCCTCATTCTCTCCTGCCCAACTCCACAGGCACTGCGGGTCTGAAATGATATTTATTTATTTTTTGCAGTACTGGGGTTTGAACTCAGGGCCTACACCTTGAGCTACTCCACCAGCCCTTTTTTGTGGGTGGTATTTTTTTGAGAAAGGGTCTTGTGAACTATTTGTTTGCCCAAGCTGGCTTCGAACCATGATCCTCCTTTTATCTCTGCCTCCTGAATTGCTAGCATTACAGGTATGAGCCACTGGCGCCAGGCATATTTATTTATTTTTGAGACAGGGTCTCACTATGTAGTCCAGGCTGGCCTCAAACTCACCTTCCTCCTGCCTCAGCCCTCCCCGCTTCAAGAGATGGAATTACAGATGTGTGCTGCCACACTGGGATTAAAGGAGAATTCTTGATCTTCCCTCAACTTGAGTCCCTAGGTCCTACAAGTGGCACACCTACTCACTGAGAACAGAGAGAGGGGGTCACCCTGAGTGCCCCACGTCAGCCCCACAACACTTTGCTTTCCGACAAATCTTCCTCCTCCCACCCTGCCCATGCCTCTGCTTCCCAGAGTGACCTGTCTAGATGTTTGCAGCACCTCTTCCTCCTGCACCTCGTTTTCACTTTTGCATCCTCAAGCCTTCTGTCGGGCTGCAGCTGGACAGACCTTTCCAAAATGCAGCCCCAGCCAGGATTGCAGGGCCACTCTAAGAAACTTGAGGCAGGTGCATGGGCTTGAAGCCAAACTTCTCTGGTCAAATCTCACCTGCCAATTTTTTTTTTTTTTTTTTTGATGGTACTCAGTGTTGAATCATCTGCCAATTTTATATTAGCATGATGTTGGGCAAATTATTACCAAAAGTACCTGAACACCAGAATAGGAAAATTATGTATGAAATGATGTCCACTGGATGAGGTTGTGGCAAAGAGTAAGCAAGTTAATAAATTGATGGAAGGTAAATGCTTGGTGAATGTTAGCCAGAGAGATCCTAATTTTACAGTCCCAGTCTTGCTACAATACTTGCAGACACCACTAGACGGCTTCACACTATGAGGCCCCCTCAGCGGCTGTTCTCCCTTTCCTTGCCACTGTTGAAGCTCTGCCTCTCCCACTCCCCTACCATGGTGTTTTACACCTCAGTACCTGTGTTTCTCATGTTCAGGGGGCCTGTTTTTCCTTCCACAGCTCTCACATCCTTCAAGATGACCCTCTGACACTTCTTTGCACCCCACTCCATCAGATGGGGTGTGAGCTCCTAGAGAGCAGGGCATTCCCAGGACATCCTGCACAGTGCCCACACAGAGCAAGTGCTCAAGGTTCGTCGAATGAATGGGTGTGTGTTAGTCCCAGTTCAGCCACTTGCATAAGTTGCATGAACTTGAGCAAATCACTTAGCCTTTCTGAATCTCAATTTTCTTATCCCTAAGTGGACAATAAAATGAGGATGTAAAGAAATAAAATGAGGATGCACTTCATATTTATGGTGACAGTCCAGTGTAAAGCTCTAGCATAAGACATGACATGCTGTGGACCCAGGGCCACGGTGCACAGCACCTGACTGCCAGCCACTGCCCATTCCCCACTGTCTGTCAGCCACTGCCCACCCTATGCTCATCCCTGTTACATGGCCTGAGGGAGAGTATTAAAATTAGTTGTATCTCTTCTTAAGGAACCTTTTCTTTTTTTTAACCTAGAGGAGGGTCTAGACAGTCTGCAATCTAGCTGGGTCGGCTAAGCCAGGGGGCTCCCATGCTGGAAAGGCCATCTGTATATGCAAATACAATTGAATTTTGTATAGTGACCTTTGTCTTGGGCATCCTCAATATCACCCTTGAGTTTGATGACTCACTGGAAGTACTCACAGAATTCACAAGACCTGTTATACTCATGGCTATAATTTATCACCTGGAAAGGACACAGATTACAGTTAGCAAGGGGAAAAAGGCATCTAAGGTGGGGCTCAGGACAGACCCACAGTGTGACTCCAGTTGTCTTCTCCCAGAAGAGTTATACGAATAGCACACAGGTTATCACAGTTATACGAATAGCACACATCTGGGTGTGTTATACGAATAACACACCCAGATGATGTGTGACCACACACAGGAAGCAACCAATCAGGGATGCTCACACAGGTTTAGTGTCAGTCACATCAGCACAGAGAGTCTTTAGAAGGGACTTTAGTTACTCAGTCCCTCCAAATATCAAACCAACACCATGGTCCACGGCCTCCATCACAGTCACATTGTTAGCATAAAGTATCTGGTGTGACCCAAGCCCCTTGGTACTCAAAGACATTCTTATCAGGCAGGATATTTCATGGGCTTAGAGGTGTACCCAGGAGCTGGTCAAAAGACAGTTTTGTTTTGCTTTTTTGAATGTGCAGGGTTTGAACATCTCAATCTTGCTGAGTTAACTTTTTTTTTTGTGGCTATGGAATTTGAACTCAGGGCCCAGCCACTTAAGCCCACTTCAGCCATTCCTCCAGCTCCCCCCTCTTTTTTGCTTTAGTAATTTTTCAAATGGGGACTCATGCTTTTTTCCTGAGCTGGCCTCTGACTGCGATCCTTCTACCTATGCTCCCATGCATGTAGCTGGAATTACAGGTGTGAACCACTATGCCTTGCTTACTTGTTGAAATGTAAGTAAGAAAGTTAGTTCCCACTAACTTTTTGTCTGGGCATGAGGAACCATGATCCTCCCAATCTTTGCCTCCCAAGGAGCTGAGATTACAGTTGTAAGCCACTGCCCAGTCCCTTAGTTAATTCCTTATTTCACAGCCTTCTATCCTGCAACCTTCGTCATTTATTAGTTTTAGTAGCTTTTTTGTAAATCCCTTAGGTTTTTAAAACAGACTTTACTTTTTAGAAGTTTTAGATTTACAGAAAAACTGAGAAGATGGTACAGCGTTCCCATACATTCTGCATCCAGTTTTCCATTATTGACGTCTTACACGAATATGGTGCATTTGTTACAGTTAGTGAACAATATCAGTGCTTATTAACAGAGTCTGCAGTTGGTCAGATTTCCTTAGCCTTTGCCTAATGTCCATTCTCTGTCCCAAGGCCTCATTCAGAATACCATGTCACATTCAGCTGTCATGACTCCTTAGGCTCCTCTTGGCCATGGCAGTTTCTCAGACTTCTCTTGTTTTTGATGACTTTGACAGTTTTGAAGAGTACTGGTCTTGTACCTTGTAGAATGTCCATTATTAGAGTTTGATGTTTTTACCCCTGAAAATTGAGGTTATGAGTTATTGGATGACATCAGAGCTAAAGTGACACTTTTAGATACCTTGAATAAGTGGAGCCATACAGTATTTGTTTTTTGGTGGGTGGCTTATTTCAGTTAGCATGATGTCTTTGAGATTCATCCATATTATAGCATGTAACAGGATTTCCTTCCTTTTTAAGACTGAATGATATTATACTGGATGTATATGTCATCATTTGTTTATCCATTTGGCCAGTGGATGGGTTGCTTCCACCTCTTGGCTGTTGTGAAAAATGCTGCTAAGAATCTGGGTGAGCAAATAGTTCTTAAGAGATCACTCTTTCAATCCTTTTTTGTTACATGTGCAGAAGTGGAATTGGTAAATCACATGACAATTCTATTTTTATTTTTTGAGGAACCACCAGACCATTTCCACAGTTGCTGTGCTCTTTTACATTTCCACCAGTAATGAGTGCGGTTCCAATTTCTACACCTCCTTGCTGGCACTGTTTACTTTGTTTTTCAATAATGTTCACCTTAAGGGATAAAGCATGGCATGCCACTGTAGCTTAGATCTCCATTCCCTGATGATGAGGGATGTTGAGCTTCTTCTCTCTTGGTCATTTGTATGTCTTGAATGAATGTCTGATGAAACCTTTTGTCCATTATTGAATTTGGCTGTTTCTTTCTATTGTTAAGTTTTAGGAGTATTCTCTAGATTCTGGGTAGAAATCCCTTATCATATATATACTCTGCAAATATTTTCTCCCTTCTTCAGATTGCCTTTTTACTCTGATGATAGTGTCTCTTAATGTGCAAAATTAAAAAAAAATGTGAAGTCCAATTTGTCTGGTTTTTTTTTGCCTGTGCCTTTGCTGTCACATCTAAGAAATCATTGTCAAACCAACAATGCAAAGATTTTACCCTATGAGTTATTTCTAAGAGTAACATTACTTATTATTTTTAGTTCTTATGTTTAGGTCTTTGATCTATTTTGAGTCAATGTTATATATGGTATTAAATAAGGGTCACTCTTCAGTCCTTTGCATATGAGCATCCAGTTTTGTTTTTGTTTTTTTGCGGTACTGGGGTTTGAATTCAGAGCCTACACCTTGAGCCACTCCACCAGCCCTTTTTTGTGAAGGGTTTTTTTAGAAATAAGGTCTCTCAAACTATTTGCCTGGGCTGGCCTTGAGCCAAGATCCTCCTGATCTCTGCCTCCTGAATAGCTGGGATTACAGGTATGAGTCACCAGTGCCCGGGTGTGAGCATCCAGTTTTCCAAGCACCATTTCGCTTTTGAATATGATGGCCAGTGTGAGTTTTTCATATATGGCTTTCATTATGTTGTGATAGTTTCCTTCTATTCTTAGTTTATGGAGTGTTTAAGTTTTTTTATTTTACCATGAAAGGGTGTTGTATTTTGTCAAATGATTTTTCTACATTAATTGAGATGATCATGTAGGCTTCTGATAACGTGGGTTACATTGATTGATTTTTTTGTATGTTGGACCATCCTTGCATCCCAAGGAATAAATACCACTTGCCAATGGTATGGTACAATTCCCTTTTAGTTATAAAGTATTAATTGTAAATATTGGATCTTCCAAAGTTGTTGTTGCCCTCACAGAAAATTTCCAGTTATTTATAGCATCTGTCTGCTTTCTACTGTCTAGGAGGGAAAAATTTCTTAAGGGCTTTTGATAATCTTTGGTTGATGTTCTGTGTAATCCCTGAGGGCTTCACAAGTACTAAAAGTAGGAAGCAAGAAATTGAACAGCATAATCAAAACTCAGTTTATTGTACACAGCAATGACTGCCTATAATGAAAACTTTAAAAATACTTGTACTAAAACTCCAAGTCTCTACATAGTATATGTTATTCTACTTTACTCCTATGAATCCTATAGATGAAAAAATTTCTCAGTTTCTTCCCCAATCATCCTTTTGGCAATTCTGCTTCTCTATATTGTGTTCATTATACAACATAGCAATCTTTATTACCAGCTCAACAATAGTTTCAAGGGGACACATTTCCATGATGATGCTTAAACTTACTTTTAGGGATATTAGCATTTATCTACTTCACATGTACTTACAGGAAATTGAGTGGAGGGTTGTTCTCTGGTTAATTTGAGTCAATGGGTAGTGGAAATTTAAACAAAAACCTTCCCTCCCACATCCTCTACATGTGTTTTTATCAGTAAAAGAATGTTGATGAGTAGTCACATGAGGTCTTTCACAATTTATTTCCTTAATTCTTAGTAATGCTTCTGTTTGAGGGGCTGGAGGGATGGTTCCATTGGTAGAGTGGCTGCTTAGTTAGTATAAGGTCCTGAGTTGAAACCTAGTACTGCCAAAAATAAAAGAAGAGTAATGCCCTGTTTGACATGTTCATGAAGGAGCCAGTTTAGTGGTAAGTGGTTATAAAAATAAGCATCACCTATTGTCTATCCAGTTTACCTTGACAATCTCTGTATAGCTGACTTAGCAGTCACTTCTTTAACTCCCATTGCATTCTAGGAAAATCTTCCTAACAGCAATTTTCAGAATATATTACAAATGTCATTGCATTCATTTTCTTCCTTACTATCCTGAAAATTCTCAATCTAGAACTATGACTAAATATCTTTCATGTCTCAATTTCTTTCTCATACCAAGGAGTCAGTAAAAAAAAAATCAATGAATGATGGCACTGATAATAAAAGTGTTAAAAAACGTTTAGTTTAGGGGAGCACAATTAGAGTAAACTTGTTGACTGAGTTGTGGTGAGTGATGATGGGGAAAGTGATGGCTCTTTTGGCTCGAGTAACTGGATAGTTGCATCAGTAAAAAGTTAAGAGAGGTTTGCTTTGTTTTGCTGAGAAGGTAGGGAAGAGCAAAGAGGTAGGGTGAAGATTAATTTTTGGTTGCTTAGTTTAAGGTGCCTTCAGCATATCCAAATCCAGATGTCTAGTGACCAGACAGGCATATAGAATTAACACTCAGGAGACATGTCCAATTAGAGATGTAGATTTGAGAGACATTAATAAAATGATCATATAATTTATATTCCAAATGGGCACATTTTTGACAGTGAATGGGAGTACCATTAATCATAGTTTGCCCTACAGCAAACTGGAATATGTAGTTGTACTAGATATCAATGAATTAATTATCTGTTGATGCTAGGGAAAAGGCTGAGGATTGGCCAAGAATATTGCAAAAATGAGAGAAGACTAAAGCCATTATCCTGAGGAACATTATTTATGAGGGAAATGAAGAATAAATGAGTAGTGCATGCGAATGGGCTATTATCATGAAAGAATCAGGAGGGAATGGAGCTATGGTAGATGAGAAGAGATTAAATGAATAAGTCTAGCATGCACTGGCCCTGGGTTTGATCCCCAATACTGCAAAAGAAAAAAAAATTAATAATAGTTGTCAAGGATACAGAGAAATGAAGGCTCACATCCGGTGCCATATGGTGGTAATGGCCCCTCAGATGTCTTCTTGGAGACTCGGGAGGTCTCTTAAACACAGCATGTTACTTTTCCCCAGGTTGCCCCACATTAATTTTGGCCTTGCTGTTCCCCTCTGAGGTGTCTAGCTTTTCATATTTAGTTACCTTCCCACTCACCATTCTCTTCTTCCCTTCCACACCAAAAACGCTTAGCATGCCCGAATTATCTGGCTCACCTACTTTCTCTCTGTCCCTGGGAGCCAGACCCCATCAAAGGCAGAGATGCTGGACAGCTTCAGGCTGGCTTCCTGCTTCCATTACCATGTTTCATTAGCTAGTCATTTCACATGTGAATCATTTTATCCAGTTGGCCTCTGAACCTCTTAAAAACCAGGGTAGATGATCTTCCTCTAAGTGATCCTTATCAGATGCTGTCCCTTCATCTTAGACATCCCAGCCTCCAAAACTATAAGAAAAAAGTTCTTTTCTTTATAAATTACCCAGACTGTGATATTCAGTTATACTAACAGAAAACAGACTAAGAAAAGGAGAGAAAATCTAGGGTAAGAAGCTTGGTTGCACAAATAAAGTTTACTGATATCTGTTGGCCCAATAGCAAGAGCATCTGGATAGCAGACCACAAGGTGAAAGGAACCTGGCTCCTGAAATCTCCATGCAGGAGTCTGCCAGCCCACCAGGAAACCCATATTGGGCTGTTACATGAGTGAAAATACACTTCTTTTACTATGTTGGGTTAAGCTACTACAGTTTTGATTTTTATTGGTTACAACAGCTAGCCCAAACTCAATAAGCTATTGATTTACTCATTCACTTTTTTTGAGACAGTGTCTGATGTTGTCCAGGCTGGCCTTGAATTCCTAGACTTAAGTGATCCTACTACCTTAACCTCTCAAGTAGCTGGAACTACAGGTGTATGTCACCATATCTGCCTTATTCATTTACTTTTCTTTACTTGTGTCTTCTCTATGGTATAAGCTCTAAGAGTTCATGGTTTTTGTCTACTCATTGCTATATTCCCAGTGGTAAGAAGAGTGCCTGGCATACAGGGGGTGTTCAATAAATACTGAAAAGTGAAGAATAAGTGCTTAGGCAAACTGTATATCTCTCACTAGTTAAGACTGGTATAAGGGGTCTGTGAACTAGAGCTGGAACATCTATTTTCTCAGAATATGAATAATTGTTCTTTGCTAGGAAGTCAATGCAATGACTGAGAGTAGAAAATAACTTGTGGTCATGATTCATTTGTTCATTCATTCATTCATTCACTAATGCATTCATTATACAAACATGTGCCAGGCACTCTGCTAGGCATAGGTGCATAGGGTATACATAGAATCAATCTGTGACTACAGTTAAGGACAACTTATAATTAGATTTAGTTAGGTAGATAGAGAGCTGCATGAACAAATGTCATAGATGTAAAGTCAGAAAGAGAAGAGCACGTGGTGCTTTAGTAGAATCTGTTTTGGCAGAGGATGTGCATCTCAGAACATTTTTCAGGTAGAAGACTTTAGACAACACTCGTGGCCAGCACAGTAATTTGTAGAACAATGGGTGAGAGTAGGAGGAGGAAGTAAGGAAAAAGTCAATGCCTTTATTAAACATTTTAGAAAAGATTGCCAGTGACACTGTATCGCTCCACTCAGAAAGGGGGATGCTCACATTGTATTCTGTCCAATTACATCATCATGATAAAAGGACTCTGAGAACTATACATATAAAATTTCTGAGTTGTATCAATGAGTGAAGTTCTGGCTCAGTATGCTGAAGAACTTTTGAGACTGATAGCTGCCTAAGGATGGAATGATTTTCCCCCTAAACCAATGGGTTCCCTTGATAGTCACAGCCATTTTTCAAGGTTCTTAAAGACAGGAAGGCAGAAGAAGGGCTCTCAGAGAGGTTTTGGCATGGGCACATGGGCTGACTGATACTGTAAAATCATAAACAAACCTTCATGCTTGAGTATGTATAAGTTTCTGGGGAAGATCATGATTTTCTTTAGATTTGTAAAAAGGTCTGTGATTCAGACAAGGCAAAGAATAAAAGATGACATCTGATATAATTTGCAACTTGGTTAGGCATATTATTCCTTATTGAAAAACTAAGATTAGTATTTAAAAAACTGAGCATCGTTTTCGCCTGTGTGCCATCTCCCAGCTGAGGGATTGAGAAAGAGTGAGTCATGTTTATTTAGGCCTTTGTGGCTTCTTCAAGATACTTGTCCACCTGGTCCATTCCTGGCTTGAAACTGGATATTTGGTAATGGAAACCACCCCTTTCCTGCATGCCTCTTAGAAACAAAATTATAACAAACAGTTGAATAATTTAAATAACCTTGAAACAAACAGTAGAGGTCTTCTATCCATGCCAAATGATCTTGATTATCTGAACACATATGAAATAAAAGAAAGCTCTCGTTATATTAACAATGACCTACTATAACTAAAAGTCCCCAAAGACAGGAGTTTAAATAAGATAAAAATTTATTTCTCTCTCAGAGAGTGGCCCGGAAATAGTAGGATGGTTTGCTGTCCAAAGTTATCCAGACACTGGGTTCCTTCTATCTGCCATTTTTAACACACAGCTTTTTTTTTAAAATTTTATTATTCATATGTGCATACAAGGCTTGGGTCATTTCTCCCCCCTACCCCCACCCCCTCCCTTACCACCCACTCTGCCCCCTCCCTCTCCCCCTCACCCCCTCAATACCCAGCAGAAACTATTTTGCCCTTATTTCTAATTTTGTTGTAGAGAGAGTATAAGCAGTAATAGGAAGGAACAAGGGTTTTTGCTGGTTGAGATAAGGATAGCTATACAGGGCATTGACACACATTGATTTCCTGTGCGTGTAACACACAGCTTTGTTAATTATCTGATCTAGCAGCTCTAGCCACTGTTACTACATCTGACTCCAAGCAAGTAGGAAGGAGATAAAAAGGAAAGAAAGAGCATACATTTTTCCTTTTGAAGATATTAGCTGGAAGTTGTACACATCATCGCACACAGCTCTGCCCAAATCTAGCCACAAGGTACATCTCACTGAAAGAGGGTCTGGGTAATGAGGTCAGTAGCTGGCAATCACGTACTCAGCTAAAGCTTCTATTTCTGTAGGAGTAGACAAAGGATGTGGAAAGGACGTTGAATCATCCACATTACAAATAGCCTATCATCTAAGCGTGGACTTGGATGGGACCTTTAAAATAGAAATGGTATCTGAGACAGTGCTGACCATTCATAGCACTTAAGAATTCAGTAATCAAGAACAATTGATTCTTGATGGCCAGCAGGCCATCAAGGTTAATTTATAAAGGACATATCCAGACCCATCACAAAGAAGAAATTCAAATGGCCAAAAAACACATGAAAAAATGCTCACCATCTCTAGCAATAAAGGAAATGCAAATTAAAACCACACTAAGATTCCACCTCACCCCTGTTAGAATAGCCATCATTAGCAACACCACTAACAACAAGTGTTGGCGAGGATGCAGGGAAAAAGGAACCCTTCTATACTGCTGGTAGGAATTTAAACTAGTACAACACTCTGGAAAAAAATTTGGAGGCTACTTAAAAAGCTAAACATTGATCTACCATATGATCCAGCAATACCACTCTTGGGGATATACCCAAAAGAATGTGACACAGGTTACTCCAGAGGCACTTGCATACCCATGTTTATTGCAGCACTATTCACAATAGCCAAGTCATGGAAACAGCCAAGATTCCCCACTACTGATGAGTGGATTAAGAAAATGTGGTATTTATTCACAATGGAATTTTATGCAGCCATGAAGAAGAACGAAATGTTATCATTCGCTGGTAAATGGATGGAATTGGAGAACATCATTCTGAGTGAGGTTAGCCTGGCCCAAAAGACCAAAAATCATATGTTCTCCCTCATATGTGGACATTAGATCAAGGGCAAACACAACAAGGGGATTGGACTTTGAGCACATGATAAAGGCGAGAGCACAGAAAGGAGGTATGAGGATAGGTAAGGCACCTAAAAAACCAGATAGCATTTGTTGCCCTCAACGCAGAGAAACTAAAGCAGCTACTTTAAAGCAACTAAGGCCAATAGGAGAAGGGGACCAGGAACCAGACCCATCACAAATATGATCTCTGCTATAAGTTCCAGAATAACTTAAGCACTCATGGATATAGCCACTATAATCACTTCAGTTCCTATACAGCCCTGTTGGCCATAGGTTACCAATTAAACCAGTGGAGCAGAAGAAGCTCTTCTTAGGTATTTGGTGGCTTTCCACAATTGTGCATGTGGACACAGAGGAAACAAAAAGAAAGCAAGGAGCTATGTCAGTTGTGTGAACCTGCTAGATGTTTTTATAGGAGGCATGCAGTACCACTACCTTTGAGGGTTAAGTCTTCTTTATCCCTTCAAACACCATTGGCAGGATTTGGGTTTTGTTAAACCCAGGATGGATTTTTCTATCTGGTTAAGGGAATTCTTGCTCCCACAAACCACCTACATCCTTACACTAAGCTTCTGTCTTTATTAGAAGTGATCACATAGCTTTTACCACTGAACTCCCCAAAAACTAAAATGTCCAGTAAGGTAAAGCACAGATAGATGCCCCATGAGAGCAGAGCAGACTGGTCCCAAGTATTATCAAAAGTGTCCTTGTGATTGGATGGGATAGCCTTCACAAATCTTGTATTCTCTTCTTTCCCTCATGCTGTGCTTCCAGTCTATCTACTCTACCAGCTGACATTAAAATCTTTGTCATACCCATTTCCCTTCAACTCTGTTGCCACCATCATGGCAAGCATCATCATCCTTATCTGTACTACTGTAAAGCTTCCTAGCCATGCCCCTTTCTTCCTCTTCCACTCTTGCTGCTCTCTAATCAATTCCTTCTCCATGAAACAGATGCAAAGCTTTCTTAAAAATGCAACTCACCCCAAGTTCTACCTCTGGTTAAAGTTCTTCAAAGCCCCCCTCCATCTCTGCACTTAGAAACAAATCTAAATTTCTAGTTAGGTTTCAATGAGTCATGAATCTGGAAACTGTAAGAAATTCTCATTCAGGGACTGGGATATAGTTCAGTGGTAGAGCACTTGCCCAGCATGTGCAAGGCCCTGAGTTTGATACCTAGCATGAAGGCAAGACAAATCCAATTTTAGCTTCACAAGAATAGTTGGCATTAGAAAAGTATGTAGAATTTTTTTTGTAATATTCCAAATGAAGATTTTCTTATCCAAGACTCAAAACCCAAAAGCTATAAGGAAAAGTGTGTATATATCTTACTTCATGAAAATTAAAAAGTTCCATATGGTAAAAGGCACCAGAAATACAGTTTAAAGTAAAAAAATCTGAAAAAGCAAAAGAAAAGCTATAATCAAGGATTATTATCCACAATATATAAAGAACATATGAGTTAGGCACAGTGGCTCACAGGTGTAATCCCAGCTAATTGGGAAGTGGAGATCAGGTGGATCACATTTTGAGGCCAGCTCAGGGCAAAAAAGTTAGTGAGAACCCCATTTCAACAAATAAGCCAAGCATGGTGGAACACATCTATGGGAGGCCATAGGTAGGAAGATTACTGTCTGATGTTGGCTCTGGGCAAAAGCATGAGACCTTTCTGAAAAATGCTTAAAGCAAAAAGAGTTGGGGGCATAGCTCACATGGTAGAGCACCTGCCTACTAAGTGTGAGATCCTGATCCAAACCCCAATACTGCCACAAGTATTAAAAATAAAAATAAATAAGAAAACATAATACCATAAGAAAACATAGATGATGTATAGACAAAACATAAAAAGAAAATAAAAGATAAATGTAAATGGCTAACAACCACATTTAAAAAATATAAATAATTTAAACATCCAATCAGAAAGATTGATAAATAAATTATAGGACAACATATTGAGGTAAACTACAAATCCATGATAAGAAATAAGGTAGATTTTTATCAAGTGAAAAATCAAGGATAATATAGATATGATCCCATCCATAAGAATATGGAGCATGTGGCAAGAAGCCTAAAGAATGGACACCAAATTGTTCTGTTTTTAGGAAAGGCTGTAGGACTGGTCAGGGCATCAGGCATGGTCTAGAGAAAGTGGGAGTTTTCATTTGTATTCTACATGTTTTTCTGGTGTTGAAAATTTTGTACAGTGAGCACATGTACATTTCCCTATTAGTTGTGTGACCCTAATAATTATTTTAAAAAACAACAGAAAATATATGGACATCACTTAGCAAAGCTCTTGGTGTACAATATTAATGATAGAATCAAATAGAAAAAATTTGAAAATCTCTCAAAGTCATAGAAAAACAGATCTAGGTGTCACACTGGGAATGTGTTTGTGCAGCTTTGCAGATGGTGCCAACCCAGCTACCTCTGACCCTTCCACTGCACTATGACTCCTTTCCACTTGCTTGGATTATTAGCTGTAAACTTAAAGACTAAAAATGTGTAGTCACTGTACCCTGGCATCTAGCATTCCAGGAGTTTCTTCAAGTGCAAATGGATTCCATGCTTGGGTTTGAGGATGATGTGGTTGGAGAAGGAGAGAGGCCTGGTGAGGTCTGGGGTCACCTTGAAACGGAGCAGAATCAAGGCAATGGCCACCTTCAACTCGAGCATGGCAAAGTGCTGCCCAATGCAGTTCCTGCAGACATGGAGGCAAGAAGGAGAGTGTGGCTTCAAGAAATAGTGTTCCTGCTGACTCTTTAATAAGTTTCTAGAAGAAAAAGTCTGAAGCTCACAGAACAGCAACAATTTCACACTGAATGTCATAGAAATGTTTGGACTTGGCCTTACATGGTTCCCTGTAAGAATATAGATTGGGAGAGTCCAACGTGATGCTCTGATGGCCGGAGTCATTTAGAGAACTGCTTCTCCTGCGTGGAGGCAGACTGCACTGAGCCATGGGCAAGACCTACGGTGTGGGGTCACTTTCTGAGGCATGGCTACATAGATGCGATAGAGAATGCTGTCCTTTGTGAAACTGACTTTTAGGGGCTCAAACAGGCACCAGGAGGCATGTGCCTCATGAGAAGACAGGGGTTCTGTGGAAGAATTTATGGCTCCAAAAGGCTAGTGGGAATGAGCTGTTCCTAACTAAACATTTCTGTGCAGTTTTAGCAACTCCAAATTGTCCTCACCTTGGTCCTGCTGAGAATGGTAAGAAGGCATAGGGGTGTCTTTGATCAGAATTCTCCTGAGTGAATCTCAAGGGGTCAAAGACCTGAAATCAGAAGACATCAGCATCACCTTCAAGACAACATTAACACAGAACTTCTTAGCGCTGATCAGTAGAAACATGTGAACCACATATGTAATTTAAAATGTTCTGGTAACTGCTTTTGAAAAACATGAAATCACATTTAATAACATTATTTAACAAAAACCTATTGTTTTAACTAGTAGTCAATACAAATAATTATTAAGGAAATATTTCACTTTTTTGGGTACTATGCCTTCAAAATCCACATCTAAACTTCAACTAGTCTCATTTCAGGTACTCTGTAGCTACATGTGGCTAATGGCTGCTTCACTGGACAATGTACCACTGGACCTGAAGACTTATCTAGTTTCCAATTGACTTGTTTTCTGGCCAGACTAAGTAAGGCAAAAGCAAAAATATAGTGGCAAGTAGTATTAAGCATGCACCCACTGAGAAGTCAAGCCCAAATGAGATATAGTGGTCCAGTTTCCTATTCCATCTAACAGGTCTTAAACCCTAGTTGCCTACATAAGAGAAGGTACTGGTACTTATGTTTGAGTTTCAAGAACACTGAATGAAAGGACTCAGAGTTGCTATACATCTTTTTGCCTATCCAGATCCTCCTTTTTCTTTCTCTGCTTTTTCTGGGCTCCAGGAAACTGACCTACATGGTTTCCCATTGGGTTTGGAAAAGCCACTGACTGGGGGACCTGGAGAGTGGGAGGAGAAATAATTTGGGGTACTTATTCCTTGGGTCTTCCCTATCAGCTGTCTCAGGTTGGCTGCATCTTTACCACAGCACCTGTCTGATGGTCTTTTCTCCTGAAGCTCTCTCTCCAGTTTCTGTAACCTTCCCTGTTGGATCAAATCAAGCCTAGAAGACATAAGAACTTTAGGCACGTATCTGTTCTGATTTGCTTCTCCCAACTCCCCCCACAAGTTGTTCCTTTACAAAGCACTCATATTGCCTAACTTGATTGTGCCTTTGATTTCACGCTAAGATCTTGATTCTTCCACTCAGCAAAAATGAGGCAGATTTGCCTGAAATATTGTCTGTCTACAGGCTTGCAGATATCTAGGTGAGAGGTTGGCACAGTTTGACAGGCTAAGTGACTGAAGTAGAGACTGTGACAATTCAAAGCAGGATTGGGAGGCATTATGACAATCTGGTCATTCAAATCAAGACAAATTAGGAATGGGGAAGAGGACAAGTTTCCACTAGTGGGCAAGTGTTTTTGGTTTTCATGCTTATTTTTGTTTGCTTTATGTCATTTGTTATAAGTGTAGAGCCACTTGCATGCTTAGCTGCCCACACACGAATTGCACAGTATTACTTTTTTTTAATTATGTCTGTGGAAGAGTCCTACCTTTGGGCTTTTCCAGACAGCAGGGTTATGGTGAAGACCCCAAATACTGAGAACCACAGTCATTCCTGAGGCAGGAGGGAAATAAAAGAGAATGCAAGAGAAAAAGCACATTGCAGGCTACTGTTACACTGTTCTTCTGCAAGATCTTTCCTCTGGAAGAGCTAGGCCCTGGCAGAACTGTGTGCCAAAGCTGAAACCACCAGGAAGGGACCCATGGGAAGAAGAGGCTTGGGTTTGTACCTTAGTTTTCAAGTTAGTGGTTCATGATTTTACCCTAAGGAGTCGTTGATATCATATCAAAGTGCTAAACTGTGCTTATGTTTGGCCACATTTGGAAATCACTTAAATATATGTTAATGTACTAGAAAGCACCCACTGGAGACAGTTTGGCTACATGCGAACAGAACTGTAATTCCATCGTGAAGATCCAGTGGATAATTTCTGTTGCTGCTGTTCATCTGTGGAAGATGGGGAATTTTGGCAAATATTCATGTGGTTTGGGATAAAAAAAGAAAGATGAAGGAGAAAGCATTGGAGCATCGTTTTGTTACCAGAAGTTATTCTGGTAAATAATTTTGGATCTGTCAACAAAGTTACAGTGACAGGCTGCAAGTTTTGCCAGAAGCAATCCTGTTGACTTGTTTACTAAAGCAAGTGTTAATAGGACACTGAAGCAGACAAATGAAAGGGTGTTTTGTGTGACCCTGCTGACTTCTATGTGCCATGTTCAGAAATCTGTATGCTTCAGCTGGGGGGCATGGATCAAGTGGCAGAGCACCTGCCTAGCAAGTGTAAGACCCTGAGTTCAAACCCCAGTACTACCAACCTCCCTCCCCAGACCAAATAACCAAAGAAAATATCTAAATGCTTCAAGTATGGAGTCTCTGTGTGACTTCAGCTCTGCTGACAATTCTCTTCATTTTTCCATAAAGTCTCACACTCAGCCTAAAAAAGACAATGTGTGTCACCATGGAAGAAATCCTGGATGGAATTCTGGAAATGTGGGTTCTGGGCCTAGTTTTGCTGCAACTGGCAATGTGGCATGGGAAAAGTCACTAAGACTCACATCTGGTAAAGGAATTATCTTCTGAGCTCTTAATGGATACCCAAATCAAAGGCAAAGGTCCTATGATTAATTTTTGGCATTTTCCTTTTTTAGCAGTACTGGGGTTTGAACTTGGGGGTTCACACCTGCCAGGCAGGCACTCTACCACTTGGGCCACTCCACTAGCCCTTTTTTGTGGTGAGTTTTTTTGAGATAGGGTCTCATGAACTATTTTTCCAACTGGCTTCGAACCACAATACTCCTGATCTCTGCCTCCTGAGTAGCTAGTATTACAGGCATGAGCCACGGTGCCCAGCTGAATTTTTTTACTTCTTTAGGAGTTAAGAAACCTACCAATCATTGTTACTGTGGTCCCCAGGATCCCATGGTCCCTAGGAACTGGTTAGAAAAAGAATGCAAAGACCTGCAGGCAACGAGCGTCCATCTGGGAAGGTAAGGGGCTTGCTGAGCTCTCTGGAAATGGATGGGACTGGGGGAATCAATCGGAACATCTCCTTGATGCACATTGTGGTGTACGGCGTCTCACTCAGCTGGTTCCTGTGAGGACAAGGGAGGAAGGCAGGGACTCAGATTCCATATCCAGTTTGTAAATATTGACTTTTTTTTCTAGTAGATGTTTTTTCCTAGTAAATGTTAACCTCAGGGTTTGTCATGGGTTTATATAACTGATTATTAAAATGGGACTCTTTCTGCCTCAGGATCAGCTGAGGTCCCAGAGGTGGAGGAATCACCCAGTGCCACATACCACATACCATCATTACACAGTGAGGTGCTAACCGATCAGTAAAGGGTTTGTTAAGGAGATTTCTCAAAAGCAGTGTTGCAAACCTTAGTTTATCACAGGAGGCTGGAGAGGTTTGAGAGAGAAAAACGACCTTGGTAAGGAGAATTGTTGGAATGCCAGAGTGCTGTGGAGAATGGAGGAGGTGTTCTCCCATCTTACACAAACAAATGGAGGTTTCACGAGGGTCACTTAGATGATTTGACACTTAATCCCTGGAGTTTGGGGAGCACAGGACTGGCAGGAAAGGCTGTGACTCAGAACAGAGAGGCTGGGTAGAACAGCAGAGGCAGGGCAGGAATGCAAAAGGGTGTCCTGTGGACCAGTGAACTGACCAGAGGAGGGACAGTTCTGGAAAAAGCTGGAGAAAGACTCTGCCCAAGGGCCAGAATTCCCTTGTCCTGTAAATCAACATTGGTAAGTTCCAGTGACAGGGTCTCCAAGACACCCACTGAGGACACTTTGAGAGAAAGGGAGCACTGAATACCGACCAAACTCTAGGCATGCACCCCTTTCTCCTCATCTCTCTTGCTGGAATTATTTCTGGAAGGGTCAGAACTTCTGGGAGGGGAGTAGCTGGTCAGAAAGAATAAGCTAATCAGCCTAATCAGCCAACCAAACTCCCACCCTTTGCTGGCTTCCAGGGCCAAAGAAGTACTGAGCTGTGATGGAGGGAGACCTCCAGGTAGATGACTATTTGGAGGCTTTGTCCAACAGTTTATTTATTTTATCTGGTGGCATTGGGGTTTGAACTCAGGGCCTTACACTTGCTAGTCAGGCACTCTTACCACTTAAGCCATTCTGCTAGCCCTTTCTCTGATGGAGTTTTTGAGATAAGGTCTTGTGAACTATTTGCCTGGGGCTGGCTTCAAACTTCAACCCTCCTGATCTCTGCCTCCTGAGTAGTGAGGATTATAGACATGAACCACTGGTGCCCAGCTGGTCCGACAGCTAATTATTGACATGAGACTGTGCTTGGGATTTAAGTGGGTGGGAACTCTCTGAGACCACTCAGGATTTAGCTTCTGAGTTGAAAAGAACTTGCCCCATAAGAGAAAGTTTGAAGTGTCATCAGAAGAAGAATAAAAATTTTTTAATTTGCATTGTAGGTAGTCAGGTGGGTTCAATAAAATGGCTGCATATATTTAATCTATTTGCTTAATTTTATTTCTATTTCTTTTTTTCAATTACTTATTTTGAAAGCAGGCTTTGGCCATTTGATAATGTGAAATTTTAATTTTGTACTCTTTCCTCCCTAGTTTAGGATAAAAGGGTAATTTTGCTTACCCTGGCACTTTGCATAATTAAGAAAACCAATTTTGCCCATCTTAATCATGGTACAAAAAGAAGAAAAGGATTTTACGTCAACATAGAAATGGTCTGACTGGGAACCAAATTGAGAAGTTGGGCAATTTTCTTAGAAATTGCTCTTTTGCAGTATGGTTTTATTGTCTAGAAGAATAATAAATTCTCAGAACGCCACATACAAATTTCACTGACTATACAGAGAACATGTTTTGTTCTCTGCAGTATCTTTGCCCTTTCTCTTATTAAAATAGATGACAGTTAACAGATCATTTGGACTTTTCTTTTTCTAATCTGGCAGAGAATTAGTTGCTATTTTCAAATTTAGGCCAAACAAGAATGAGAAAAAAGTCAATACTTAGACACATAGGTATCTACCCTAGTTAAGGTTTAATTATCTAATTTATGTCGGGAACTGATAGAAACACTTTTCTAAATCCAATGAATGAATGCAAATAATTACTCAGAAAGATGGGGAGGATATGAGGTTCCCCACTTGGACACCCCTACAGCAATAGTAATTTCACTATAGACAAAAGTGCTTGTGGGAGGCAGTACTTGATCAGATAATCTACTGCAAGCATGTAGCAATCAAAATATGAAGGTGCTTTCTCAAAAACAAGACACATAAACCAATGGAATGGGTAAAGTGTACAGAAATAATCCACACACTATGGACAATGAATCAACAAAAGTGCCAAGAACACACGATGGTAGAAAGGACAATCTTCAATGAATGGTGCTGAGAAAACTGGATATGTACATGTAGAAGAATAAAATTGGACCCTTATCTCACTTCGCCTACAAAAATCAACTTAAAGTAGATTAAAGTCTTAAAAGATCTGAAACTATAAAACTACTAGAAAAACAAAGGGGAAAAGATTCTTGACATGGGTCAATTTGAATACAATCCCCAAAGCACAGGCAATAAAAGTAAAAATAGACAAATGAGTTTGCATCAACTAAAAATCTTATGCATAACAAAGGAATCAATAAACAGAGTGAAGAGACAACCTACAAAATAGGAGGAAATATTTACAAACTATAAATATGACAAGGAATTAATATCAAAAACATATAAGGAACTCAAACAACTCCATATCAAGAAAATAAATAACCTGACTGAAAAAATAGACAAAGGACCTAAATAGACTATTTCTTAAAAGAAGCAAATAGGGCTGAAGGCATGGCTCAAGTGATAGAGCACTTGTCTAGTAAGCATGAGGCCCTGAGTTCAAATCCCAATATTTCTCAAAAAGAAAAAAAAGACATTCAAATGTCCAACGGGTATATGAAAAATGTTCAACATTGCTAATCATCAAAGAAATGCAAATTAAAACTACAATATCATCTCACACCTGTTAGAGTAGCTATTATCAAAAATAAAAAAGAATGATAAATGTTGATGAGAATGTAGAGAAAAGGGAATCCTTGTACACTGTTGGTAACAATGTAAATTAATACAATTTTATTGAAAATAGTATGGAGGTTCCTCAAAAATTATAAATAGAAGTACCATATGATCCAGTAATTTCAATCCTAGATATATATATATTCAAACGAAATGAAATCAGAATTTCAAAGAGACATTGACATTCCTATCTTTATTATAGCATTATTCACAGTAGTCAGAGATGGAATCAACCTAAATGTCCCTCATCAAATGAATGGATAAAGAAAATGTGATATATATACACAACACAATAATGTTAACCCAAAAAAGAAGGAAATTCTGTCATTTGCAGAAATACAGATGAACCTGAAGAACATTATGTTAAGTGAAATAAACTAGGCACAGAAAGACAAATACCACATGATCTCAATTATATATGGAATATAAAAAGGTAGGATTCATAAAAGCAGAGAGCAGGTGCTTATCAGGGATGTGGGAGACTGGGGAGATGCTGGAGATGCTAGTCAAGGGAAACAAATTTCAATTAGATAGGAGAAATTAATTTAGGAGATCTGTTTTATAACATAATTATGCTAATAATTATGTTAATAACCATTTATTATATACTTGGAAATTGCCAAGAGAACAGATTATAAATGTTCTACCACAGAAAACAAATATGTAACCAATGATATGTCCACTGATTTAGTTATTCCACGATGCATACACAGATCAAAACATCATGCTGCATACCATATACTTAGGCAAATATACAAACAAAGAAAAAGAATTCCACTAAGTCCATTCAAGTTTCCCTTTAGGTCTCAAGTTAACTACTCACTTCCCATGTGCCAGAGCCCCAGTGAAACAAAGAAATGTGACATTTTACACACACACACTTTTTGTCAGTAAAAATGATTACTCAAAATTGTATTTTATGCTATTTAAGTTAAGCCTAAATATATTTCTTTCTTTCTCTTTCTTTCCTTCTTTTTCTTCTTCTTTTTTTTTTTTTAAAGAGAAACATGTTGTTTTGGCTAGTTTGAGATAAAGATAGCTACACAGGAGTTTCCTTGTGTTGTTTCCATACATGTATGTGTTACAACCCCAATTGGTTCATCTCTTTTACTTCTCTTCACTTCTCCCTAGTCCCCTTCTCATTGTGGCCCCAGCCAGTTTGAGATTTCTATATTCATTCCTATATGGTGAGCACATTAACCAAATTCAAGGGAAGGGAGGAAAGGGTTTCCTTCCCTTAACCTATCCCTCCCATGCACAGTCTCCCCTTGGTGTGACCCACGTCCCATTATATTGCTGCATTTGTTTTACGTCTATAATCTGCATATGAGGGAGAACATACAATTTTTGTCCTTCTGAGCCTGACTAACTTCACTTAAGATGATATTCTCCAGATCCATCAATTTACTTGAGAATGACAAAATTTCACTTTCTTTGTGGCTGAGTAAAATTCCATTATGTATAAATACCACATGTTCTTAATCCTTTCATTGGTAGTGGGGCATCTTGGCTATTTCCATAGCTTAGCTATTGTGAATAATGCCACAATAAACATGCAAGTGCCTTTGTTATAACCTGACTCACATCTTTTGGGTATATCCCTAGGAATGGTATTGTTGGATCTGATGGCAGATCTATTTTTAGTTTGTTAAGGAGACTCCATACTGTTTTCCATAATAGTTGTACTAATTTACATTCCCACCAGCAGTGTATGTTCTAACAGGAGTGAGGTGGAATCTTGGTGTGGTTTTGATTTGCCTTTCCTTTAGGGCCAGTGAGCATTTTTTTCATGTGCTTTTTTAGCCATTTGGACTTTTTCCTTTGAAAAAGTTCAGTTGCCTATTTCTTTCTTGAGTCATTGATTTTTGGGAGCTTAGTTTTTTGAACTCCATGTATATTCTGGTTATCAGTCCCTGGTCTGATGTATAGCTAGCAAATGTTTTCTTCCAGTCTGTGGGTGGTGTCTTCAATTTAGAGACCATTTTTTTGTTGAGTAGAAGCTTTTTAATTCCATGAAATCCCATTTGTTGATCTTTTATTTTAGTTGCTAAGCCTCTTGAGTTCTACTGAGGAAGTCCTTGCCTATGCCTATTGCTTCCAGTATATTCCTTGCTCTTTCCAGTACTTCAAGGTTTCAGGTCTGATATGAAGGTCCTTAATCCATTTTGAATTGATACTTGTACAGGGTATATCAAACATGGATCTAGTTTCACTGCAGGTGGATATCCAGTTTTCCCAACAATGTTTGTTAAAGAAGGCCTAAATATTTCAATTGAGCTGATCTTTACATATGGTAGGTGTATGTGTGTGTGTTTTCTAGTCATGCTGCTGTGTGGTCATTTCTATTTTTCTGCCCTTTTGAGTAGCTAGAGTAGAAGGTGTGATTTATGCTAGGGACATATTTTTTTCTTTGCGAACAGCATATCTGAGGGCAAATCCATAACCTAGACTTTATTAACAGTAAAGTCTAGCAGGTAAAGTTGAAGCATCCTACCTAGTGAACGCCTACTCATTCTATAAGAGGCAGATTGTCAGGTCCCTAGGGAAGTCTCCTTGAGCTCCTTCTTCCCTTAGGGTAGGTGCTTATCTTCTAAGCCTCTCTGGTGACCAACACATATCTCTGTTATTGTCCTTACCACATATATTTCAATTGCTGTATGGAGGTCTATCTCTTGCATTAGACTGTGAGCTTATTGAAGGCAGGGCCCACAAATTTTAATCATTTTTAGTGTCCTCAGTTCATATTTGCTAATTTCAACTATAGGTACCATCTAATACCATGTTCAAAGTCCATCCTGAGGAATGAAGTTGGTGACAAGGGGAAGGGATAGAGTGTCCCTGATGACTCTTAAATGATGCAGTTACTCATTCAACTCTCTCAGAAGAGGAGCCCCACTGATGCCTTCCACTCAAGCTCTACTAGCAAGCCTCAGGTTAACTACTCATTTCCAATGTGCCCCAGTTTGGGTGAAAGACAGAAATGTGACATTTTACATACCATGGAGCACAAAAACAAAGGCAATTAATTTCTGGATGAGTGAACTTCTTTTACAAAAGACAAGGGGCTAATTTGGGGCTTTTTGAGAAAGAATAGAAAAATAGCCTGCTTCCTCAGCTTCTACATATCCGTATCTTAAGGCATTGCACTCATTAAGGTACCGAGGCAAAAAAAAGGACAAAATCCCAGGAGGATAACTAGGATGAAATATTTAGGGATGCAGATCTTACCAGGTGATGGAAGATCCATCTCCTAGGATGCTTCTGACCTCTTCCCGGCATTTCTCCTGGTGCTCAGGGTTCAGAGCCAGGCAATAGAGGAGCCAAGAGAGGCCGGCTGCTGAGGCATCATGACCTGCCAACATAAACGTGTTCACTTCGGACCGCACATCAGCATCTGAGAAGCTGTCCTCATTTCCAGCCTAGAATGTAAAGACATTTTAATGAAATGTCAGTTTACAGATGATTGGAGGCATGAGCAAAATAATAGTTTTAAGGGAAAATTTAGGGTTTGAAAGAAGGGTTTAATTTAATTTAATTTTTTTTCTTTTATTCATATGTGCATACAATGTTTGTGTCATTTCTCCCCCCTCCCCCCGAAGGGTTTTAATTTTAATTCAGTTCAACAGGTACATAGTGTGAACCACACTTTGCCTAAAGCAAAAGGAGAACCAATGTCAGATAGCAAAAGCAGGCTTTGCAAAGTGGGCTCCTGGTCATTAGGACCCAGACATTCTCCTCAATCTCCCAGATTTCTTTGGATTTCCAGCCCCACCTCCTTCTCCTCATTTTACATGTTTCCCCATGACCCATTTTCATGTATCTCTGTGAAATCTTGTCAATTAACTAATTTAGACTTCACCAACTCCCCTAGTGACAGAGCTACAGGATTTGACTTTTACCTCAAACTGCAAGGAGCCACCCCTCAATTCAAAGCACTGTTAAATTTAGTTGGCTGATTTTGCTGTTATCTCCCCACCCCAAGTCCACTTACTCACCAAACCACAAAATCAACAAGTTATTTGAGCAGACTCGGTATTTAGAACATTTACCTGGGCAGAAAGGACAATGTCCAGAATATCTTGATACTTCTTCTGAGTGTTATCCTGCTTCGTTCCAGTCTTGAAGCATTTTGTTCTATCCTGAATTATCTTTTCTGGGTAGAATAATAGTTCCCCATTACCCAGGTGACAATAAAGTTAAAGTCAAATAAATTACAAAGCAAGCCATGGTCCATGAGTAGCTTCAAAAATCTTGCTTGCTTTCTGGAGGCCAGAGTGGATACATTACATTTAAATAGATTAACTTTTCACAGATGGTTTATTTTCTATGAATGGTCAATTTTGATAACCAGAACAGAACAAAAATGTAGTTTATATCAGTAGGTAAGGAATATCATTACAAATTTAGATGAAAGTAGCCAATGATTCTTTTCTTCCTCATTCTAAAATCTTATTTTCATGGAATTACCAAATGAAACAGAAGATAGGAAAAAAAATCCAGCATATATATAATTGAAGGGGTCAAAAGACAAAAAAAGCCAAAATACAGAGCAGAACTAATATTTAAAACTAACTTCTTCTACAGGAAGTGGTTTAAATTTTTAAAAAAATTTCTGTTGGGGTCAATTTTGTTACTTAAAAGTTCCCATTTCATCTAGTTTTTAAAAATGTACTTGGATAGATGTAGAAGTAAGTAAAGCAGTATGTTGTAATTTTCAAAAACATTCCACTTACACTGTTGGTGGGAATGTAAATTAATGCAACCTCTATGGAAATCAGTATAGAGGTTCATCAAAAAGCTAAACACAGACATACCTTATGACCCTGCTATACTACTCTTGGGAGTGGTAAATCAATATACAAGACAGATACCTGCACACCCATGTTTACTGCAGTACTATGTACAATAGTCAAGCTATGGAATCAGCCTAGATGCCCAACAACTGAAGAATGGATAAAAATGTGATATAATGTGCATGTACACATATATATATATATATATATATATATATATACATGTGTGTGTGTGTACGTGTGTGTGTGTGTGTGTGTGTGTGATGGAGTATTATCTAGCCATGAAGAAGAATGAAATTGTACTGTTTGGAGGAAAATGGATAGAACTGGAGATCATCATTTTGAGTGAAATAAACCAAGCTCAAAAAGCCAAATAGTTGTTTTTGCTCATATGTGGAATCTAGGTTTAAAATAATAATAATAATAATAATAATAATAATAAAAATGGGACATCAATATAACAGGGAGATTACAAGAGAGGATGGAATCAGTGAGGAGGATGAAGGGGATAAGAGAGGATACCTGGAGGTAAAGAGGCTCAAAGTATATTACATGCATATGTATGAAGACAGCATAATGAAACCCACCAAATACTGTTTGAAATGGGAATATAATGGAGGGGGTGAACTTGTTCAAGGTAAACTGTATGCATCTATGAAATTTTACACAATGTAATTCCTTTGCACTATTAATGAGTCCTGAAATAATTCTATGTATCAAGAGTTGTTTTCCCCTTGTCATTTCTTTTTCTTTTTCAGCATCATATGCCATCAGGGAAATGCAAATTATAATAACTTAATTCCATTACATACTTATCAGAATGGCTAAAATCCCACAGAGTGATAATGTTAAATGTTGGCAAGGACCAGGAGCTCTCATTCGTTGATGATGGGAATGAGAGATGGAAGGCAGAATGGCAGTTTCTCATAGAACTACACATACTTTTAGCATGGTATCCAATAATCATGCCCCTGATATTTACCCAAATGAATCAAAAACTTATGTCTGCACAAAAACCTGCACATAGATGTTTCTAGTAGCTTTATTCATAATTACCCAAACTCAGAAGTAACAAAGATGTTTTTCAACAGGTGAATGGGTAAACAAATCATGGTAAGTATATAAATAGAACATTATTTAGCAAAAAAAATGAGTTAACAAGTCATGAAAATGACTTGTTATGCATGGAGGAACTTTGCATGCATATTGCTAAGTGAAAAAAGCCAATCTGAGAGAGGAAGGAAGGGATAAATAGATGAACTCTAGAAGAATTTTTAGGGGGAGTTAAACTATTTTATATACTCTACAATGGTGGAAATACATCATTATACATTTGTCAAAACTCATTGAGTGTGCAACACAGAGTGCACCTTAAAGTAACTTATGGTCCTTGGTTAATCATCATGTACCCATAATGGCATATCTACTACAACAAATGAACCAGAGTGATGCAAGATGCTAACAACAGAGATACTGCATGGAGGGGAAGGCTGAGAAGGCACATGGGAGCTCTCTGTACTTTCCGCTCAATTTTCTATAAATCTAAAACTTCTCTAAAAAGAAAATCCATTAATGTTAAACAAAAACCTTACAAAAATCTCTTCAGCTAAAACACATTAATAGATTAATAGGCAGACTAATGGAATAGAAGAGAACATCCAGAAATGGATCCAAATACATAATCAGGTTAAAATATGACAATGGTGTTTGCCTAAGATCACTGACAAGGATGAACTTTTAAATAAACAAGTGATGGAATGACTGGATAACGATTTGGAAAAAATAGAGTAATACTTCACACTGTGGTATACACAGGAACAAATCTCTAAGTAGATCTAACATTTAAACACAAAAAACAATGAAAGCATAGAAGGACTGTAAGAAAACACAACTGAATTTCTCCATGACTTGGCTATTAGGCAGTGGTTCTCAACAGGGAGTGATTTTGACCCCAGGGACATTCAGCAATATCTGGAGGGATATTCTGTGGCACAACTGTGAGAGTTCTATTGACATCTGGTGGGTAGATGTCAGATAAGCTGCACAGTCTACAGAGCACAGGGCAGCTCCCCACAACAGAGACTGGACATATCCAATCTGTGGTCATTAGTGCCAGGGATTGAGAAACCCTGGAATAGAGGGCAGCTGATAACGATTACTAAAAATCCAATAAAAGAAAATACTGATTAATTTGATTAAACAAAGACAAATGATTCTTTGTTTTTGAAATTTTCAACAAATTTAATATTTTCCCCTAAAGTTTTTCATTTTGTTTGTATCATAATTATACAACATAAAGAAAATGTAAAGAATTGTCTCATCCAAGTCTTATGTAACTGCCCTCAATCCACTCCTGTTTACTCTAACAAACTATGAACAATTTTTCGTGTGAGTCATGAAGTCAAATGGTCTGAGGGCTATTGCTGCATACAATGCCCACCTGTATCTTAATGTTTTTTCTGACCTACTTCTCCACATGTCTTCCTTATAATGCCTCTGTGTGTCTGTATGTATGTAAGTGTGAACGTGGATGTGTCAGCGTGTCTCACAAACCTCCTGGGGCAAAGGTATTTGATATAGTAACTATGCTGTCACTTAACGCTTATTCAGTGCTGGGTATGGCCCTAGGTGCTTTACATTTATTAGCATGCTCATCAGCACCACAAATCTTTGACTGAGGTTCTTTTATTTTTTGGTGGTGGTACTGGGGCTTGAACTCTGGGCTTCATGCTTGCTGGGCAGGCACTTACCACTTGTGCCACACTGCAAGTCCTTTTTGTGTTTTTTTTTAGCAGTACATTTTTATTAATATTGTTTTCCAACTTTTTATTAGAAAAATTAATTGTACAAAGGGGTATCATTTGTGATATTTACAACTTGCATATAAAGTACTTTGATCAAATTCACTTCCTCTATGTTACTCTTTCTCAACCCTCCTTCCTCCTTCCTCCTCCCTCTTTTTAAACAGTTTTTGGGGGGTTTGATTGTGCTCTTTTCATATACATATACACACATATATATATATATATCAATCCCCTCTTTACAATAGTGAGATATGGTGTCTTACTTTTATACCTGGGCCAGCCTGACCTGCAATTCTCTTATCTATGCTTCCGCTTATAGCTGGGATGATAGGCACACACCACTGTGCCCAGCTAGCTATTGGTTAAGGTAGGATCTCCTGAACTTTTTTCGTAGGTTGGCCTCCCCACAATCCTCTTGATCTCTGCCTCCTGAGTAGCTAAGATTACAAGTGTGAGCCACCATGCCGCCCTACCTGATTCTTTTTTATCCCCACTTCATAGATGACATTGACGTAAAGCAACAAGTTACCTGTTGCTGCTGGTAAATGGTGGAGCTGATGAAGGATCAACTGCTTGATAAGTACTTTCTGTTGTGGCATTCATGAAAAGTAATGTTGACTTGCTTAAAAAGTTTATTCTATTTCAATTTTTGTGTCTATGTTTTGCTAAGATAACTAAAAGTTTGAATAAAGCTTCTTTTGAATGCAAGTCCTTGCTGGTTATCTCCCTCTATTCATTATGGTGTTGCATGAGTGCTGTAGCTGTGATTATTACTGCAGTCACTGCCCAAAAAGCCATATGCCATTCGTATTTTGAAATCTTAAATGCCTACTTGTTGTATTTATTTTAATATTCATTGTATATGCTAAAATTTCTATGTATAATACATAGTAAAGCTCTGATAAGACTTCTACTAAGGATGTAGCAAGCCTTTCTTGAAGGATTCAAGTTGTACTTGATTTGAGCAGTGTGCATATAAAAACTCCATTAAGAACAAGAATTTCTTTTTCTGTTCACATTGCAACTTATCCTTCTAGATAGACACAATGAAATAATGACAATGTATGGACTGGGGCAATCCAAAGCCTAAGAAATACCTGCTTGTTTACCTGTATATTGATGCAGAACTTTGCTTAACTCCTGGAAGTGGTGGCCCTGAGGGCTGAATTTGAAAATTATGTCATGATGATGCCAGAAATTATACAAGCGATAAAATACGATTTTGCTGAGTTCAAACGTTGCTTTTATGTAAGGATCATGGGTGCTGAAAGATAAAGTTGGGATGAAGTGTTAATAATTGACTCTGATCATGGTGAACAAATACCTTTTTTTTCCCTTTCCTGTCACTGACCTGTTTATCTGGCAGTTGGTCTCCTGGCTGAAAGCACATTTCATGATTGTGTCCAGGGTCATCAAATTGATGTGCTCAAAGACCTCCACGGTTGTCTCCTGAGCACTGCAAATCTTCTCCCACTTATCCTGGCAGAGAAGGTTTAAGGTTAACATCCTTGCCATCATCAGACTGCCTTTATTTGCAGGCTCCTTCCTGCCCCTGCCCTAATGATCTAAGGGATACAACCCTGACCCTGCAGGAACCAAAGGTCAAAGAGTAAAAAAGCTGTTGTTCTTACTTTGCACATGATGAAGGGAAGCATGCACCCAGCTGAATGAGAAATATCACGGAGCAAACTGCACATCAAGCAAATAGTCTTTCAATTATTGTCATAAGTCTGATTCCAAACAGACCAGAGTTCCATATAACAGACAATCTCTGACACAAGCCCCTGAATCTCAACGGGCTCCCCCAGGAGGCTTCCTCCACCTTCAATCCCAAACTCGCTAGACACTCCATTCTACTCTCAATCGCCACACCACACTTAAGATATACTTGGAACATTTTCAAAAACATTCCAGATTCAGGGGACAGATTGAAGCTGGGGAAGTTGCTGCAGGGAGCTGGCTCCTGGCTAAGCACGGACTGTGCTCTCCCTGCTTCCCTACAAAAAAAAAAGACCTACTTGCACTGCCTGAAATGCTTTGCTTGACTTTCTAAACTGCCACAAAGTCCCCAGTTATAAATGTATTTATCACAATAAGCATTCTTTGTGTAAAAATGCAAAAAATTGGACTGGTGACATTCAGCTCAAACTACAGGTGGTAAGCTTAAATGATAAGGACTTGGAGACTGAATAAAAGGCAAAGAGTGTTTTAATAACTTTGACCTAAGTGTCAATTGTTTAGTCAGAAGGCTTGCATCTGAGAAGTTTAAAATATTTTATGTTTTATTTTAGGCAGTATTGGGGTAGAAACTCAACTCAGAGTCTCGTGCTTGTGAGGCAAGCGTTCTAACACTTGAGCCACACCTCAGCCGTTTTTGCTTTAGTTAGTTTTTCAGATAGGGTCTCATGCTTTTGTCCAGGCCAGCTTCAGACTGTGAGCCTCCTATCTCTGTCTCTCAAGTAGCTGGGATTACAGGAATACACTACCACACTTGGCCATAAAAGATCTTATTTTTGATTAACATGTATTAATTGTACATCAGGTTCAGTATGAGATGTTAGCCTATGTATGCAGTGTGCATTGATGAGTACAGTGGCGAATTTGGAATAAATGAGAGCAAGGGCAGATGTCAAAGTTCGAGTCACTTTGGAACCATTCAGCAGAGGGAGGAAGTGTGACTTCAGTCTCAGTTCATGGGACTGAGAAACGAGGAGGGCAGACATGGCTCCTAGAAATGGAGGAGAAACTCAAATACAGCCACTGGCAGATTTGCAATTTTGCTGAATGCTGAGCAGCACCAGAATTGGAGAGGATGCTCTCCTCCATCTAGCCTGTGCCTGGTGCAGTCTGGAACTCTGCCTTGAGCACTCATACCCATGTTCCCACCACAAACCCAGCAGGGATTAAATCTGCTTCTGGGAGCTTGGCTGGAGGACCCAGCTGATGAGCTGGTAATAGAGGTTCCTCTGAGAACAGAGATGAAGATGCAGATGAGGATGGAGGGAAATTTGGCTTTGTGGCCTTTGAAGTGTTTATGAGGAAACTATGTTAATTAATTGTTTGATTTTAAGAAACACAACTTAAAAATTAAAACCGTTGTACAAGTAGAGCTTTGGAATAAAACTCATTCTTAAACCAGAGGCTGCTCACAGGAATGCTCGTGTGCAAGCAGTATCCTCCTGACCCTTTGAAAGGTGCAGGTCTCCTTCTAAGAATCCTCCACCAACAAGCTACACGAGGAAACTCATGTCTGTGACTGTAATAGAGACATTTACCTTTTGCTCAGACCTTCAGGGCCATCGGGCAAGTTCATTTCAACCTTCAAACCTTTGTTCCTCTGACTTACTTGGCCTAGAACTCTCTTATCCATATTATCTATGCATGCAGGTCCAGCTTATATTTCTTAGTAAATTTGAGTCTCTTCTGGGATCTGAAGCTGCTCTAGCTGCTCTTGGCTTCCTTACCTGTCACCTACAGGACTCCCTATCTGAATCTCACCACTTGGTACCTGGTTTACTGCCAAAGAAGCTCAGAATATATTTAATATATAAGACTAGGTCTTTTTTAAAATCAGTGGATGAACATAGACACCTATTGCTCAATGGGTACTTGCACACTGATTAATCAACTTTTGATTTTCACTGTCCGCTAAATGTATGCCTAATTACAGTCCCGGTGGAAGCACTTTGCAGTGTACCAGAGTTTCACTTCCTTACTTCACTCACCAGCATTGTGTTCACAGAATGGACCATTGCCTCAACATGAGTTTTCAGGATATCACAGTGGAATCCAGTATTTAGTAGGTGGCGGTGCTGGAACCACTTGGGCCCATTTAGATTGAGGAGTCCTTTCCCTTAAGAAATAAAAGGCACAAAACCTGACGCCATTTCATTATGTGAGAAGAAGAAGCAGAAATGAGAAAACTCAGCCAGCATGCAGTGAGCATGACCCACAGTAGTCATGAAATAGTGGAATGTCAAAGAGGTGCTGAGTTTTGGTACTTACACCTGGGACAGATGTATTTAATATCGTGAGGAAGTTTCAAGGTGTGATAAGTTTCAAAACCTGAGGAAATGAGAATGCTAATTCGAAAATCAATCACTACCTATGTAGTGACTGAGAAAGTTACTTAGCCTTCCTGAGGCTTAGCTTTCTCAACAATAAAGTATGATAATAAATACCTACTTCCCTGTGTTGTGCAGATTAAATGAAAGTGTATAATAACATACTTAACCTAGTCCCCCCCTTTTTTTTTCAGTACTGGGGTTTGAACTCAGAGCCTACACCTTGAGCCACTCCACCAGCCCTTTATTATGATGGGTGTTTTTGAGACAGGGTCTCGCGAACTATTTGCATGGGCTGACTTCAAACCATGATCCTCCTGATTTCTGTCTCCTGAGTAGGTAGGATTACAGGCATGAGCCACTGGCGCCCAGCTCCTTAGCCCGTATGTGTAGGAAAATGACAAATATTCATATTCTTTCCACTGAAAGCCAATCCATAAACTCTACAGTGAACACAAACACATCAGGAGCTAAATGAGGATGTCTGCTTGGTTCCAGACACCCCTTTCTTGAGGTCTGGTCTGTGAATGGCATAACAGGGAAATGAGGCAGGCTAGCAATAGAGATTTGGGGACACTGGCTGGCACCATGAGGCATGGCTCTTTCCAGTGCATTTCTCAGCCCAATGCTATTTTTTGCAGCTGTAAGTTTCTTTCCAATTATAAATTCTCTGCAGTTGCAAGACAGAATTGAGGCAATTCTGCCACATCCTCCATTACCTCTCAGGTAAACTCACACCTCATACATATAAACTAAAATATCCAAGAGCTAACTTAAGTGCATGCACAGAGTGCCCCATGTTGTATGACAAGACCTTGTCAATCAAACCTGTCAATCACTCTAGCTCATCCTGCAAAGACTATCCAGATTTTTTCCCATAGATTTCCCTTCCAATTAAAAAACCCTCTTTAAACAAAGACTGGTACATCTATCCCACCTGGCTGGGGGTCATCACTACTTTCTCTGTGAGGAATGCAAGTGCCTACTAGTGTTCTGACCACAGCCCTTAGAGACCATCCATCCGGTAACAGAAACACTTACCAAGGCTAATACATCGTCAGCTTCTATTTCCAGAGTGACCATTAAGGATTTGGCTTTCAAAGAACTTTAAAGTTTGAATGAAATCTGAGTGCAGCAGCTTATGCCTGCAATCCTAGCTGCTTGTGAGGTGGAGAATGGGGGGATTGTGATTCATAGCTAAACCAGGTAAAAAGTTAGCAAGACCCCATTTCAACCAATAAATTGGCATGGTGGTATGCTTCTGTAATTCTGGCTATATGGGAGGCTGTAGGTAGGAGGATTGCAGTCTAAGGCCAGCCTTGGGCAAACCTACAAGAATCTATCCAAAAAATAACTAAAGTGAAAAAGTATTAAAGGCATGGCTCAAGCACTAGAGTGCCTATCTAACAATGAGGCCTTGAATTCAAATCCTAGTACTGCCAAAAAAAGGTGAAATGATATCATCAAGTGCTTATAACATATGAGGTGAAGCTCTCGATGCATGATTTGATGGTCTTACAATGCTAGCCAATACATGGAGTACTAAAAATATGTGTTTCATTTATCTTACAACAGCCAAGACAGTCTCATTTTCAAAGCTGAGGAAACTGAGGCATGCAGAGATTAAATTACTTCCTTAAGATCACATTTGGGCTGGCAGAATGGCTCAAGTGGTAGAGTACCTTCTTAGCAAGCATGAAGCACCTGAATTCAAACCACAGTACCACCAAAAAAAAAATCACATTAAATTAGTCTATTGGGGTAGGAAAAGGGTTCAAACCTAAGGAGCTCTGAATTCAAAGTCTGCATTCTTTCATTTAATTCTTTCCTTGTCAAACATAAATACCAATTGTATGACACAGACCTTAATTTATCAACTCACAAAATATTGCCAAACTGTACTTCAGAGAAAATTACACTGATTGGTTTATGAAAATAAGAGAACTCCAGAAAGAAAGGGGGAACTCCAAGAAAACAAGAGAGACGAAAGGATAAAAAAAGACAAAGGCAAAGCTACAATTTTAGAGAAAAAGAAGGGGAAAATCCACACACATGCTGCCTTGAAAATGGGACCTAGAGGAGTGCAATGGACAAGAAAGCCTTCCAGGAAGTTGTTCTTACTGACCTTTGAGCTTCCTCACCTTCCCCTAGATAACTCTCATTATGGATCTACTTTAGTCTTGATGCTTTTGAGTTCAGATTTGAGTCTCTTCCAATGCTCTACTTTGGAAAGGAGAAGTGGACTGACTGTGGGCTACCCCTCCCATTGGCACATACATACCTAGACATGGAGTCATGAAATTGTACAGGTACTGCGACTTGGGATCTGCAAAGTCAAGCAAAGGAAACAAAAGGCAGCATTAGAGGGACCACTCTTTACCAGTTCAAGTTAGGGAAGGTTCTTCATTTGCCCGCATTCAGCATGAACAGTGAGCAAAAGGAGCCCAGGTCACTCCCTGCACACCTGGAGGGTGAGGAAACTATGGGTCTTGGTTCAGTTCCAGAGGCCTGCCAGGCCCAGGAGGCAAATGGGACACAAACCAAGATTCTCCTCTGGTTTCCACTGCCTGCATCAGTCAGAATGATGGTGGGTGGCCAATTCTAGAGTAGAAATTGGGACATCTATCCTTGTTGGAAGGTAAGAGTGGCTAACACCAGACAGCAAGGTACAAATGCCTCTTGATGTTCTTATGACCCTAACATGGAGGTGTTTTACAGCGTTTGTCCTTAAGAGGTGAACTTGAGACAAATCAGAGAAGCAGGACAGGGAAACATGGAAACAGGGAAAAGCTATTTTCTCTTAGCAAGTTTTTGTTAAGGGTGATGAACATGAAGTATAGAAAAGACTATAATATGAGACCTTTGTTTTATAAAACTGACAGCAAAAGTTGGCCATTTTAGTTTTGTGTCATGAGATAGTCTATGGTAAAAGCTCTGGAATAGGATTGGGTGGCAGAGCTAGATGATTCTTCTCCCCCACCCCACCCTCCAAAAAAGAACAGAGCTGAGAAGCATGCAGAAAGGAACACAATTTGGATCATAATCAAGACTTTGGAGTGGTAAATGAACGCTCAAGTACCCAGGGTCATATACTGAACCGCCAGAGGCAATGTCTTCTATTTCTCCAGAAGACTTATGATCAATATGGTGGAGGTGGTGGGGGAGGGCTGCTGAGATGAAAGTCATAAAACCAAGGTAGGCAAAAGAAGCCCCTGGCCAGGCTGGTGAGGCCAGCAGGGTTGTGAAGGTCCTTGGAGTCAAGAGTGAGAAAAAGGATTGGGGGGTACACTGAATCCCCCTCACCTGGCTAGGAGACCTGACCCCCTCTGTACATGCACCAGGGTCTCTTAAAAGCACAACACTAATCTTTGCTTCAGATTCTGCCTGTGGGTCATGTGCATCTTGCTCCTAGGAGGATTAGGTCCTTGAGATTTGTCTCTTTCTTACCTGTTCTGCTAAGAAGTGTCTTTGCATAGTCTGGGTCATAGATAAAGAAAAATGCCTGGAAGGGCCCCACCCAGCAAGGGAAGGCACAAGGGTATTTTTCGACAATCTCACCAAGCTTCTCCATTGTATCTTCCTGAAGAAACTAGTGAAAAAAAGTAAAGGAAGTTAGAGAACCAGCCAGGCTGAACTGACTTGTCTTAGAGACACAGCTGAGTTCAGGACCAGCAAAACGTCGCAGAGCAGAGGGAGGAGGGTGACCAGGCTTTCGCTGTGATTTCTAAGTTGGGGGATAATGTCCTAAACAAAGTTCATGGTGATCCCCCAGACCAAGTCACTGTCAAATGACATATACTGTGAGGTTTTTGCCCCTGGCAGAGGGTGAAGTGAGCAGAGCATCACTCTCTGCCTCACTTGCCCGTGTTACACAGCTAGAGGAGGGGTGGGGGGTCCTCAGGCTGCAGACTTCTCTCCTATGCAGGAAGCCACTAGTAAACTGAGCTGGACCACCACCCTCATCATCATCCTTTCTCTCTTTTCCTCACTCTAATTACTGATGGGTGATTCCCTCTCATTACTTAACAGAAAACACTTCTCTCTAAAAATCTGCCAATTCCTACAAAGAAAGTCTAATTCTTTGCCCTAGGCTCATTTGTACAGGTGTCTGAAACTTGACGTAAAGTCAAATACAAAACTCTTAGCTTCAAACTGATAAAGCAAAGTGCAAATACTACCACCAGACAAAGACTTTTGGCTTTCAGAAACAAATTACTAATGACTCATTTAAACACTTTTCCAAATAACTGAGAATAAGATTCATTTACATCTGCTTCTTGTGTAAAATGGGAGACAGCTATATCTGTGTATGTGTGGTGGGGTGGGGGTTGTCTGTCAACACATTTGAGCATGATTACAGGGATACCCATATGCAAGGAAACCTTAGAGATGGCAAATTCTTCCTTGTGTGACAGACTACCCAGAATTTGCTGTGATTATTCTTATCTTCAGAAGAGGTGGAAAACTCTGACTTCCAATTTCCTGTGTTATTAGTTAGCCACTCTAGTATACGAAGTGTTTGCTGGATAGGTTAGAGCCACTAAAAAGCCAAGACTCTTGAAACCCAGTTCCCAAAAAGCTTCAAGCTATTTTTTTGCAAGCATTCCCACAATCAAGCCAGTGACAAATTTTCACTTATTACTCAAGAGTAGTGTTTTCCAACAGTGTGAATATTTATATTCACAAACAATAAGAAACAAATATTTATAGTGGGCCTATTACATGTATTTGGTAATAAATATTCAGAGAAGTATAAGAAAATCAAAGATTTTACCTTCATGGAAATTATAGCCTAATAAGAGGATTGTTTGTTTTGGTTAAAAATTGTTATGGATGCCTCCAGCCACACAAAAGTATTTGGTTATACTTGTAGTCACTTCTGATTGGACAAAAAAGACAGAAATATATTGTGACTTTGTAATATACTTAAGTTAATTTTTTATTTTTCATCCCCACAGCAGCATTTATATACATTTGAAAATAGGTATTATACATATTTAGGAAACATTGTTCAGAAATGTTCAGAAAATGCATTATGCCCCCCCCCCAATAGTGCTAGCTAACATTTACAAAACACTGTTATATGCTGGGTGCTGCTTAGTTCCTTCCTTCTTTTACATTATTTAATATTTACATCAGGAATCCTACAAAGTAAAAAACAATTATAAGCCCCTTTATATAGATGAGAAAATTGAGCCTTAAAGACTAAGTTAAGTAATCTTTCCAATACAGCCAGCAAACAGGAATCCAAGTGCTTTACAACTTAGCTACACAGACTTTTCATGTACCACATCTAAGTACACACAGAGACACATATATACTAACTTCCACACGTTGGCTGAGATTCATTGACCTACTGAATAATTGTCAAGCTACATGGCTTGTCCTATGTATCCAACAGGTCTTTGAATGCATGAATTTATTTAGCACCTAATATACAGCCATGCACTGCATAACGATATTTTAGTCAATAGTGGACCACATACACAACAGTGGTCCCATGATTTAAATGAATGGAGAGATACCCCATGTTCACAGCTGGGAAAACGATGTTGTAAAGGGGACAGTATTCCCCAAACTGATCTACAGATTCAACGCAATCTCTACTGGAATCTCAGGTGGTTTCTTTGTAAACTCTCACAGACTGATCCTAAAATTCTTATAGAAACCCATGTATCCAGAGTAGCCAAAAAAAAAAAAATCTTGAAAAAGAACAAAGTAAAAAGACTCTTGGTTCCTGATTCTACAGCTTATTACATGGCAACAGTAATCGAGGCAGTGTGGTACTGCATGAGACAATGGGATAGAATTAAAAATCCAGAAATAAACCACATTTATGGCCAACTGATTTTTGACAAGGTTATCAAAACAATTCAAGGGGGGAAAGAATAATCTTTTCAACAAATGGTGATGGGACAACTGGATATCCACATGCAAAAGAACAAATCTGGACCATAACCTCACACAATATATAAAATTTAACTCAAAATTGTCCAAAGGACTAAATGTAAGAACTAAAATTATAAAATTTTCAGAAGAAAACATAGGAATTTAATCTTGAATTTGGCAATGGATTTTTAGATATTACACAAAATACACAGCAACAAAAGGAAGACCTAGATAAATTAAACTTCATTAAAATTAAACGCTTTTAAGCCAGGTGCGGTGGCTCACACGTATAATTCTAGCTGCTCAGGAGGAAGAGATCAGGAGGGCCATGGTTCAAAGCCAGCCCCAGGCAAATTGTTCATGAGACTTTATCTCAAAAAAAACCTAACACAAAAATGGAGTGGTGGAGTGACTCAAGTGGTAGAGAGCCCACCTAACAAGCATGAGGCCCTGAGTTCATTACCCCAGTACTACCAAAAACAGCAACAACAAAAACAAACAAACAAACAAAAACCTTTTGTGCTCCAAATGACACTACCAAGAAAGCAAAAACACAACACACAAAATGGAGTTGTACATCACATATATGATAAGACACTTGTATCTAGAATACATTTCTATAAAGTTTCTTACAACTCGATAATAAAAAGGCACACAGCTCAATTAAAATGGGCAAATGATTTGGAAGAACATTTCTCCAGAGAAGATATACAAATGGCAAACATAACAGGAAGAGATGGTCAATATCATTAGTCTTCAGGTAGTGCAAAACAAAACCACAGTGAGTTACTCCTTTTTTTTCAGACAGAGTATATCTCTGTAACCCAGGCTGGGTCCTGCAATCCCAGCACTCAGGAGACTGAGGCAGGAGGATCGAGAGCGTACACCACCACATTAGACTGTTATACTACTTTTGATGGCCATAATAAAAAAAGACAGACAATAGCAAGAATTCGGAAGTATGGGAAGAAATAAGTTCCATATACTGCTGGCAGAAATGTAAAATGGTACAGCCAATAAGGAAAACAACCTGGCAGTTCTTCCTAAAGTGAAAGTTACTTTTTTTTTCTATTAGCCAAAAATGGAAACAACCCAAATGTCCATCAACTAACAAATGGATAAACAAAATGTGAACTATCCACATAATGGAATATTCTTAAGCCATAAGAGGAATTAATTATGCTACAGCATGGATGAGCCTTAAGATCCTTATGCTAAGGAAAAGATGCCGGTCACAAAAGACCACATATTATTTCACTCGATTTATATGAAATACCCAGAATGGGCAAATTTATGGAGACACAGAGTAAATCAATGATTACTTAGGGCTGAAGTGAGGAGAAAGTGAGTGGGTCTATGTGGTAGAGCTCAGTGGTATAGGTTTCTGTATATGCGTGTGTGTGTTTCCTTCATTTTATTTAAGGTGATTAAAAACATTCTAAAATTCATTGTAATTATGGGCACACACAACTCCTGTACAAAAACAATTTAAATCCTATCCACTCAGGAGGTAGAGACTGGGAGGATAGGGGTTCAAGGATGGTCTGGGCAAAAAGTTAGTGAGACTCTGTCTCAAGCTAGTTGTGGTGGGGCATATCTGTAATGCAGGCCAGAAGTGGGAGGAGCATGGTGAGGCTGGCCCTGGGCAAAAGTGTGAGGGGCTCAAATTACTAAAGCAAAAAAAAAAAAAAAAAAGGTGGTGGTGGTGGTGAAGGAGGCTGTGGCTCAAGTGGTAGAGTACCTGCTTAGCAAGTGTGAGGCCCTGAGTTCAAACCCTAGTACTGTCAAAGAATAATAATTTAGCTGTACATTTCAAATGGCAGAATTGTGCAGTACATGAGTTTTATCTTAATAAATCTGTTAAAGAACTACAATGAAGAAATTCATCTACCAATGGCCGCATACAGTAAGGTTGCAGTGAGGAATGCGACTTATCTTTACAATGAACGGACAAGTCAAACAACAACAGAGGAACAAGGAAGATATAACAGTACCAGGGAGCTGGTACAGTCTCCTGCCTGACCCTCTAGCGGTCATTGTGGAGTCTGTGTTTTACTTAACACCTGCTAAGTGTCAGACATAGCTTTAGTGCCTTTCAAATATTAAACAAATTTCTCTTTTCAAGAAATCAATAGAATGTTAGCAATCACATTACATGTAAATGGATTTCAAGTAAAAAAAGTATTTCAAGTAAAAGACAAAAGTTTTCAGATTGTACAAAAAAGTCCCTTTATTTACGCCACTGAGAGATCTCTGTCATCTATCTATCTGTTTATCTATCTATTATCTATCTATTTATCTTGGGTGGGACTTTTCCCTTCACAAGAATCTTAGGCAAAGAAATCTAATTTTCCTTGGTTAGAATGGATTAAAGGTGTTAACTGTTGTGCCCAATTTGCACATTTCCTGCAATTATTGAGATTACTTAGAACAATATACGTGGAAGGCATGAGAGGGCTGGGTGAAGCAGCTGGAGAGGGACCCGAGTCGTCACATCTGGCTTTCCTTGTCAATATTCTGAACAGCTCCCTCCCCGCCCCCACTGCTTCCTCTTGGGCTATCTAGCAACCCTATCGTGCAGGGCTGCGGGAGAAATGAAGAGGGAGGGCCTGAGAGGGTCCCCTGCAGGGAGGGAAGCCCCGGCAGCACCCTCCAAGCCCCCGGCAGCCCCCTCTCCGCCCCCGCGCCATACCTCCTGGTGCCCACGCAGCCAGTGGGTGGGCGGCGCGGGGAAGGGGCGCAGGTGCCGCCGCAGCCGCTGCCGCCGCAGGTAGAGCTTGATGGCCTGCAGCATCCCCAGCGCCAGGCAGAAGGCGAAGGCCAGGTGCAAGGGCCGCGCCCAGCGCGTCTCCAGCCAGGAGGCCTCCATCGCTCGGTGTGCGCAGACCAACGCCCGCGCCGGCAGGCTCCGGGGACGCGAGGCCGTGCGCTGTCCCCAGCCGAGGTGGCAGTGGAGGTGGCAGGGCTCAGCACGCAGCCCTTCGCGTCTCGGAGCCTTGGGCTTCCCCAGGAAGGAGGAAGGGCGGTGGGAGGGGCAGCGCAGGCCTGCAGAGAGGAAGCAGACCCGCGCCAGAATTTCTAACCCTGTGTCCACTGATCCATGCACGCCTTACATCCTAAGTCTCCTGGGGTGTCATTGTGTGTACTTTTCAATCGCAGAAGACTTGAATTTAGATTTGGAAATGCATGATTTTTAGGCTGAGATCATTGCTTTTCTTCTTTGTCACAAATAAAGAGCTATGCAAAAGCATATTTTCCATCCAATCTGGAATTCTATCAAAAGCCACGGGAGCTGGAATGGGAACAAAGGAGGTGCATGGTCATTATTCGGATGCGGTGTGGCCTGCCCAGTAGTCTACTGCTGGCTGTTTCACAATTGCTTCTCACCCTGATTTGTGGCGTGAACCTACGTCTGCCTCGCAGCACACCATTCAAACACAATCAGGGGCTGCCACATCATTTATGGATCAAAGTGCAAAATGAAAATGGGGAGTCGACAATGTATTAATCTTAAGATGACAACAGCAGAGTGTTAAGATAAACCTATGCCCTTCAGAGTTTAGGGTGTGTGACTGCTGAGGTCCCAGGCCATGAAGTCAGCCCCGTATAAGAGACAACTTCAAGAGCATATATACATGATAGCAAATGTAGTAAAATTCAGCCCTCCTAGAATGTGGTTTGTTCCACAATAATTAAAGAAACAATCTAATAATCACATTGAAAATGCTTTAACCAACCACCAGATATTATCTCTTCTCATTGACTGAGAGTTCTAGAGAAACATTTTGTTGAGTGACCATTTTTTTCAATAAATATTGACAACTTGCAGTACATGTGTCACTGTTTTCAATATTAGAGAAAGAAGCAGTGAGCAAAATATATCTCTACTATTTCAGTGCTCATATTTTTGTCCTTTTGTGCCTGGGTCCTAAGCTATGACATAATGGGCACAGATTTGTTCAAGGTCCCACTGGAGCTGTGACTACTGCTGAAAGTAGTTCTCAAAATAAAAAATCTGCTTATATGTCATGTATGAAGGTATACATGTACAGTCAGCCTTCCATGAATAGAAAATATTTGGAAAAAGTTGCATCTGTACTGAACATGTACAGACTTTTTTCTTAGTCCTAAATGATGGAACGATACGGGTAGCATTTACATTGCATTAGGTAGCATAAGTAGTGTAGAGATGATTTAAGGTGTATGGGAGGGGCTGGACATGGTGGCTCATGCTTGTAATCCCAGCTACACAGGAGGCAGAGATGGAAGGGTCATGGTTTGAGGCTGGCCTGGGAAAAAGTGAGATTCTAACTGAACAAAAAGGAGGGGCTGGGTGTAAGTGTGGCTCAAATGGTGAAGCTCTTGCTTGCTTCATGGTTATCTAGCCTGGTCTGGTTACTGGGTCCTTTTTTTGCTGATGAAAACACAGCTAGGTGTGATTGGTGAAGTTCTACTTAGTTTTGGGTGCTTCACATAGAAAAGAAAAGCAAAACCAAAACAACAACAAAAAACAAATAACAAAGAAAGGGAAGGTTTTCTGTTCTTCCCTTCTGGGAAGCTTGTCTTTAAGATCTGGCCTAAGTAGACTCCCCTCCGCATACACAGTGGTGAGTGCATGGGGGATGCACTGGGAGCTCCTGTGCTGGCTTGTGATTGCTGGGCGGATCTTCCATCCTAAACTTTATGCAGAGTGCTGCATACCAGAGCAGTATCTGTCTCATCAAGTCCCTGCTCTGGAATTAAAACTTGCGGGAGGTGTGGGCTAATTTTGCAGTTGGAATTGTAAGTCTGTCACCAGGGCCATCTGGCTTACCTTGTACTCATGTCTTTAGGTTCCTCTACTCCAGTTCCATGCCCAGATGAGGTCAGGCTTGGAACTGTTTGCTGCTTTTCTCTGTTCCTCCCATGTTTTCCTGCTATTCTGTCACCTCTTTCATGAATCCTACAGCTCTTCTTCTTTTTCCTCTTCAGATTATAGTTTTCATGAGTTATTTGACTTTTCTCATTCATAGAGTCAAAATGGTAGATCCTTCTAATCCATCATCTTGCCAGTCTCTCTATTATTTAGTTCTTAAAACATTATAATTGCTAAGTAATCACTCTACCAATTGTTTAGCAAAACTGATGCATTATAATCCTTTTGGTCTCAGAGTTGGGACCATTTCATCTGGATCTCAGCTATTGAGAAGACAAACCAACAGAAAGAATTAGCCTTTCTGCCTGGCTGCCCTAGATTAAACTTTCCTTGGGGCAGGAAAGCATAGAAGAAATCTTCTTGAAAGACAGAAACTGGAACATATCTAGAAGTTATTCTGCCTTGGGTTGGATCTGCTTACAGATCAAAGCTGCTGACCAATTTCTTGTAATGCATAACTTCCGTGGGTGGAACATAATCTTTGGACTTATGTGGTATTTGAGCAAGTAACAACCTCTATAAGCCTCAGTTACCTCAGCTATGATAAGTGGGAATGATGGTCTGTACAATAATCATCACAGGCTATTGTGAGAATTAGATGAGGTAATGAATGCATGACAGTGAGCACTGTGAAAGAGCCCGTGGTGCACCTGTGACTTTAGATATTGTAGCTATCAAATAAATAAGGGTTTCAATTAGTAAGACACAGGAAAGAGAAGGAGGAAGCATGCCATTTATCTATCTAAACATGAAACCAACATACATTAAACAAATCACAGGTATTCCAAAGAAATACATTCAATAAACAAATATGCAACAAGCTAGAGATAACATCCCTTCTGGCATGAAGCTTGTAATCTATTAGGAGAGGCACACACTAAACACGTATCACTTTCTTAGTGAATATTGAGTAAGTAAATGAATTAACCCTTATTAAAACCTCTTTAATACTTTTGTCCCTATGTTTTAAAAAACTGAGTGTACCAGCCCAAACAGCCACCATTGAGAAAATGGTAGGGTGGTCTTTCTCCTAGAATGAAGCAAAAGCTGCTAATTGTTTTATGTGCTGTTAAAAATGAAAAAAATATATATTTATTTATTTGATGGTACTGAGGTTTGAACTCAAGGCCTCATGCTTGCTAGCCAAGTGCTCTACCACTTGAGCCATCCCCTGCTACTCCTCCCCCATGCCAGCAAAATAGTAAAAAAATTTAAACATAAGTATATTTAAATGTGCAGAATTGAGTGAGGTAGAGGGTGTGGCACAAGTCTGAAGCACCTGCTTAGCATGCGTGAGGCCCTGAGTTTAATCCCAAGTATTGTCAAAGAAAATAAAAAAGAGTTAGGTGGCAAGATGAAGTAAAGGACTCAATTTTTGTTAGAGACCATGGGACTTTAGGCAAATTTGCTAGTTGGACTTTCTTTTTTTTTTTTTTTTACCACTTGAACAATATCACTGTAATCCCTATGTAGCTGGGATTATTGCCACACCTCGTTCTGGTTCATTCTTGATTCATCTCCTATCTAACATTCCAATATCTACTTTAGAAAATTCATAGCCAGTAGAAGATTATGAAAATTCATCGTCAGTAGGACATTAAGACAATTAGTTCATTAACACACCATGAATTCCAATGGGCACAGAGTTTTAGCTGAGTTCTTCTTGAGGCCTTTCTTCTCCCACTTTACTGCCTCCCTCTAAAGGGCTTATTCCATCCAAAGGAGTCAAGTACAATTTCCAAAAACGAGCCGAGAGCAGATTTTAACTTGGTAATTGCTATTGTCCTCATGGTCACCAGGTGGCATTGTTGGAAACTGGTTCTGTTTCTATGTGGGAACTGGGCTGAGGCAACTAGATCTCAGTCTCTTCATCAAACTTTGGGCTGGGGGTTGAAAGTCACAGCTCTTTCAATTGATATGCATTCCTCATCTCATCCACTGTTTCTCAAAGAACCACACAAGATCCAGCCACAGAGGCAAAAATCATTCCTTTCCCCTGAAAACTCCTAGGAGTTAAGATGATCATTCTAGAATTTACCTTTGTGCAGAGCAATTTTATTTCAACAGAATCACTGCTCTTCCATGACACTGAGACTGCCAGGAACAACTCATTGATCTTTTAATGTCTTTCTCACATGCAACCTTAATGTAGTTGAGGATGGAGAATTAGTCCCTTCTCTACCTGTGTTCATAAAGAGCTTTGATCCAAAGATGGATAGCTTTTGCCAAATCCCACAAACAAAAGGTCCTATTTAAGCGTGAGGTGTCTCAGAAAAATGGCTTCTATTCTCCCTACAACTCAAGGGACCAACACAAGACATTAAGAAAACCTGCTTCAAGGTGTACATCTATTTCTGCTTCCATGGAAAATGGTTGAAAATTTCTCATGTAAGACTGTGTACTTCTTATAGTTACATGAATGGAGAGAGGCAGGAATAATCCCAGAGGAAAGTATATTAATGTTTTATTGCTGTTGTAACAAATTACCACAAACTTAGTGGTTTAACAATACATTAATTATTTTATTATCTTGTAAGACCATGAATTTGATGTGGGTCTCATGGGGGAAAAATGTCAAAGTGTCAGCAGGGTTACATTTGTCTCTGGGGTTCTTGGGGGAGAATCCCTTTCCTTGCTTTTCTACCTTCTAAAGACCTTGTAGGGGATCATAGACTTCTCCTTCTATCTTCAAAACCTGTAGCACTGCATCTCTCTGACCCATCTTCTATAATCTTACCTCCCTCTGACCACAGCCAGGGGACACCCTGTACTGTTAAGGTACTATATGATTAGGTCAAGCCAATCTCGCTACTTCAAATTCTTTAACTTAATTACATCTACAAAATCCCCTTTGTCTAAAAATAAGGTGATGGATATATTTGGTGAGTTATTTTTCTGCCATATAGGCCCAATAGCAAAGGCTCCTTCCTACTCACCAAGTCTGACTTAGATACTGTCCTTGGGAAAGGTCCAACCTGTCAGCACAGCAGGCCAGTGCTAAGGGCCTAAACTAGCACCATACTCTGAAAAGATAATCATATCAGACCTCTGTTCTCTGAAGGAGACAAATGCACTTTAACTGGATTTGACACAAATTCCACTCATAGGTTTACCCTTTTTGTTTTCATGTGTTTAGCTAACACAACAATTCATGTTCTTAAGAGTTTTGTCTACCGAGACAATGCCTCACATCACATCACCTTGGAGCATAGGACATGAATTTCAGGAAAGTAGGAATGACACTGAACTAATAACATGAGAACCACTGGTCTGTTGCATATTGCCCACCAAAAGTTACTGTCTTGAGAAGGTGATGGAATGGCTTTTGAAGGCATAGCCCAGGCTCCAATTTAGAGATTATATCTCATGAGGATGGTGCCCTATTCTTCAGGATGTAATATATACTCTATTTAATGATCTAATAATGCTATGCTATCAAAAGATAGGCTCTATGGCTCTAGAAACCAAAAGATGGAAGGAAATTGATCTTTCTTGCCATTACTCTCAGTGATCCATTTGGGGGAATTTATGCTCATTATACCTACAACTGTAGGCTCTGTGGTTTAAAGACCTGGTGTCCAGAGGTAAAACATTTCCACCAATGGACACAGCAAAATTCTGCTAAACATTAAACTATGACTTCCACACAGCCACTTCATGTTTCTTACATTAAAGAAACCAGAATGTAAGGAAGGAGTCCCCATTCTGGTTAAGACAACCATGATCATTAGGAGGAGGTAGGATGGCTATTCATAATACGGACAGTATAGAATATGTTGGCACTCAAATGATCCTTTGGTATTTCTTTGCCTGATTATGAGAGTAAATAGACAAACGTATTCTGAGATGGTCATGGTGACCAAGAGCTTAGCCCCTTAAGGATAAGGGCCTGTTTGCCACACCTACACTGGCAGAAATGCTAGCTGATAATGAGTATCATTTGTGTCCTTGAGACTACAAATGGTCATTTCATTAGCCTCTCTTTCCTAAGTTTCCCAGGTAATTTATTATATGAAGCAAGTGATCCAACACTATGAAGCTATGGACAATAGAGAATGTTGTGATTCTCCACTGACATGTCCTTTCAGGACTGAGGGGTTTGATGCCCCAATTGTCAGGACTATTGTCAGATGCTCACAGCTCACATCTGTGTTCTTTTCTGAATTTCCTAAATCACATGAGCCTGTCATGCCTAATGATACTCCTCCATTGGGAAAGTCTACAACCAATGACTGGTCATTTGTACAATGACCTGTTCCTCTCTCCTCCATTTGAGATCACTATAAAGGACATCCAAGCTTCAGTACTTATGATGAGATTGGCTGTGGCAAATGTCTCAAGTGCATCACAGTAAATCTTCTCCCCCTGCAAAATCCCTAGTGCTCTGGCTTTTTCACAGGCTCATGGGTGTTATTTTGTAGAGTACTTTATAGTGACAACCTGACAGAATATTATAAGGATTAAGGAAGATAATATATGAAAAGAACTTAGCACATACCCAGAATATAATGTTACAAAAACAAGTGATAGATAAGTCATAGTAGAACTGGAGTTAGAAATCTGAGGTGTTTATCCTAACTCTGACACTTAATCACTTAATCTTGAGAAAGTTATTAAGATCTCTGGGCCTTGGTTTTCTTGTCTGTAAAATAGGTTAATAATCCCTGATAAACTGAGGAATAGCTCAACATAATCATATTTTACAAAGGCTAAGAACTCAGAAAATGTGGTGCAGACTTTTTTGTTGTGGTGCTACTGTGCAATCATTCTGCTAGGTACTGAGAAAAGGAAAAAATTAAGTTTCTCAGAACTTACTTCTGTCTCATTTCAGGTAGGAAGTGATGATACACAAAGACAATAGAAAACAATGGCCACACTAACAAGGAGTATGCACTTTGTAAAAGTAATTTGAAAGAGTCCCAAAATAATGGCTTCAGCTACCAATATAAACAAACAATGAGAAGTGAAAGAATCGGATTTCCGAATTGCTACAACATAATATTTAGAATGTCCAATTTTCAATAAATATTTATAAAATATACAAAAAGCAGAAAAGAATGATCAACTTATAGGAAATAAAGAATATGACAAACACCATCTCTCAGGAAGTCCAAATATTGGAATTATTAGTTGACAATGTTAAAGCCATCTGTCTAAAATATGTTTAATATTAAAGGAAACCAAGGACAAAGAATTAAAGGTGATTATGAAAATGATGTCTGAACAAAATGAAAACATCAATAAAAAAAGCATAAAAAGGAGCCTAACAAAAATTCTGGAGCTGAAAAGAATAATTGAAAGGAAAAACTCACTAGAGGAATTCAATATCAAATTTGAATAGGTTAGAAGAAAGGATCAGAGAACTTGAAGTTAAGAAATTTGGAATTATCCAGTCAGGGACGCAGAAAGAAAAAAGACTGAAGAAAAATGAACACCAGCAAGCAAACCAGCATATCCATTATAGGAATTCCAGAAGGGAGAGGAGAGGAGAGGAGAGGAGAGGAGAGGAGAGGAGAGGAGAGAGAGAGAAGAAATGCCTGGAAAGACAGGGATATTTACCTAAGCTCCATGAACTTCAAGAAGGAAAAAGGTAAGGAGTCCCACACTTTTTTTTTTTTTGAGGGAGAAGGGGCAGGTGTTGGAGTTTGAACTCAAAGCCTCATGATTTCTAGGCAAACACTACCACTTGAGCCATGCCCCCAGCTCTCTTTGTTTTAGTTAGTTATATTTTAGATAGAGTCTTGTATTTTTGCCTGGGGCCAGCCTGGACTGTAATCCTCCTATTCATGCTCCTATTTATCCCACATAGCTTGGATTCCTAATGTGAACCACCATGTCCATATTTTTTTTTTTGTCTCACAAACTTTTTGCCCAGACTGGCCTGTGATCCTCCCAAATAGTTAGGATTAAGGTGTAAACCATCACACCCAACCTTTTTGTTTGTATTTTGAGGTAAAGTTTTGCTATGTAGCTTGGGCTGGCCTGGAACTCACTATGTGGCCCAGAATGGCCTTGAACTTGTGATCCTCCCACCTCAGCCTCCTGTGTGCTGGGATTACAGATATGCATCACCATGCCTAGCTCAAGAATTCCACATTTTTTTGTGACTTTTAAAACACAAAGCCTAAAAGAGAATTTTGAATGCTTCAAGAGAGAAGTGGCTCATTATATATGAAGGAAACGCCAACAGCCTAGAGAATGAGAGACAATCTTTGCCAGCTATTCATCAAAGAATTTATATATATAAGATTAAACAGCAAAAGAACAAATGATCCAATTAATAAATCAGCAAATCAATTGAAAAGATAATTCTTAGAAGTACAAATGGCTAATATATATATATGAAAAAATGTTCAATGTTCTTAGCCATAAAAGAAATGCAAATCAAAATGACATTGAGATTCCATATTGTCCCAGTCAGAATGGCTATCATCAAGAACACAAGCAGCAACAAATGCTAGCAAAGATGGGAGGGGGAAAAGGACCTTATACACTGTTGGTGGGAATGCAAGTAAGTGCAGCCAATGTGGAAATCAATATGGAGGTCCCTCAAAAACTAAATATAGAACTGCCATTTGATCCTGCTCTACCACTGTTGGTTATACATCTGAAGGAATGTAAATTAACATACAATAGAGATACATGCACATCATGTTTATAGCAGCACTATTTACAGTAGTCAAGCTATGAAATCAACCTAAGTGCCCAACAACTGATGAATGGCTAAAGAAAACGTGGCATATATATATATATATATATTTTATATATATATATGAATATATATGTATTATATATATGACTAATACATATATATACACATATATATGTATTATTCAGCAGTAAAGAAGGGTAAAATTATGTTGTTTGCAGGAAAATGGATGGAACTGGAGACCATCACATTAAAAAAGACAAGCCAAATGCAGAAAAACTCTCACATATTTTCATTCAAATATAAAATCTAGGCAAAAATATGACATGATTGTAACAGGGGGACTCTTTAAGGGGGGAACTGGTGGGAAAGATAAGGGGAAAGGAGAGGTTGATGTGAGCTGAATATGATAGAAGTACATTATATATTTATGAAAATAGCATAATGAAGTTCACTAAAAATTGTTAAAAATGATGGGTGAGGAGAGGGAAAGTTAAGAAAGAGTAATATAGATGATGCTGGGAGCTGGTAGCTCATGGCTGTAATCCTAGCTTCTTGGGAGGCTGACATTGGGAGGATTGTGGTTTGAAGCTAGCCTGGGCAAATAGTTCATGAGACCCCCCCATCTCCAAAATAGAGCAAAATGGACTGAAGGTGTGGCTCAAATGCTCTGCAAGTACAAAGCCCTGAGTTCAGTTAAACCCTAGTCCCATCAAAGCAAAAAAAAAAAAAAAAAGGACTAATATATAGATGGAGTCAAAATTCGATCAAAGTATATTGTATACATGTGTGTAAATATCAAAATGAAATACCTTTGAACAATAAAATTTAATAAAAATCAAAAAAGAAAGCTCTGGAGTTATCCCTCAATTAAAAGTTAAAGAAAAACAATTTTGAAAAATTAAAGAATCCTATATTAGATGAATGGCTGATTTCTCTGATTTCTCATCAGATACTGTGGAATCAAAAGGCAGTTAAATGATTTTCAGACTTGTGTCACATGATGACATTTCACTTGACAGGCCATATGTTGAACAGTGGCCACATAAGGTTATGTTGTCTAGTGATGTTGTAGCTACCTTAGTTTGTGTAAGCGTATCCCATGATGTCTGGTCAATGACAAATCTGCTTAATGGCACATTTCTCAGAATGTATCCCCATTGTTAAAAGATTCATGACTGTTTAACATTCTGAAAAAAACTGTGAATGAAGAATCTATATCTGGGAAAAATATTCTTCAAGAATGAAGGAAAAATTAAGGCATTTACAGATAAACAAAAGACAAGTGAGTTTATTGCTAATATACCTGTCCAATAAGAAATGCTGAAGGTAATCCTTTAGTCCTGAAATACTGAAATGGAAAGACAACAGATGATAACTCAGAAATATTAAAAAAATTAAAGAATTCTGGGAAAGGGAATTTTATATGTAAATACAAAGTTCAGTATCATTGTATTTTTAGTTTGGTTCACAATTTTTCTCTTTTTTTGTATGTGATTTAAAAGACAAATGCATAAAATATTATAAATATGTTAATGGGCATATGATGTATAATTATGTAATCTCTGACAATAACAATATAATGGGAGCAAAGATATATAGAAGCAGAATGTTTATATACCTCTGAAACCAAGTGGATGTTATTCAAACATGAGTAGCATAAATTTAAGATGTTAATTGTAATTCATAAGAATTACAAAAAAGAAAAAAATAGCTAAAATATATACATAAAAGAAAAGAACATAAAAAGTAACTAAAACACAATAATGAAGGAAATGAGGAATACAAAATGTGTAAGACATATACAAAACAAGTAGCTAATAAGAGAGATAAACATTTGTCAGTAATCTCTTTGAGTGTAAATGTCTTTTATCTAATAAAAGATAGCTATTGGGAAGTTGAATTTAAAAATGGGATAAGCCTATAGGTATGGTTCAAATAGTAGAACACATGCCTAGCAAGTGTGAGGCTCTGAGTTCAAACCTCAGTACCACCCAAAACAGAACAAAACAAAAATAAAATGAGATTCAACCACTACTTTAGATAGAAATGTAAAAAGAGTTTGATGGTAAAAGAATGAAAAACACATTCATGCAAATAGTAACCAGAAGAAAGTGGAGGAGCCTTATTATTGTCAGAAAAAAGAGATTTTGAATAAAAAAGTTTATGAGACAAAGAACATATATATTGATAAAGGTTCAGTACAGCATGAAGATATAATAATTACTAAGATAAACACACATCACAAAAGAGCCACAGGATATATGAAGCAAAGGTTGACAATTTGAAGGGAGAAACAGTTCTACAATAATAGTTGGAGACTTCAATATCTCACTTTCAATAATGGACAGAACAATCAAAGAGACCATTAATAAGGCAATAGGGGAACAAAACTACAACCAATGAATCAGAGCTAACAGACATAGATAGAACACTCCACTCAATAACACATGGACCTGGAACAATTTTTAGGATAGATCATATGTTAGGTCACAAAAATGTTTCAGTAGATTTGAAAAGATTGAAATCATAAAAATTATATTTTCCAATTAATAGAATAGAGCTTGAAATCAGTAACAAAAGGAAAACTAGAAAATTTACAAGTATGTGGAGTACAATGATACAGTATTAAACAATAGGTCAGAAAAGAAATCACAAAGTAAATTAGAAAATGCCTTAAGACAAATGTAAGCAAAAACAAAATGTGATAAAATTTGTGAGAAGCAGTTAAAGCATGCTTGGAGGGAAATTTATAGCTGTAAATGTACACACTAGAAATAAAGACTGAATGAGAATTCTGAGGTAAGATGGCAGAATATAAGCTTCCTTTGTGCAACTTCATGAATGAGAAAAGTTGGAGTAACAAAGGAGAGATTATATTATCTCCAAAGAGATAAAGAGAAGAAGACAAATAGTAGGAAACAGTCCACAGCTTTAATCTTTGCTCCCTGGGGCATGTGTAGGTGAAGCCAAAATCACAATTGCTAGGTGAGTCAGGGAAGTTCTGGGGACAGCAGACTGGCAGTCCTAGCTGCAGGATAAGCCCACAATTCTTGCTAAGTCTGTCTTAAGTCCAGTCCAGGGAGTTGGTATGACATTGACTCCTCTTGTATGTCAGGCCAGCACTGGAGGAGATATCCATTTCATTACTTCCCATATCTTAGAGAACTACAGCACGGTGCCATCTTCAAAGAGGGCCTGTTTTCTGAGGGATAGAATACAAGGCACATTGCCAGTTAGGGAGCCTGGGGACACCCTGTCACAGTATCTGAGTGAGAGATAGCCACAAGAGGCAGTTATGGAGAATCATGGACCCACTGAGAAGATTGGGAAGTAGGGAGCTTGGGTTAAGAAGGGCACGGTGGATGGTGATTCCATACTCTATGGCAATGAGTGAGCCCTTACCTATGGACCACTAGAGACTCAGAAATCCAAGCCCAATAACATAGTCAGTGGATTTCTTAGCCTCCATGATTGCCTCCCTGCTGTAGTGGTGTGCTGCCAGGTGGGACTGAGGGCTCTGAACCAAGGTTCAGCAGTTAGCTACATTTTCCTAGCCTTCTCCTTCTGCAAGGAGATTTACTGCTGGGTGGGATATGAAGCCCTAGGACAGGCAGGAAGAACAACAAGGTTTCCTCAGTTCTTCCTCTTCAGTAAAGACCTCAGAGCTCTGTTTGCTTCTCTTTCTTTCCTACAAACTCTCTCCTCAGCTTGGATGTTTTCTGTACCTGGATGCACAAACTGGAGGTCTGATGTGAGTAGAAAGTTTCCTAGTCCACAAGCTACAAAGCTCTTTGGGGCCAGCAATAGCTGTAGGTGCACAAAGAAGTAAAGCTTCTAAAGTGAATGCAGCCCTGAAGCTGAGACCTGACCCTTGATCATCTGTCCCTCAGCTCACATACAGCACCAGCCTGAATAGTGTTGCTGTTACTGAAGATTGTTTTCTCCTCACTGAGTGTTATTGCTGATTGATCCCTGAAGAGAAAGCTACTTGAAAGTAGCATGGTTCAACTGATAGAGCAGCTGCTTAGAAGTTACCTGCACAAAACTGGAGTAAACAACAATCCTACCAGATGCACAAATTACAACCTAGAAACACAAGAAATATGGAAAAGCAAGACAAATGACTCCTCCAAAAGCTGATAACTCCTCAATAACCAAACCTAAAGAAACAGAAATGATTGAAATACTGGACAAAGAATTCAAAAGTCTAGTGTTAGAAATGATCAATGACCTCAAAGAGGATTCAAACAAAAATAAAAGTGAAATGAATCAATTCAAGACTTGAACAAGAATCTCAGCAACATGGATGAGAAATTCAGTAATGAAATTGAAATTCTGAAAAGAAAACTAATAGAAATGTTGGAAGTAAAAAACTCAATAAATCAAATAAATAGTAAAGAACATAAAATAACTAGATCAAGCAGAAGAAAGAATATGATATTGAAGACAGGTTGAGAAAATTTTACATTTGGAAAGAAATAAAGAAAAAAAGAACAAGCATGACCAAAATTTTCAAGAACTCTGGAACATGATCAAGAAGGTAAAATCTAAAAACATAGAAAACATACCCAATGAAACTATAGCAGAGGATTCTCCAAATCAAGGGAAAGATATGGACATCCAAGTAACAGAGACATTTAAAATCCCAAATAAACATCAGCAGAAAAAAAACCTCTTCACATCACATAAAACTTAAAATTCTGAGAATTCAGAATTAAGAATACTAAAAGTTGCAAGAGAAAAAACTCCAACTTAACAAAGGCAAACTCATCAGAATTACTTCAGTCCTCTAAGAAGAAATTCTGAAAACCAGTTAAAGGTGGAATGCTATATTTCAAACTCTCAAAGTAAGTAATCACCAATCAAAATTACTATATCCAACAAAAATACCCTTAACAATCAGTGGAGAAATAAAGACATTTTAAGTTAAGTACACACTAAAGCAATTCATGACCACTAATCTAGCACTGCAGAAGATTTTTAAAAAAAGGAATCTTACACATAGATGGGGAAGAAAGAGTCACAAACATGAGAGTTCAGGAAAGAATACATTTCATGAGAGGAACAGATATACAAATGAGAAGGAAGAATCCAACATGCTCAACTTAGTAAACCAACAAAATCCTAAGAAAAATGTGGAAAAGAAAAGAACAAACAATATTCAAATCAACCAAGAAAAACACCAACACAATTATAGGAATCAGCAAATGCCTTTCAATAACAACCCTAAATATAAATGGCCTTAGCTCTCTACTTAAAATACACAGACTGGACTAAAAAATAAGATCCAACTGTGTGTTGCCTGCAAGAGGTACACCTCAATGGCAAAGACACACAGTAGTCTAACAGTGAAAGGATGAAAAATGATATGCCAAGTAAGTGAAAACTGAAAGAAAGAAAGCAGGAGTAGCTATACTTATATATGACAAAGTAGATGTCAAGCCAAAATTAGTCAGAAGAGATAAAGAAGTTCATTACATATTAATAAAAGGGTCAGTCCATCAAGAAGGTATCTTGGGTAAATTTATATGTACTAAATGTTGGTGCATATTTCATAAAACAAACAATAACAGTACCTAAAGTGAGATAGGTCCAGATACAATAATAGTGTGTGTCTTAGATACTGCACTATTATCAGCAGATAGACCATTCAGACAAAAAATCAGCAGAGGAAACTTAGAATTAAACAACCATGTAGATCAAATGGACTTAACAGACATCTATAGAGTATTCTACCCAATAGCTTAAAAGCCCACATTCTTCTCAGCAGCCCATGGAATTTTCTTCAAAATAGATCACATATTGTTCTCACCCTAGAATTTACCAATTTTCAGTCTATTGAAAGTGTATTATTTTCCTAATAAACTTTACTTTCTTTTACTACATTTTGCACCTTGCCTGAACTGTTTTCTTTCTAGGTACAAGAATCAAGATAGCTGCATTGACCTCTAGTAATTTTTTTTTTCATGACTCAGCTCTAATACATTTGTTTCCTCAAGAATCTGGCTCCTCTTCCTTGAACACAACTATCTTGGGTTACATTCTCCAAGAGATATACTCCCTTGTACAGGAGCCTCTTACATCATCCATGACCTGGGAAACCAGCTGTTACCATCAATGGAGAGCAAAAACAAAAGACTCCAGACTTAGGTCTAATGTCCATTACCCCTAGGAGGTAGCCAAAGGCTGACTTCAACTTACCATTCCATAAAATATTTCAGAGTCCTTGAGTAGAGAATGATAAGTAGCAGTTAGATATAAGCTATGGGGATATCAAGGGAATCTAAAATGGAGGATTCTTTAAGGGTTTTGATTCCTTAGGAATTTAGAGGAAAGATCTTTAACAAAATACTAGTAAATCAAATTAATCAGTATATTAAAAGGACTATACATCATGGACAAATGGCTTTATACCTGAAAGAGTAGTTCAAGTTACAAAAGTCAGTAATTGTGATATACCACTTCAATAGAATGGAGGAAAGAGCCACAAGATCACCTCAATAATGCAGAAAAAGCATTTGACAAAAACTCAACATCCTTCTGAGTTAGAGAAACAGAGAGGACAAGGAAGGGAAAACAGAAATAAAAAAACTAAAATGTTAAACCTTTCACAAAACGACTCCACAGAAGAAAACAGCTCAGTTAAAACATGTACTGGACCACAGAGAAAATATGTTTATGTGTCACTATCAACCAACAAATGTGTTCCTGTAGAATGATAGTAAATAATTATGTCCCCTCTATTTTGGCCCTCTGACTGTTTGAAGTCACACAGGAAGAAACAATAGATAAGACTAAAGAAATCTCAGATAAGACCCTAATAAAAGAAGCCTCAGATAAGATTATAAAAAAACAAGTCTCATATAAGATTCTAACAACAGAAATCCCAGATAAGACTCTTAACAACAGAAACTTCAGATAAGACTCTAACAACAAGTAAGACTGTATAAGCATAGTAAAAATAAATCATTGGTTAGCCAAATGGTATATACAAAGAAAACCAACATAGATCAGAATCTCAAGAATGTACCCCAAAACATGTATAGTCTCAGTAAAGATAGAATAGTGAATCTCTTTCATACCCTGCACTCAAACTCTTCAAATGTGTATTGTGGTTTACTTTTTAACAAATCTCATTCTTTTCTATGGCAAAGCCCTGAAGTCTCACAACCTGAGTTAAGGTCCCCCTCCTTTTCTCTCTCAGGGGTCTCCTTGGGATACCATGTCATGGTGACATCTATGATAAAAACAACCTCCAAAATAAGAACTTCCTCAAAATGATAGTGTCCACATATATATTTAAAAAAAACCCTCACAGATAACATCATGCTCAATGGAGAAAGACTGAAAGCTATTCTGTTAAGATCAGAAATAAGACAAGGCTGCCTGCTTTTATCACTTCTATTCAGCATAGTACTAGAAATTCTAACCAGATAATAAGACAAGAAAAACAAACAAAAGGAATCTAAATTGGAAAGGAAGAAACAAAATGACCTCTATTTGCAGATGGCATGATCTCATATGCAGAAAACCATAAAGAATACATGAGAATGGCAAGATTCAGAATCAACATGAAAAATCAGGTTTTATTTCCATGTACTTGCAACAAACAGTCTGAAAAAGAAGTATAAAATTCCACCTATAATAGCATCAAAAATAACAAAATAATTAAGGATAAATTTAACCAAGGAGGTGAAAGTTGAATGCATTGAAAACTACAATGCATTTCTAAAAGAAATTAAAGGAGACACAAATAAATAAAAAGACACCCCATGATAATGAATTGAAAGTCTTAATATTAAGAAGACAATACTACCCAAAGCAATCTACAGATTCAACACAATTCTTCTCAAAAATGCTAATGGAAGCCAGATGTGGTGATTCATGCCTGTAATTCCAGATACTCAGGCAGTGGAGATCAGGATGTTGGGTCTGGAGACCTAAAGGGCAGATAAGTGAGTATCCCATTCCCCATGGAGAGCACTATGATTCCTGCATCCTGAGAAGGAGTTGTAAATCTACATTCCTGCACCCTCAAGAGGAGTTACAGAGTCTGACAGATCTACCACAGGGCCGATGAGCAAAATGCTCTCAAGATTGTATCACCCCCAACAATAAGGGGCAAACAGAGCAGCTCATTTAAGAGAGCCCATGAGGAAACCAGGAGGGCTCCCACACTGCCAGCCGCCAACTCCTAACCTGCTTGGAAGAAGCAGACCACCAGGTGAGCTAAGCAGCACATGTTACTCCCACAGACAACACTGGGCCAAATCAGAATAGCCCCCTGGACAGACTGACCCCCATCCAGAGAAAAAAACAAACTGAATAATAAACAAGCAGCTGAAAAAAAAAGACATGTAGCAAAGAGGGCAGGGCTCCCTGAGCTCCGGAGAGTGGGGAGGGCACTCCCCACTCAAACTATAAATAAACAAACCAGCAGGAGAAGGCAGGAGTGGCGCACCCACCCAGCAACCTTGGAGAGGGGAAAGCTTCTACCAGAGGCTAAAGTGTGCCACACTCCACTGGAGAGGGGGATGGGCACTTCTTCAGGCAAACTGTAAATAAACAAGCTGGCTGGAGGAGGTGGGTGTGGTGCCATCTCCCCCAGTGTGCTTGGAGAGGAGAAGGCTTGTAACAGCAGCTAAAGTGTGGCAAGCTCCACAAGAGAGTGGGGGAGGAGCACGTCCTCATGAGAACTCTTCTTTTTTCTTTTATTATTCATATGTGCATACAAGGCTTGGGTCATTTCTCCCCCCCCCGCTCCCACCCCCTCCCTTACCACCCACTCTGCCCCCTCCCTCTCCTCCCTCTACCCCCTCAATAGTGGGCAGAAACTATTTTGCCCTTATTTCTGATTTTGTTGTAGAGAGAGTATAAGCTATAATAGGAAGGAACAAGGGTTTTTGCTGGTTGAGATAAGGATAGCTACACAGGGCATTGACTCACATTGATTTCCTGTGCGTGGGTGTTACCTTCTAGGTTAATTCTTTTTGATCTAACCTTTTCTCTAGTACCTGTTCCCCTCTTCCTATTGGCTTCAGTTGTTTTTAAGGTATCTGCTTTAGTTTCTCTGCATTAAAGGCAACAAATGCTAGCTAGTTTTTTAGGTGTCTTACCTATCCTCACCCCTTCCTTGTGTGCTCTCGCTTTTATCATGTGCTCAAAGTCCAATCTCATTGTTGTGTTTGCCCTTGATCTAATGTCCACATATGAGGGAGAACATATGACTTTTGGTCTTTTGGGCCAGGCTAACCTCACTCAGAATGATGTTCTCCAATTCCATCCATTTACCGGCGAATGATAACATTTCGTTCTTCTTCATGGCTGCATAAAATTCCATTGTGTATAGATACCACATTTTCTTAATCCATTCGTAAGTGCTGGGGCATCTTGGCTGTTTCCATAACTTGGCTATTGTGAATAGTGCTGCAATAAACATGGGTGTGCAGGTGCCTCTGGAGTAACCTGTGTCAGTCTTTTGGGTATATCCCCAAGAGTGGTATTGCTGGATCAAATGGTAGATCAATGTTTAGCTTTTTGAGTAGCCTCCAAATTTTTTCTCACAGTAGTTGTACTAGTTTACATTCCCACCAACAGTGTAAGAGGGTTCCTTTTTCCCCACATCCTCGCCAACACCTGTTGTGGGTGGTGTTGCTGATGATGGCTATACTACAGGGGTGAGGTGGAATCTTAGTGTGGTTTTAAGTTGCATTTCCTTTACTGCTAGAGATGGTGAGCATTTTTTCATGTGTTTTTTGGCCATTTGAATTTCTTCTTTTGAGAAAGTTCTGTTTAGTTCACTTGCCCATTTCTTTATTGGTTCATTAGTTTTGGGAGAATTTAGTTTTTTAAGTTCCCTATATATTCTGGTTACCAGTCCTTTGTCTGATGTATAGCTGGCAAATATTTTCTCCCACTCTGTGGGTGTTCTCTTCAGTTTAGAGACGATTTCTATAGATGAACAGAAGCTTTTTAGTTTTATGAAGTCCCATTTACCTATGCTATCTCTTAGTTGCTGTGCTGCTGGGGTTTCGTTGAGAAAGTTCTTACCTATACCTACTAATTCCAGAGTATTTCCTACTCTTTCCTGTATCAACTTTAGAGTTTGTGGGCTGATATTAAAATCCTTGATCCATTTTGAGTTAATATTGGTATAGGGTGATAAACATGGATCTAGTTTCAGTTTTTTGCAGACTGCTAACCAGTTTTCCCAGCAGTTTTTGTTGAAGAGGCTGCTATTTCTCCATCGTATATTTTTAGCTCCTTTGTTAAAGACAAGTTGGTTATAGTTTTGTGACTTCATATCTGTGTCCTCTATTCTGTTCCACTGGTCTTCATGTCTGTTTTTGTGCCAGTACCATGCTGTTTTTATTGCTATTGCTTTGTAATATAGTTTGAAGTCAGGTATTGTGATACCTCCTGCATTGTTCTTTCACTGAGTATTGCCTTGGCTATTCGTGGCTTCCTGTGTTTCCATATAAATTTCATGGTAGATTTTTCAATTTCTTTAATGAATGTCATTGGAATTTTGATGGGAATTGCATTAAACATGTAGATTACTTTTGGGAGTATTGACATTTTTACTATGTTGATTCTACCAATCCATGAGCATGGGAGATGCCTCCACATTCTATAGTCTTCCTCAATCTCTTTCTTCAGAAGTGTATAGTTTTCCTTGTAAAGGTCTTTCACATCTTTTGTTAGGTTTACACCTAGGTATTTGATTTTTTTTGAGGCTATTGTAAATGGAATTGTTTTCATACATTCTTTTTCCGTTTGCTCATTGTTAGTGTATAGAAATGCTAATGATTTTTCTATGTTGATTTTATATCCTGCTACCTTGCTATAGCTATCGATGATGTCTAGAAGCTTCTGAGTAGAGTTTTTTGGGTGTTTAAGGTATAGGATCATGTCGTCTGCAAATAGGGATATTTTGACAGTTTCTTTACCTATGTGTATTCCTTTTATTCCTTCTTCTTGCCTAATTGCTTTGGCTAGGAATTCCAGTACTATGTTGAATAGGAGTGGAGATAGTGGGCATCCTTGTCTGGTTCCTGATTAGAGGGAATGGTTTCAGTTTCTCTCCATTAAGTATAATGCTGGCTGTAGGTTTGTCATATATAGCTTTTATAATGTTGAGGTACTTTCCTCCTATTCCTAGTTTTCTTAGAGCTTTAATCATGAAATGGTGTTGGATCTTATCAAAGGCTTTTTCTGCATCTATTGAGATGATCAAGTGATTTTTGTCTTTGCTTCTGTTAATGTGGTTTATTACGTTTATTGATTTTTGTACGTTGAAACAACCCTGCATCCCTGGATGAAGCCTACTTGGTCGGGGTGAATAATCTTTTTGATGTGTTGTTGAATTCGGTTTGCCATTATTTTGTTGAGGATTTTTGCATCAATGTTCATTAAGGAGATTGGTCAATAGTTCTCCTTTTTGGAGGTGTCTTTGTCTAGTTTTGGGATAAGTGTAATACTGGCTTCATAAAATGTGTTTGGCAGTTTTCCTTCCCTTTCTATTTCATGGAACAGATTAAGGAGGGTTGTTATTAGTTCTTCTTTAAAGGTCTGATAGGATTCAGCAGAGAATCCATCAGGTCCTGGACTTTTCTTTTTTGGGAGACTCTTGATTGCTGCTTCAATTTCATTTTGTGTTATATATCTATTCAGGTGATTAATGTCCTCTTGGTTCAGTTTTGGATGATCATATGTATCTAGAAATCTGTCCATTTCCTCAAAATTTTCAAATTTATTTGAATATAGGTTCTCAAAGTAGTCTCTGATGATTTCCTGGACTTCCATTGTGTTTGTTGTTATCTCCCCCTTTGCATTCCTGATTCTACTAATTTGGGTTTTTTCTCTCCTCATTTTAGTCAGGTTTGCCAGGGGTCTATTTATCTTGTTTATTTTTTCAAAGAACCAACTTTTTGTTTCATTAATTCTTTGTATTTTTTTTGGTTTCTATTTCATTGATTTCAGCTCTTATTTTTATTATTTCTCTCCTTCTATTTTTGGATTTGCTTGTTCTTGTTTTTCTAGGAGTTTGAGATGTATCATTAGGTCATTGATTTGGGATCTTTCAATCTTTTTAATATATGCACTCATGGCTATAAACTTTCCTCTCAGGACTGCCTTAGCTGTGTCCCATAGGTTCCGGTAGGTTGTGTTTTCATTTTCATTGACTTCCAGGAACTTTTTAATTTCCTCTTTTATTTCATTGATGATCCATTGTTCATTAAGTAATGAGTTATTTAGTTTCCAGCTGTTTGCATATTTTTTGTCTTTACTTTTGTTGTTCAGTTCTACTTTTACTGCATTGTGATCAGATAGTACGCACGGTATAATTTCTATTTTCTTATATTTACTGAGACTTGCTTTGTGCCCTAGGATATGATCTATTTTGGAGAAGGTTCCATGGGCTGCTGAGAAGAATGTATATTGTGTAGAAGTTGGATGAAATGTTCTGTAGACATCAACTAGGTCCATTTGATCTATTGCATATTTTAGATCTTGGATTTCTTTATTGATTTTTTGTTTGGATGACCTATCTATTGATGATAATGGGGTGTTAAAATCTCCCACGACCACTGTGTTGGAGTTAATATATGCTTTTAGGTCTTTCAGGGTATGTTTGATGAAATTGGGTGCGTTGACATTGGGTGCATACAGGTTGATAATTATTATTTCCTTTTGGTCTATTTCCCCTTTTATTAGTATGGAATGTCCTTCTTTATCTCGTTTGATCAATGTAGGTTTGAAGTCTACTTTGTCAGAGATAAGTATTGCTACTCCTGCCTGTTTTTGGGGGCCATTGGCTTGGTAAATCTTCTTCTAGCCTTTCATCCTTAGCCTATGCTTATTTCTGTCAGTGAGATGGGTCTCCTGTAAGCAACAAATTGTTGGATCTTCCTTTTTAGTCCATTTCATCAAGAGGTGCCTTTTGATGGGTGAATTAAGTCTGTTAACATTAAGTGTTAGTACTGATAGGTATGTGGTGATTCCTGTCATTTAGTTGTCTTAGTTGTTTGAAGGTTTGATTGTGTGTACCTAAGTTGAGGTTACTCTTTACTGTCTTGCTTTTTCTTTTCCTGTAGTTTGGTGCTGCCTGTCTTTTCATGGTTAAGTTGGGTTTCACTTTCTGTGTGCAGAATCCCTTGCAGAATCTTTTGTAGTGATGGCTTTGTGGTCACATATTGTTTTAGTTTCTGCTTATCATGGAAGACTTTTATTGCTCCATCTATTTTGAATGATAGTTTTGCTGGGTATAGTATCCTGGGGTTGAAGTTATTTTCATTCAGTGCCCGGAAGATCTCACCCCATGCTCTTCTTGCTTTTAATGTTTCTGTTGAGAAGTCTGCTGTGATTTTGATGGGTTTACCTTCGTATGTTACTTGTTTTTTCTCTCTTACAGCCTTCAATATTCTTTCCTTAGTTTCTGAACTTGTTGTTTTAATGATGATATGTCGTGGGGTAGTTCTATTTTGATCTGGTCTGTTTGGTGTCCTGGAGGCCTCTTGCATCTGTATAGGTATATTATTCTCTAGATTTGGGAAAATTTCCGCAATTATTTTGTTAAGTATATTATGCATTCCCTTCGCACCTCTTCTCCTTCTTTGATGCCCATGATTCTCAAGTTTGGTCTTTTGATGGAGTCGGTGAGTTCTTGCATTTTCTTTTCACAGGTCTTGAGTTGTTTAATTAATAGTTCTTCAGTTTTTCCTTTAATTACCATTTCATCTTCAAGTTCTGAGATTCTGTCTTCTGTTTGTTCTATTCTGCTGGATTGGCCTTCAATTTTGTTTTGCAGTTCTGTTTCCTTCTTTTTTCTGAGGTTTTCCATATCCTGGCTGTTTTCCTCTTTAATGTTGTCTATTTTTGTCCTGAGTTCATTTATCTGTTTATTCATCATGTTCTCTCTTTCACTTTTGTGTTTATACGGTGCTTCTATGGTTTCCTTTATTTCTTCTTTTGCTTTTTCAAATTCTCTGTTTTTGTTGTCTTGGAATTTATTGAGTGTCTCCTGTACATTTTGGTTGACCCTATCCAGTATCATCTCTATAAAATTCTCATTGAGTACCTGTAGTATGTCTTCTTTTAAATTAGTCTTGTGGGCTTCATTGGGTCCTTTGGCATAGTTCATCTTCATTTTGTTAGAGTCTGGATCTGAGTTTCTGTTCTCTTCATTCCCCTCTGGTTCCTGTACTAATTTTTTGCTGTGGGGAAACTGGTCTCCCTGTTTTTTCTGTCTTCCCGTCATTGTCTTTGGTGTTGTTACTGTCCCTGTACTGTGTGCAATTAAGTATTTTCCAGCTTGTAATAATAACAATGGTAATATTTAGAATGGGAAAAACAAATACACAGACTGGAGGGAGAAAACAGAACAAGGTATCAGACAAGAAGATTTCAAAGGTATAAACAGGGAGCTTTAGTGTACTAATCGACAGTAAGCTGAACAGACATTAGAGAGATGGAGAGAGGATTGAAAATCAAAAATAAAAAAAGTTAAGAATAAAAATAAAAAATAAGTAAATGACCGAAAAATCTATTTATAAAAATGTATTAAAATAAAATGAAAAAATAGAAAAATTTTAAAAACCAGAAAACCAAAAAACCTCCACGTTCAAATGCAGTGAAGTCTCAGTCTCCAATCCTGGAGATGGTGCCTCAGATGTTGTTCTGTAGTTGTCTCATCAAAGGCGACGCAGAAAGTAGAACAAAACTACACACACCTGCACAAAAAAACCCCACTAAGTGTCCCAAGTTCAAATGCAATACAGTTTCAGTAAGTTTTTCAGCCTGCAGTTGTAATTCAGTTGTTCTCTCATCAAAGGTAGGGAGCAAAAGAAAAAAAAAGAGTCTGGAGACAGTTCTGAGAATGGTATCTGCAACTGTGGCTTGCCTGCCTGCTGCTGTCAGCCTGCTGTTGCTGGAGGCGTTATTTATGCAGATCTCTGGGGTGAGCTTAGCACTCACCTGGCCCTGCAGGTTTTGTTTACTCAGATTTCTCCTGTGTGTGTGAGCCTCTGCTACAAGCTTTCCCCCTTCCAAGCACTGGGAAAGGTGACACTGCACCCACATTGTCAGGCCTGCATGTTTATTTACAGTTCATGTGGGAGGTGGGTCTTCCCCCCTCTCCTGTGGAGTTTTCCTCCCACCACCACTTTCACAAGCTTTCCTGCTCCTGATTACTGGGCGGTGCTGCTGCTCCTGCCAGCCACCATGTTTGTTTACAGTTCATGTGGAAAGTGGGTCTTCCCTCCTCTCCTGTGGAGTTTTCCTCCCTCTGCCACTCTCACAAGCTTTCCCACTCCTGGTTGCTAGGCCCGCCCCCCTGCTCCCACCAGAGGCTCTCTGGCCCACCCAGCTTGTTTATTTACAGTCCTGGGAAGGGTTCCCTTCCCCCAATCTTTGGTGCTTAGTGCACCCTACCCTCTTTCCTGTGTGTCTTATTTGTTCTTATTGCTTATTAGTCAGTTTCTCTTTTTTTCCCCCAGGTGGAGGTTAGTCTGTCCAGGGGGCTATGCTGCTCTGGCCCAGGCTTGTCTGTGGGAGTACCGCGGTACCGTGAAACTCACCTGGTCTGTGTCTTCCCAAGCTGTCTGGGTGCCAGCGACTGGTGGCCCGGGGGCCCTCCTTGTTTCTCCATTTAATGTGAAGTGGAGATTCTCTGTGCCGGCTGGAGGTGTGGAGGGGTCAAAGTTATGCCTTTTCTCAGTGATTATGCCTGCAAAATGTGTCTCCAGCATCTCTCCAAGATTTCACTATAGGAGGCTCGCTTTCTGCTTCCTTCCTCTAGCCGCCATCTTGGTATCCTCCAAGAACTATAAATAATAAAAAAAAAACTGCACGTGCAACAGGCGGGTAGGGCTGTATACTGGAGAAAACAAGAGGGGCATGCATCCAGGAGAACTCTAAATAAACAAAGCCTATGGGGCTAAGTGAGTGTAAAGCTTATTCCTGAGATCTGCATAAATAAAGCCTGCAGCAGCAGATGGTAGTAGGTGGCAGGTGAGCCACAGCCTCAGGTAGACATCCACAAAGCTGTATCCAGATTCTTTTTGTTTGTTTGTTTTTCTCTTCATTTGATGAGACAATGACAGAACTAGGACTGGATGCTGAAGGACTAACTGAAACTGTATTGCATTTGAACTTGGGATTTTTTTTTTTCCCCTTGATGAGACAATGACAAAACTTCTCAGACACCAACACCAGGACTGGAGGGTGAAGGACTAACACCAAAATTATTAAGACCGAAACTTTATTGCATTTGAACTTGGGGATTTTTTTTATTAACCTCTCTCTGTCTCTTTAATGCCTGTTTAGCTCACTGTTGATTACTACACTATCTCTCCCTGCTTATTTCTTTGGCTCTGGTTTTGTTTTTTTGTGTGGGTGTTTGTTTGGTTTGGTTTTTTTCCCTTTTTCTTTACCTTCTTTGCTCTCCCTCTCCTCTCACCCTTCTACTCTAGATATCACCATTGTTATTATTACAAGCTAGACAATACTGAATTACACACAGTACAGGCACAGTAACAATACCAAGGGCAATGATGGGAAGATGGAAAAAAGAGGGAAACCATTTTCCCCCCAATAATAAATTAGTACAGGAACCAGAGGGAAGTCAAGAAAACAGATATCCAGATCCAGACTCCAACAAAATGTAGATAAACTATGCCAAAGTACCCAATGAAGCCCACAAGAACACCCAGAAAGAAGAAATCCTTCAAGTAATCAATGAGAATTTTATAGATATGATACTGGATATGGTCACCAAAATGTACAGGAGACACTCAAGAAATTCAAAGACAACAAAAATAGACAATTTAAGAAAGCACAAGAACAAATAAAAGAAACTATTGAAGCACTGTATAAACACCAAAGTGAAACACAATATGATAAAGAGATAAATGAACTCAGGATGAAAATAGACAATATTAAAGAGGAAGAGACTCAGGATATGGAAAAAAGAACGAAACAGAAATGCAAAACAAAATGGACGGCCAATCCAGCAGAATAGAACAAGCAGAAGACAGAATCTCAGAACTCAAAGAAGAAATGGAAAAACCAAAGAACTATTAGTTAAACAACTCAAGACCTGTGAAAAGAAAATGCAAGAACTTACTAACTCCATCAAAAGACCAAACCTGAGAATCATGGTCATTGAAGTAGGAGAAGAGGTGCAAGCAAAAGGAAAGCGTAATATATTCAACAAAATAATATCAGAAAATTTCCCAAATCTAGAGAAAACTATGCCCATACAGATAGAGGAAGCTTCCAGAACACCAAACAGACCTGACCAAAATAGAACTACCCCATGACATATTATCATTAAAATAACAAGTACAGAGACTAGAGAAAGAATATTGAAGACTGTAAGAGAGAAAACAAAAATAACATACAAAGGTAAACCAATCAAAATCACAGCAGAATTCTCAACAGAAACATTAAAAGCAAGAAGAGCTTGGGGTAAGGTCTTCCAGGCACTGAATGAAAATAACTTCAACCCTAGGATATTCTACCCAGTAAAACTATCATTCAAAATAGATGGATCAATAAAAGTCTTCTAAGATAAGCAGAAACTAAAATAATATATGACCACAAAGCCACCACTACAAAAAATTCTTCAAGGGATTCTGCACACAGAAAGTAAAACCCAACATAACCATGAAAGGGCAGGAAGTACCAAACTACAGGAAAAGAAAAAGGAAGAAATAGAGAGTAACATTGATTTAGCTACACACAATTAAACCCTCAAACAACTAAGACAACTAATTGACAGGAATCACCACATACCTATTAATACTAACACTTAATGTTAGTGGATTTAATTCCCCCATCAAAAGGCACCGTTTGACAAACTGGATTAAAAGGAAGATCCAACAATTTGTTGCTTTCAGGAGATCCATCTCATCGATAGAAATAAGCATAGGCTTAGGATGAAATGCTGGAAGAAAATTTACCAAGCCAATGGCCCCCAAAAACAGGCAGGAGTAGCAATACTTATCTCTGACAAAGTAGACTTCAAACCTACATTGATCAAATGAGATAAAGAAGGACATTCCATACTAATAAAAGGGAAAATAGACCAAAAAGAAAGAACAATTATCAACCTATATGCACCCAATGTCAACGCACACAATTTCATCAAACACACCCTGAAGGACATAAAAGCATATATAAACGCCAACACAGTGGTCGTGGGAGACTTTAACAGCCCACTATCATCAATAGATAGGTCATCCAAACAAAAACTCAATAAAGAAATCCTAGATCTAAAACATACCATAGATCAAATGGACCTAGTTGATGTCTACAGAACATTTCATACAACTTCTATACCATATACATTCTTCTCAGCAGCCCATGGAACCTTCTCTAAAATAGATCATATCCTAGGGCACAAAGCAAGCTTCAGCAAGTATAAGTAACTGGAAATTATACCATGCATTCTATCTGATCACAATGCAATAAAGCTAGAACTCAACAACAAAAATAAAGACAAAAAACATGCAAACAACTGGAAACTGAATAACTCATTGCTTAATGAACACTGGGTCATTGATGAAATAAAAGAGGAAATTAAAAGGTTCCTGGAAGTCAATGAAAATGAAAACACAGCCTACTGGAACCTATGGGACACAGCAAAGGCAGTCCTGAGAGGAAAGCTTATACAATGAGCACATATATTAAAAGGACTGAAAGATCTCAAATCAATGATCTAATGATACATCTCAAACTCCTAGAAAAACAAGAACAAGCAAATCCAAAAACAAATAGAAGGAGAGAAATAATAAAGCTTAAATCACTGAAATAGAAACCAAAAAAACCATACAAAGAATTAATGAAACAAAAAGTTGGTTCTTTGAAAAAATAAACAAGATCAATAGACTCCTGGCAAACCTGACTAAAATGGGGAGAGAAAAAACCCAATTAAGTAAAATCAGGAATGCAAAAGGGTAGATAACAACAAACACAATGGAAGTCCAGGAAATCATCAGAGACTACTTTGAGAACCTATATTCAAATAAATTTGAAAATTTTGAAGAAATGGACAGATTTCTAGATACATATGATCATCCAAAACTGAACCAAGAGGGCATTAATCACCTGAATAGATATATAACACAAAATGAAATTGAAGCAGCAATCAAGAGTCTCCCAAAAAAGAAAAGTCTGGGACCTGATGGATTTTCTGCTGAATTCTATCAGACCTTTAAAGAAGAACTGATACCAACCCTCCTTAAACTGTTCCATGAAATAGAAAGGGAAGGAAAACTGCCAAACACATTTTATGAAGCCAGTATTACACTTATCCCAAAACCAGGCAAAGACACCTCCAAAAAGGAGAACTATAGGCCAATCTCCTTAATGAACATTGATGCAAAAATCCTCAACAAAATAATGGCAAATTGAATTCAGCAACACATCAAAAAGATTATTCACCACGACCAAGTAGTCTTCATCCCAGGGATGCAGGGGTGGTTCAACATACGAAAATCAATAAACGTAATAAACCACATTAACAGAAGCAAAGACAAAAACCACTTGATCATCTCAGTAGATGCAGAAAAAGCCTTTGATAAGATCCAACACCATTTCATGATAAAAGCTCTAAGAAAACTAGGAATAGGAGGAAAGTACCTCAACATTATAAAAGCTATATATAACAAACCTACAGCCAGCATTATACTTATGGGGAAGAACTGAAACCATTCCCTCTAAAATCAGGAACCAGACAAGGATGCCCACTATCTCCACTCCTATTCAACATAGTACTGGAATTCCTAGCCAGAGCAATTAGGCAAGAAGAAGGAATAAAAGGAATACAAATAGGTAAAGAAACTGTCAAAATATCCCTGTTTGCAGACAGTATGATCCTATACCTTAAACACCCAAAAAACTCTACTCAGAAGCTTCTAGACATCATCGATAGCTATAGCAAGGTAGCAGGATATAAAATCAACATAGAAAAATCATTAGCATTTCTATATACCAATAATGAACAGAGAAAGAATATATTAAAACAATTCCATTTACAATAGCCTCAAAAAAAAATCAAGTACCTAGTGTAAACTTAACAAAGGATGTGAATGACCTCTATAAGGAAAACTATAAACTTCTGAAGAAAGAGATTGAGGAAGTCTATAGAAAGTGGAAAGATCTCCCATGCTCATGGGTTGGTAGAATCAACATAGTAAAAATGTCTATACTCCAAAAGCAATCTACATGTTTAATGCAATTCCTATCAAAATCATAATGACATTCATCAAAGAGATTGAAAAATCTACTCTTAAATTTATTTGGAAACACAAGAGGTCATGAATAGCCCAGGCAATACTCAGTCAAAAGAACAATGCTGGAGGTATCACAATACCTGACTTCAAACTAGATTACAAAGCAATAGCAATAAAAACAGCATGGTACTGGCACAAAAACAGACATGAAGACCAGTGGAACAAAATAGAGGACCCGGATATGAAGCCACATAACTATAACCAACTTATCTTTGACAAAGGTGCTAAAAATATACGATGGAGAAAAGACAGACTCTTCAACAAAAACTGCTGGGAAAACTGGTTAGCAGTCTGCAAAAAACTGAAACTAGATCCATGTTTATCACCCTATACCAATATTAACGCAAAATGGATCAAGGATCTTAATATCAGACTCCAAACTCTTAAGTTGGTGCAGGAAAGAGTAGGAAATACTTTGGAACTAATAAGTATAGGCAAGGACTTTCTCAATGGAACCCCAGCAGCTCAGCAACTAAGAGATAGCATAGATAAATGGGACTTCATAAAACTAAAAAGCTTCTGCTCAACAAAAGAAATGGTTTCTAAAGTGAAGAGAACACCCATAGAGTGGGAGAAAACATTTGCCAGCTACACATCAGACAAAGGACTGATAACCAGAATATATAGGGAACTCAAAAAACTAAATTCTCCCAAAATTAATGAACCAATAAAGAAATGGGCAAGCGAACTAAACAGAACTTTCTCAAAAGAAGAAATGCAAATGGCCAAAAAACACATGAAAAAATGTTCAGCAGCATCTCTATCCATAAAGGAAATGCAAATTAAAACCACACTAAGATTCCACCTCACCCCTGTTTGAATACCCATCATTAGCAACACCACTAACAACAGAATATGGTGAGGATGCAGGGAAAAAGGAACCATTTTACACTGTTGGTGGGAATGCAAACTAGTACAACCACTCTGTAAAATAAATTTGGAGGCTTCTTAAAAATCTAAACTTAGATCTACCAGCAATACCACTCATGGGGATATCCCAAAAGAAAGTGACACAGGTTACTCCAGAGGCACCTGCACACCCATGTTTATTGCAGCACAATTCACAATAGCCAAGTTATGGAAACAGCCAAGATGCCCCACTACTGATGTATGGATTACAAAAATGTGGTATTTATACACAATGGAATTTTATGCAGCCATGAAGAAGAATGAAATCTTATCATTTGCTGTTAAATGGATGGAACTGGAGAACATCATTCTGAGTGAGGTTAGCCTGGCCCAAAAGACCAAAAATCGTATGTTCTCCCTCATTTGCAGGGCAAGCACAACAAGGGGATTGGACTTTGATCACATGATAAAGCGAGAGACACCTAAAAAACTAGATAGCATTTGTTGCCCTCAATGCAGAGAAACTAATGCAGATCCTTTAAAGCAACTGAGGCCAATAGGAGAAGGGGACCAGGAACTAGTGAAAATGTTAGTTCGAGAAGAATTAATTTAGAAGGTAACACACATGCACAGGAAATCAATGCATGCCAACTCCCTGTATAGCTATCCTTATCTCAACTAGCAAAAACCCTTGGTCCTTCCTATTATTGTTATACTCTCTCTTCAACAAAACTAGAGGGGTTGGGGATTTAGCTCAGTGGAAGAGTGCTTGCCTGGCAAGTGCAAGGCCCTGAGTTCGGTCCCCACCACCAGAAAAAAAAAAAAAAAGGAAAAAAAAAACAAAACTAGAGATAAGGGATAAATAGTTTCTGCCTAGTTGCGAGGGAGTGGGGGGGGGACAGGGAAGGGGTGGGGTAGATAAGGGAAGGGGGGGAAGAGGGGAGAATTATCCAAACACTGTATGCACATATGAATGTAATAAAAAAATAAAATGTAGACAGAAACCTAAAATGTAAAACTAAAAAAAAAAAAAAAAAACCAGAGAGCCTGTGAATCCACAGCCAATGAGAAGTTCCCACTTAACCCTTACCCAAACCCATAGTTAAAATGTGAATAAAAGCCTCAGCCTTCACCTGAGCAGGGAGCTACCTGATTCCAGGCTTTGCTGCACTGCTCTAGCTGTAGCCTTTCCTTTCTCTCTGACAAATCCTTCTTTGTGTACTGGCCTTGACTCATCAGTCAATCAGCTGCCTCACGAGCCAGTTCTCTTGCCTGTGAAGGCAAGAACCCTCAACACCAGTCCACAATGTCTCACACCGGCATGTAACAAGGAGGATTATGGTTCAAAGTCAGCCTAGGCAAACAGTTGGTAAAACCCAATCCCAACCCATAGCTGGGTGCAGTGGCACATGCCTATCATTTCAGCTATGGAGGAAGCATAAATAGGGGGATTGCAGTCCAGACCAGACTGGGCAAAAGGCTCGGAATATGGTTCCTCAAGTGGTAGAGTGCCTGTCTAACAAGAGGGAGGCCCTGTGTTCAAATTCTATTATTCCAAAAATTAATGCTAATGCTATGTTTTTACAGAACTAATAGAAAGTTCATTCTAAAATTCATATGGAATTTCAAGGGACTCCACATAGTAAGTAACCTGAAAAAAATGTCAGAAGACTAACATTTGCTGCTTTCAAAACTTACTATGAAGCTATAGTAATGAAAGCACCATGGTACTGGCAAAAGGATAGACCTGTTGGCAAAAGGGAAAATAGAGAACTGAGAAATAAATACTCCCACAGGTGGTCAATTGATATTTGACAAGACTGTCAAGATAGTTCAGTGGGGGAAAGGACAGTGTTCCAGACATAATGCTGGGAAAATGGATATTCCCCATGTCAAAGCAGAAGTGGACTCTTAGCACTGTATACAAAAAGTAACAAAAATGAATCAGGGGTTAAAAGATAGCTTCTAAAATGAGAAAAAAGATTCAGAAAATCATGTCAGAATATATAAAGAACTCCTACACTAACAACATCATCAACAACAACAAGAAAGCAATCTAATTCAAAATAGACAAAGAACTTCTCCAAAGATTATGCAAAAGCCCAATAAGCACATGAAAAGATACACAGCATCCTTTAGTCACTAAAGAAATACACATCACAGTCATGAGATAACACTACACACCCTTTAGGATGGCTATAATTATAGGAAATAAATAGAAAATAACAGATGTTGGATAGATGTGGAATAGTTGAAACTCTTGTGCAGTGCTGCTGAATAGAAAATGATGAAGCCATTATGAAAAGTAATTTGCAGATACTAAAAATGATTAAAATAGAATTACCATATGATCTGCCAATTCCACCCTGGGTATATACCCAAAGGAATTGAAAGTGAGGACTCAAACAGATACTTGTAAGTCAATGTTCATTACAACATTATTCACCACAGACAAAAGTTATGAAGAATCCAAGTGTCTCTCAACAGATGAATGAATACTCAAAATGTAGTATAGCCATATGATGGAATAGTATTCAGTCATAAAAAGAAATGAAGTTGTGCTACATGCTATGGCATGGATAAACCTTGATGACAGTATGCTAAGTGATATAAGGCAGATACAAAAGACAAAATAATGTCCGATTCTACTTACATGTGGTACCTAGCATATGTAAATTGATAGAGATAGACTGTAGATTAGAGATTACTAGGGGCTGGGGCTTAATGGTTACAAATTTTCTGTCTAGGGTGTGGAAAAAGTTTTAAAGTAAGAAGCAGTGATGTTTGCACAAAATTGTAAATGCATTTAATATCATGGGATTGTACATTTAACAATGGTTGAAGTTGAAATTACCAATTAAAATTATGTAATATACCAAATTCACTGAATGCTAAGTAGGTGAATTGCACGGCAAGTATATTATATCTCAATGAAGCTTTTTTTTTTTCCAAAAAAATCTTTAATTGGGAGATGCTGCCTTTGTAAAGGAGTAAAATTTCACAAGAAATGTGAAATTGCATTGACTTCAGTTTCAACTTTACCATAACCAAGAAAACAAAAAGAGCCTGAAATGGTTTACCCATGGGAATAGCTTTCACAGTTGCTATGATGAGCATACATTGACCCCACCTCTTTCTTTGCTTGGTGGAAAAAGAATGAACCAGAAAGTATGAAGGAAAACAAATATTAATTTCCTTTTAAAAATGTGGTGTCCCAAACTGAATTTAGTCTATTCATAATGATAATCTAACTAGGTCCAAGTTTGGTTCATTCCCTCTCTCCCTCAGTCACCAAATCAGTCAATATTGAGTGTCATCACTAGGCACAGGCTATGGGAAGCACAGGACACACAATACCTAGTTACGACCTCACAAGAGTCTTTGGTTGGGAAAAGATATCTGGATATCAAAAAGATGGGAAAGATGTTTACTTGAACATGATAAGCACAATTTTTATAAGATTTTAGCTTATACTCTACATACATTTCTACATTCTGCTTTTATCATTTTGTTGTAAGCCTTACTCATATCTTCCAAAATTCTTCATGAACATCATGTTCAATGGCTGTCACATCCAGCCATATGATTTGCCACACACCTTCTCACAGGAGCTTCCCTTGATATTGAGGCCTGCATTTGTGCCAGTTCTGGAGTAGATGTGTTGTGACTTCTTCCTGCTACTTGGAAATACTGGGTAAAATATAGCAAACAAGAAATGCTTCCTGGAAAATTTGGGGGCTGTCATATGAACTTAAGGCACATCCTAATCACAATCTCCTTTACAGTATTTTTATTGGGGGGAGGGTTCTGGGAATTTAATCCACAGCTTCACAAATGCTAATGTCAGTGTTTGAACACTGAACTATTCCCCTATCTAATGTTCAATTGATGTGTAAGATTCTGGAGACAGATTCTTTGGGTTAGAATCCTGGCTGCAGCCCTAACAAACTGGGTGATCTTGGGGAAACAGGTAACTTCTTTTCTACCTTAGATTTCCTTTGTATAGTATGAGATTTAAAAAAATAATGTTTTGTATACATATGAATGAAAGCACAGAAAGTTGTCTCTTCTATGCCCTGAACATAGGAACTCTTCACTAAATGTTAGCTATTACTATATTGTGAGCTCAATTTTAAATAAGAACTCAGGATTCAGTGAGGGAAAGGAACAGCCATACCTATGATTGAACATTAGTCCTGACTTAAAAACTCTTTCCACTACTGTCCCTTATGCCATGGGTCTGGACCAGCTAGGGAAGAACGTGGCAGATGGAAAATAACTGGGGAGAGCTAAGGGATCATTGCAGAAGCCCAGGAAGCAGCAAAAAGCCCAGAGTTCAGAGTCCCCACCACACCTGGTGACAGCACCTCTATTTCCTGAAGACAATTTCAAAAACAAAATACCTAGTGTCCACTGGCAGGGAGCTCAGTATACTCTAGCTTCCCCAAGCATCTGGTGATCAGGCAAGATTTGAGACTGAGATAGGTAGGAGCACTTGGAAAATTAAGGAACAACCACAGCTCCTGATCACAGTGTTGGGAGAGATGGCCACAAGAAGTGGTTGAGGAGAGAAAGCGACATTGAAACAGGTCAGGTGAAAAAGTAGAGTAACACCAGGAGCTCAGGCTGTGATGGGCCTGGTGGTTGATGACCTCACCCTCCCTTGCAAGAGCCAGCTCCAGTGCTAGGTTGTCACTGCAGAAATAGCAGTAAGCCTATGACTGGCACAGTGCTCAGCACCCAGGAATTGCCTGGTGTCTTTGGGGGCTTGAGGGCTGAGAACTGTAATCACAGAACCCGGGAACTCACATGATATCCCCCAGGCTCACGCCTTCCACAGAGTGGAAAAATGCAGGACTGTGTGAGACCTGAAGGCAGAGCACATGAGTTCTTTAGGTCTCCAACACTTGTAAATAGCTCAGTGTGCTATTTGTTCCCTCCACCATCAAGAATATTAGGAGAATACCCAGAGGGCTACATATGTATTGGCCCAAGAGGCACAAATTGGGGAACTTGTGTAGCAAGTGGGATCTTGCCTGGCCTATACTCTGAAAAGTGTCATATGGCCAGCAGTGGCTTCCAAATACACAATGAAGGGAAGTTCAACTTATGAATTTGGCATTGGATATATAAATCTCAGTGTAGAAACATGAAAAAAATGCAACATGACATCCCCCAGTGGACAACAACCTTACAGTAACAGACATGAAGGGTAGTGAAGAGGAAGAAAGCTCAGACAAAGAACTCAAATGTATAATTATAAGAATGATGAATGAAATGAATGAGGACATGAATAAAAAGATAAGTGAATTCAAAGAGGTTACAAACAGCTGAGTGATATGAGTAAAATAGTGCAGGAAATGAAAGAAAAATTCAATAAAGATGCAGAAATCCTGAAAGAGAAATATTGAAATTATGGAAAAGCAAAGCTCAATAAGTGAAATAAAAAAACTCATTGGAAAGTCTCTCCAGTTGAGTGGATCAAATTGAAGACAGAGTATCTGGGCTTGAAGACAATGCAGATGGATTAGAATGGTCAGATGAAAAGAAAAGAAAAGTATATAAGTGGAACATGCAAGACCTCAGAGACATTATTGAATGACCAAACCTACAAATCATGGACATAGAAAAAGAGAAGAGGTGCAAAGTAAAGGGACAGAAAACATATTCAATAATGTAATAGGAGAAAATTCCTCAAATCTTTTTTTAAATTTTATTTTATCATTTTTACAATTACTTACAAGTGTATTCATTATTGGAGCCACCTCCCCATCCCCCAAATTCCTCAAATCTTAAAAAAGAGATAACTATTCAGGTACAGAAGGCTTAAGTATATCCAAAAGACAAGGCCAGAAAAGAATTACTCCAAGGCATATCATAGTTAAAACATTAAGTGTGCAGAACGAGGAAAGAATATCCAGAGCTGTAAGAGAGAAGTGGCAAGTCAGATATGAAGGCAACACCATGAGAATAACAGCAGATTTCTCAGCAGAAACTTTAAAAGCAGCTGGGTGCTGGTGGCTCACGCCTATAATCCTAGCTACTCAAGAGGCAGAGATCAGGAGGATTGCAGTTTGAAGCCAGCCTGGGCAGGTAGTTCCATGAGACCCTATGGAAGGGTTTTGAAAAACCCTTCACAAAAATAGGGCTGGTGAAGTGGCTCAAGGTGTAGACCCTGAGTTCAAGCCCCAGTACTGCAAAAAAAAAAAAAAAAAAAAAAAAAAGAAACCTTAAAAGCAAAGAGGGCATGGAATGATTAATAATTTCAAGCACTGAAAGAGTATGATTACCAAACTAGAGTACTTTACCTAGAAAAACTATTATTCATTACTGACGGAGAAATAGAAACCTTCCGTGATAAACAAAAACTAAAGTAATTTAAGACCACTGAACCATCACTATAGATCTCAAAGGAACCCTACACAGAAGAGGAAGATAAATGTAACCATAAAAACATGGGAAAAATATATCTCCCCAGATGAGTAAATAAGCAAATGAGTACTAGAAAAGAATCAAACACTACAAAAACAACAAAATGGCATAGAAAAAAAACTAGAAACACAACAAATGGCAGGAATTATTACATACCTTTCAATATTAACATTGATAGTGAATTGGATCAAAAACCAACTCCAGACTTTTGTTTCTACAAGAAACACATCTCAGTGACAAAAACCAAACATTGGCTGAATAGGGTGAAAGGGTAGAAAAGATCTTCTAAGCATATGAACTCCAAAAGCAAGCAGGAATCACTATACTCATACCTGATAAAGTAGATTTCAAACCAAAGTTAGTCAGAAGAGATGAAGAAGTTCACTCATATTAATAACAGGAACAAATAATCAAGAGGCAATAACAATTACTGACTTATATGAACCAAATGTTGTTGTACCCAAATTAATTAACAAACACTACTCGACTTACAAGCACACATAGACCACAACACATAGGCTATCTGACAAAAAAGATCACCAGACAAAAAATCAACAAAGAAACTTCAGAATTAAATGACACTTTCTTAAGAGACACTCACAGAGTATTTCATCCACCATCTGCACAATACACATTCTTTTCACAAGCCCTGGAACTTTCTCCAAAATAGATAAAAACTTAGGACAAAAAGCAAGTCTTAGAAAACAAGAAAATTGAAATGACTCCTTTTATATTAGCTGACCATAATGGAATAAAACTAGAACTTAACAGCAAAAGAAACTACAGAAAGTATTCATTACAGGGATACTGAACAACACATTGTTGAATGACCTGTGTACCACTGAACAAACAAGGAAGGAAATACAACTGTTCCTAGAATATAAAAAGAAAATGAAAACACGGCCTCCCAGAATTTTTGAGATACAGCAAAATCAGTGCTATGAGGAAAGTTTATATAGCTATGAGTGCCTATATAAAACACCAAGATATCAAGTAATCTAATGATGCACTAAAGCTCTGAGAAAAACAAGAACAAGACAAACCTAAAATTAGATGGGAAGATTAGGGGAAAAATTAATGAAACAGAGAACAAAATTTATACAAAGAATCAATGACACAAAAATTGGTTTTTTGGAAAAAGAAATAATATTGCAAACCCTTAGCCAATGTGAATAAAAGAAGGGAAAATTAGTGATGAAAGGGGGACATTACAAAATTAAAGATGAAATCCAGAGGATCACAAGGGAACACTTGGAAAGCCTATATTCAAACAATTTCCAACTGGAAAATATAGAATAAAGGGATAAATTCCTAAATGCATTTGACCTAACAAAATTGAACCAAGAGAACATAAGACACTTAAATAGAACTATAACAAACAATGAGATTCAAGCAATAACGATGAGTTTCCCAACAAAGAAAAGCCCAGGACCTGATGGATTCACTACCAAATTCTACCAGATTTTAAAAGAAGAACTAATACCAACACTCCTCACACTTGTCCAGAAAATAGAAAGGGGAGGAACACTTCTAAATTCATCTTAGGAAGGCAACATTATAGTCTTTCCAAAATTGGCAATGTCACAACAAAAAAGAATTATAGAACAATCTCTTTAATGAACATAGATGCAAAAATTCTCAATAAAATATTTGCAAACTGAATTTAACATAATATTAAAAAGATTGTGTAACATGGCCAACCTGGCTTCATTCCAGGGATTCAAGGATGTTTGAAACATACATAAATAAATAAATGTAATACAGCACATAAACAGAATGAAGAATAAAACAATCATCTCAACTGCAGCAGAAAAAACCTCACAAAATTCAATATCCTTTCATGATAAAAGCTCTGAAGAAACTAAGCATAGAAGGAATGTACCTTGACATAACTAAGGTTATCTATGACAAACCTATAGCTAACATCGTATTAAATGAGGAAAAACTGCGATCATTTCCTCTAAAGTCAGGAACAAGAGAAGGATGTCCACTCTCTGCACTCTTATTCAACATAGAATTGGAATTCCTAGCTAGAGCAATTAGACAGAAGGAAGAAATAAAAGGGATTTACATAGGGAAAGAAGTTGAATTCTTCCTATTTGCAGATGATGTGATTCTGTACTTGAAAGACCCCAAGGATACCACAAAAAAACTCCTAGATCTGATAAACACTTTCAGCAATGTGGCAGGATATAAAATCAACATAGAAGGCGGTAGCTTTTCTACATACCAATGCTAAACAAGCTGAGAAAGAAATCAGTAAAACAATCTTATTTACAATAGCCACAAAAAATTCCTAGGTATAAACTTAACCGAGGAGATGAAAGGCCAATGAAAACTTTAAGACCCTGGAGAAAGAAATTGAAGACGACACCGGAAAATGGAAACATCTCCCATGTTCATGGATTGACAGAATTAATATAGCAAAAATGGCTATACTACCAAAAGCAATCTACAGAGTTAATGCAATGGCCATCAAAATCTCTAATTTCATTCTTTGGAAAAATAGATCAATCCTAAAATTCGGATGGAAACTTAAAAGACCCTGAATAGCAAAATCAATCCTGTGTAAAAACAGCAATCCTGGAAGTATCACATATCAGATTTCAATTATACTACTTATCCATAGAAACAAAAATAGCATTTTACTACCACAAAAACAGATATGAAGACTGATGGAACAGAATAGAAGGCCCAGGAATAAAACCATACAAACTATAGCCATCAGATCTTTGACAGATGCATCAAAGGCATATCCTGGAGAAAAGATAACCTCTTTTACAAATTGTATTGGGAAATCTTCAGGCAATAGAATTATACTAGACTTCTAGCACTCACCCTGTACAAAAATCAACCCTAAATGGATCAAGGACTAGAAACTACTACAGGAAAATGTATCTTCTGAAAGATATAGGCATAGGTAATTTTTTTCTGAATAAGACTCCAGTTGCCCAGGAAATAAGAGCAAGAATTGACAAACGGGACTCCATCAAATTGAAAAGTTTCTGCATGTCAAAAGAAACAGTTACCAGAATAAAGAGACCACACACAGAATGGAAGAAAATCTTCACTAGCTTTGTAGCAGATTAGGGATTAATATCCAGAAAGTATAAAAAAGTTTAAAAAAACTAAACAACTAAAGAACAAATAATCCAATTAATAAACTGATAAATGAATTGAATAGGCAGTTCTCAGAAGAAGAAATACAAATGGCTAATAAATACACTAAGCAATGTTCAACATTCTTAGCCATAAAGAAAATGTGAATCAAAACTACACTAAGATTCCATCTCATCCCAGTCAGATTGACAATAATCAAAAAAATAAATAGTAAATGCTGGTGAGGATGCAGGGAAAAACAAACACCCATACATTGGTGGTAAATAATGTAAACTAGTGCAACGACTATGAAAATCAGAATTGAGGATCCTCAAAAAAACTAAAAATAGACTTATAATCCCACATACCACTCTTGGGCATATAGCTGAAAAAATGTAAATCAATAAAGAAGAGAGATACCTCTATGACCTTATTGAGGTCTCTTCACAATAGCCAAAATGTGTAAATAGCAGAGGTACCCAACAACTGAAGAATGGATATGGCATACATATATGTAATATATAAATACATACATACATATTTCTCAGCCATAAGGAAAAATGATAGCAAGCATTAAGCCTGAATTCAAACCCCAGTGTAATCACCAAAAAAAAAGAAAAATGAAATTGTGTCATTATCAGGAAAATAGGTAAAATTAGAGATCATCATGTTGAGAGATGTAAGAACAAATATCACATATTCTTGCTTGTTTGTGGAACCTGGACATGAAATGATGACAATGATAATAACAATGGGGCACATATGCATATCAAGGAATCTCTGGGTAGGGTCAGCACGCGGGCAGAGGGGAAAGGAAGAGAACGGAAGTACTCTACATATATAAACAGGAAGACAGCATAATGAAACCCAGCAAATACTTAAAAGGCCTGAGAAGAGGAGGAATGGAAATATAATGGAGGGGGTGAACTTGTTCTAGGTACACTGTGCACGTGGATGGAATTATCCTGATGAAATCCCCTTTACTATTAATGTATGCTAATTAAAAATAATTTAAAAAACAAAATATTTACTGAAACAAATGCATGTACACACACACAAAAAAAAGATTCTGGGTGCTTCCCCTACATCACACAATGAGAAGATGCTTAGTTGTTAAAGCTGTTAGTTGGTAAATCATACCCTTGAGTTCACCACAATCCCTAAAACAGACCAATCACTATTGCTGCTCTAGTATCGTCAGAGTTATATAGGAGCAAAGGTGTATCTTCATGATCTGGGAAGACTTGAGTAATAAAGGTGGTAATGGGAAGAACATGGGGAGATAACGTTAATGAATAATACAAGGTGTCTGGTTTTCTATGGCAGGAAGGGGTGGCAGCTAAGCTTAATAGAAAGGGTAAGTAAGAAAGTGGAGTGACATAGCTAGAAGAGATCTAGTTAATATTGTGTTGGAAAAAATTGAATAGACAGACAAAAAACGTAAACAGGTAACCAACCAAAGAAAAAAGACAATCTGGCAATCTGTATACCAGCTAAACATACAGTAACAAAAAAGAATGATGAGTGGATAAACAGAGGTAAAAGAAAACATGAGCTAGCGAGTAGTTCTAGTTGTAGATGGAAGGAAGGTATAAATGGGGGGGAGGATAGGAAAGGGAAGGAGAAGATTTGGTTTAAGATTGAATATTGAAAGGTAGGTTTTGTGGCTCACACATGATGATTGCAGAGAAAAGGAATGGGGGGAAGCAGAACTAAAGAGAATTTGGAAGAGAGAGAGAGTACAAAATTACTCAACTCAAATGTACAGAAAAAACAATACAAATGAATAATAAATCATTACAGCCAAAATTTAGCAGTGATAGAAACAAATTCTAATGCAAATTTCAGAATTTTCTATTGCTCTCGAGTAGGTAGGTGTTTTTGCTCCTCAGTGTCTGAGTCTTTCAGTCCACTAGATGGCAGTCTTGTCACAAATCCAACTCTGGTATGGTGTCTAGTCAGTATTGTGCTGCTTTTCCAGTACAGGTGGAAGAATTTGGAGATCTGAATACTATCTGCAGAGAAGGCTCCTGGAGTTTGGGCCCTCAACTTGCCAGACTCACTGCCCCCCTTAGACTTGTAGTTTCACCCTCCCAAGCCCCTGATTACTCACAGTCTGTTGTCTTAAACTGGGTGTAGTTCTCTGTCAGATGTCTGTTCCTGTGGCATGCCTCTGTAGTGGATGGGAAGCACAGCGAGGCAGCTCCCTACAAAGATGCACTCAATTGTGACTGCTTAGACGGAGCTGTGGCTGCCAGTGGGTCCTCTACCCCCGCTAGTCCTAAGGCTCTGTTTTTTTTTTGTCTTGGCAGGATGAGTGTGCTACTACCTTTCGTTACTGGTTTCTCTGCCATGTTACAGCATGTGCACCAGGCCATGTGGAAACTTGTAGGTCTGCAGTGGTGCTTGTGTATCAGGCGGGGGCAGGAGGGGTGGTGGTACATCTGGGCATGAGGCTGAGTCCATGTGCAGAGAATGCTCTGGGTCAGGGATTCTTGTGGAATGGATTAGGGCTTCTGGGAGCAAGGTGGGGGGCGGACCATGTGTAGGGCACCACCATGCTGGGGCTTCTGTGCACTGGGCTGGGACTTTTGGGTCCACCTTTTGCGGAGTTGAGACAAACCAGAAAAAGGAAAAAACAAAAAGCTATTGGGATTCTCAAGTGCTATGTAACTTTTCCTAGTGGCAACTGTAAAATCTTAGCAGTCACAGAGCGCTTTTCAATTGTAAGTCCCTGCTACTGTAAGATTGGAAGCCTTGAAGCAACTCCATCCTGTCCCAGTTTAACTCTCAGGTAAAAGCCTAAAGGCATAAATTTATTCCGATATGTATAGTAGACAATCTGCCCCATTTTCCTGCTACTTGGAAACAATGGTTAAGACACAGTCAACAGGAAATACCTGTGGACTGATTGCGGGCTGCCATATGGACTTGTTACCAGGCTAAATAGTATAAGAATAGTCCAGAAGACTTTAAGTCCTCATGTTTCCTGAACAGAGACCTGGACAGAGATACAAATTGCCAAACTTTATTGAAAGAAAAGGAAGAAAGAGTAAGACGAAGCACTGCAAGAGAAAAGCAGTGGATCTATCAGATGGCATGGAAGCATTGATTAGTAAAATTCTATTGAAAGAACAGAAAGAAGCACACAAGGTAAGCGGATGGCACAGAAGCACTGATTTATTTATGCACAATGTGTAAGTTATAAGGCAGGAAAAATCTGGGCAGTCCTTAGGGAGGGGCTAGAGTGGCTGGCAGATATACTTAACACAACCTTATCAAATAAGCCGTACATGAGCTTATGCTCATTTCTAACTTTTAATTGTATGTGTGAGATGTGACCAATAATCATGAGGTCCTAAGTAAGCAGACTTGGCCTGGGAGGTCAAACTAGGGCAGTTTACTTTTTTTAATAAGCAAGGCAGACCCAAGTGTGCCTCTTCTGGGTGCTATCTTGCAATTATATTTATGACCACTAGGGTATTACAACTTAGAGGGGATTTACTGCTCTGCACTAGAGATGGTTCAGGGCCATGCTGCAGTGCCCCTGAGCTTTGTTTGCTTAAGAGAGCTCCTGGTAAATTATTTTCCCTGCCTGCTAACCTGTTCTCAGACTGAAGTTCAACCAGGTCACCATCTCCTTCACATTAATGGTTGACAACCCGACTTCAGGGCCTGGTATGAAATCCTGGCAGCACCTCTTATTAGCTGTGTGATTCTGGGAATGCAGCTAGCCTCTTTCTACCTTAGATTTTCAGTTTTCAGTTTGAAATTAAAAATAAAACTATTGTGTAGGATTGTAGTGAGAGTGTGAGAGAAGCAAATAACAGAAATGACTTTGGGAATGTGAGGGGAGCAAATAGCAGAAGTGACTTTGTTTTAGATAAGGAAGACAGAAATGCATCCTTAAAAGTAAACATCTGAAGAGATGAGAAGTAGGCACCTCCCAAAAGTAAAACAGCAAATGTCTCACCAAGATAGCAAAAGGTAGCTATAAAGTATAAAATGATGGGCCTCAAGGCCAGGACAAGCTGATTAGACCCTCCTGCAATGCCCACTTCAATAATGATGTGGGTAGCCAGAGATCAGCGAGGAGTCAGCTAGATGCCATGTAATTACCAACATAGTTTCAAGGTAGAAGAGTTGGATCTAAGTCAGGCTGAGGCAGGCTAGAAGTAGGAAAAGTTTGGGGCTCATGTAGGTTATCCGGAGATGGTCCAGAACACCAGCACCTGGCTGGGAACTGCCCATGCCCTTCCCCACTCATTCATTACTGGTTGTAATCTCCTGGGTCTGCCTTCTCGATGGGTTAGTGTAGGTTTTAAAAGCATCTGAAAAAAAAAAAAAAGCACACTCCCTCTGCTGGCAGACTCCACCTGTGTCCACCATGCTGCTGTTATGTGCCGGTTTGAAGTGTTGTGGTGCCTTCACAGGCCAGGAAACTGGCTCACGAGGCAGCTGAATGATGAGCCAAAGCTGGTATGGGAAGTAGGATTTATCAGGGAGAAAGGAAAGGCTGCAGCTAGAGAAGTGCAGCAGAGCCTGGAAACCGGTAGCTCGCTGCTCAGGTGAAGGCTGGGGCTTTTATGGACGTTTTTTAGGTGGTCTCTTTTCATTGGCCATGGATTCACCAGCTTTCTTAGATGAACTGGTCTGTTTGCCCCTTACTGGGGGAGGGGAAACAATCTTGGGAGCATTTTGCTCCTCAGCCCTGTGACAGATCTATCAGACTCTGCATCTCTTCTTCAGGATGCAGGAATGCAGGTTTAGAACTCCTTGTCAGGGTGCAGGAATGCAGTGCGCTCCATGGGGGATGGGATACTCACCCATCCTCCTTAGGTCTCCAGACCCAACATAATTATGATGGACAGCATTAATTAGTACTATTAAGTCCTCCTTGATAGAACAATAATGTCACCATTTTGTGAATCAGCCAAATTAGCAGCCCTGCCCTTAAACAAATTCCTGCGCTCTAAGACAGCCCCACCCCTACCAGAGACTACTGCGCCTGTACTAACCTCCTTACCCTCCCCCTTCTATAAAAGCAACTGCTCGCCCAGGCTCTGGGCTGCGCCATCTTTTCCCCGGCCAGCCTGGCACTTTGGGCCTGCCATTAAACCTTGCTCTATGGACGTGAGACTTTTCTCATGAGCTTTCTTTGAGAGCGGTGTTTTTCCTAACACTCCTTATCTCAAGTATATATTTAGAACTCATGTTTTAATGTAAAAAGATGATTTAATTAATAGAATAAATTCCCCCTTTAAATTCTGCCTTTAGAGTAAATGAATTTTAAATAAGTTACAATTTTTTAAATTACAGATATACATTATGGGTGACCAGTGTCAAATCCTTAATTAAATGGCACTGTTTTTTTTTTTTTGAGGTTATTAAACAGTTCATTTTTTTCATTTTTTCATTTTTCTTTTATTATTCATATGTGCATACAAGGCTTGGTTCATTTCTCCCCCCTGCCCCCACCTCCTCCCTTACCACCCACTCTGCCCCCTCCCTCTCCCCCCCAATACCCAGCAGAAACTATTTTGCCCTTATCTCTAATTTTGTTGTAGAGAGAGTATAAGCAATAATAGGAAGGAACAAGGGTTTTTGCTGGTTGAGATAAGGATAGCTATACAGGGCATTGACTCATATTGATTTCCTGTGCCTGTGTGTTACCTTCTAGGTTAATTCTTTTTGATCTAATCTTTTCTCTAGTACTTGTTTCCCTTTTCCTATTGGCCTCAGTTGCATTTAAGGTATCTGCTTTAGTTTCTCTGCGTTAAGGGCAACAAATGCTAGCTAGTTTTTTAGGTGTCTTACCTATCCTCACCCCTCCCTTGTGTGCTCTCGCTTTTATCATGTGCTCATAGTCCAATCCCCTTGTTGTGTTTGCCCTTGATCTAATGTCCACATATGAGGGAGAACATATGATTTTTGGTTTTTTGAGCCAGGCTAACCTCACTCAGAATGATGTTCTCCAATTCCATCCATTTACCAGCGAATGATAACATTTCGTTCTTCTTCATTGCTGCATAAAATTCCATTGTGTATAGATACCACATTTTCTTAATCCATTCGTCAGTGCTGAGGCATCTTGGCTGTTTCCATAACTTGGCTATTGTGAATAGTGCCGCAATAAACATGGATGTGCAGGTGCCTCTGGAGTAACAGTCTTTTGGGTATATCCCCAAGAGTGGTATTGCTGGATCAAATGGTAGATCGATGTCCAGCTTTTTAAGTAGCCTCCAAATTTTTTTCCAGAGTGGTTGTACTAGTCTACATTCCCACCAACAGTGTAAGAGGGTTCCTTTTTCCCCACATCCTCGCCAACACTTGTTGTTGTTGGTGTTGCTGATGATGGCTATACTACAGGGGTGAGGTGGAATCTTAGCGTGGTTTTAATTTGCATTTCCTTTATTGCTAGAGATGGTGAGCATTTTTTCATCTGTTTTCTGGCCATTTGAATTTCTTCTTTTGGGAAAGTTCTGTTTAGTTCATGTGCCCATTTCTTTATTGGTTCATTAGTTTTGGGAGAATTTAGTTTTTTAAGTTCCCTGTATATTCTGGTTATCAGTCCTTTGTCTGATGTATAGTTGGCAAATATTTTCTCCCACTCTGTGGGTGTTCTCTTCAGTTTAGAGACCATTTCTTTTGATGAACAGAAGCTTTTTAGTTTTATGAGGTCCCATTTATCTATCTCTTAGTTGCTGTGCTGCTGAGGTTCCATTGAGAAAGTTCTTACCTATACCTACTAACTCCAGAGTATTTCCTACTCTTTCTTGTATCAACTTAAGAGTTTGGGGTCTGATATTAAGAGCCTTGATCCATTTTGAGTTAATCTTGGTATAGGGTGATATACATGGATCTAGTTTCAGTTTTTTGCAGACTGCTAACCAGTTTTCCCAGCAGTTTTTGTTGAAGAGGCTGCTATTTCTCCATTGTATATTTTTAGCTCCTTTGTCAAAGATAAGTTGCTTATAGTTGTGTGGCTTCATATCTGGATCCTCTATTCTGTTCCAATGGTCTTCATGTCTGTTTTTGTGCCAGTACCATGCTGTTTTTATTGTTATTGCTTTGTAATATAGTTTGAAGTCAGGTATTGTGATACCTCCAGCATTGTTCTTTTGACTGAGTATTGCCTTGGCTATTCATGGCCTCTTGTGTTTCCATATAAATTTAACAGTAGATTTTTCAATCTCTTTAATGAATGTCATTGGAATTTTGATGGGAATTGCATTAAACATGTAGATTACTTTGGGGAGTATCGACATTTTTACTATGTTGATCCTACTAATCCATGAGCATGGGAGATCTCTCCACTTTCTATAGACTTCCTCAATCTCTTTCTTCAGAAGTGTATAGTTTTCCTTGTAGAGGTCTTTCACATCTTTTGTTAGGTTTACACCTAGGTATTTGATTTTGTTTGAGGCTATTGTAAATGGAATTGTTTTCATACATTCTTTTTCCGTTTGCTCATTGTTAGTGTATAGAAATGCTAATGATTTTTCTGTGTTGATTTTATATCCTGCTACCTTGCTATAGCTATTGATGATGTCTAGAAGCTTCTGAGTAGAGTTTTTTGGGTGTTTAAGGTATAGGATCATGTCATCTGTAAATAGGGATATTTTGACAGTTTCTTTACCTATTTGTATTCCTTTTATTCCTTCTTCTTGCCTAATTGCTCTGGCTAGGAATTCCAGTACTATGTTGAATAGGAGTGGAGAGAGTGGGCATCCTTGTCTGGTTCCTGATTTTAGAAGGAATGGTTTCAGTTTTTCTCCATTAAATATAATGCTGGCTGTAGGTTTGTCATATATAGCTTTTATAATGTTGAGGAACTTTCCTTCTATTCCTAGTTTTCTTAGAGCTTTTATCATGAAATGATGTTGGATCTTATCAAAGGCTTTTTCTGCATCTATTGAGATGATCAAGTGGTTTTTGTCTTTGCTTCTGTTAATGTGGTTTATTACGTTTATTGATTTTCGTATGTTGAACCACCCCTGCATCCTTGGGATGAAGCCTACTTGGTCGTGGTGAATAATCTTTTTGATGTGTTGTTGAATTCGGTTTGCCATTATTTTGTTGAGGATTTTTGCATCAATGTTCATTAAGGAGATTGGCCTATAGTTCTCCTTTTTGGAGGTGTCTTTGCCTGGTTTTGGGATAAGTGTAATACTGGCTTCATAAAATGTGTTTGGCAGTTTTCCTTCCCTTTCTATTTCGTGGAACAGTTTAAGGAGGGTTGGTATCAGTTCTTCTTTAAAGGTCTGATAGAATTCAGCAGAGAATCCATCAGGTCCTGGACTTTTCTTTTTTGGGAGACTCTTGATTGCTGCTTCAATTTCATTTTGTGTCATAGGTCTATTCAGGTGATTAATGTCCTCTTGGTTCAGTTTTGGATGATCATATGTATCTAGAAATCTGTCCGTTTCTTTTAGATTTTCAAATTTATTTGAGTATAGGTTCTCAAAGTAGTCTCTGATTTCCTGGACTTCCATGGTGTTTGTTGTTATCTCCCCTTTTGCATTCCTAATTCTACTAATTTGGGTTTTTTCTCTCCTCATTTTAGTCAGGTTTGCTAGGGGTCTATCGATCTTGTTTATTTTTTCAAAGAACCTACTTTTTGTTTCATTAATTCTTTGTATGGGTTTTTGGTTTCTATTTCATTGATTTCAGCTCTTATTTTTATTATTTCTCTCCTTCTGTTTGTTTTGGGATTTGCTTGTTCTTGTTTTTCTAGGAGTTTGAGATGTATCATTAGGTCATTGATTTGGGATCTTTCAATCTTTTTAATATATGCACTCATGGCTATAAACTTTCCTCTCAAGACTGCCTTAGCTGTGTCCCATAGGTTCCGGTAGGTTGTGTTTTCATTTTCATTGAGTTCCAGGAACTTTTTAATTTCCTCTTTTATTGCATCGATGATCCATTGTTCATTAAGTAATGAGTTATTTAGTTTCCAGCTGTTTGCATGTTTTTTGTCTTTACTTTTTTTGTTGAGTTCTACTTTTACTGCATTGTGGTCAGATAGTATGCACGGTATTATTTCTATTTTCTTATATTTGCTGAGGCTTGCTTTGTGCCCTAGGATATGATCTATTTTGGAGAAGGTTCCATGGGCTGCTGAGAAGAATGTATATTGTGTAGAGGTTGGATGAAATGTTCTGTAGACATCAACTAGGTCCATTTGATCTTTTGCATATTTTAGATCTTGGATTTCTTTATTGAGTTTTTGTTTTAATGACCTATCTATTGATGATAATGGAGTGTTAAAGTCTCCCACAACCACTGTGTTGGCGTTTATATATGCTTTTAGGTCTTTCAGGGTATGTTTGATGAAATTGGGTGCGTTGACATTGGGTGCATACAGATTGATGATTATTATTTCCTTTTGGTCTATTTCCCCTTTTATTAGTATGGAATGTCCTTCTTTATCTTGTTTGATCAATGTAGGTTTGAAGTCTACTTTGTCAGAGATAAGTATTGCTACTCCTGCTTGTTTTCAGGGGCCATTGGCTTGGTAAATCTTCTTCCAGCCTTTCATCCTAAGCATATGCTTATTTCTGTCGGTGAGATGAGTCTCCTGTAAGCAACAAATTGTTGGATCTTCTTTTTTAATCCATTTTGTCAAACGGTGTCTTTTGATGGGTGAATTAAGTCCATTAACATTGAGCGTTAGTACTGATAGGTATGTGGTGATTCCTGTCATTTAGTTGTCTTAGTTGTTTGAAGGTTTGATTGTGTGTACCTAACTTGATGTTACTCTCTACTGTCTTGCTTTTTCTTATCCTGTGGTTTGGTGCTGCCTGCCTTTTCATGGTTAAGTTGGGTGTCACTTTCTGTGTGCAGGATCCCTTGCAGAATCTTTTGTAATGGTGGCTTTGTGGTCACATATTGTTTTAGTTTCTGCTTATCATGGAAGACTTTTATTGCTCCATCTATTTTGAATGATAGCTTTGCTGGGTAGAGTATCCTGGGGTTGAAGTTATTTTCATTCAGTGCCCGGAAGATCTCACCCTACGCTCTTCTTGCTTTTAATGTTTCTGTTGAGAAGTCTGCTGTGATTTTGATGGGTTTACCTTTGTATGTTACTTGTTTTTTCTCTCTTACAGACTTCAATATTCTTTCCTTAGTTTCTGAACTTGTTGTTTTAATGATGATATGTCGTGGGGTAGTTCTATTTTGGTCTGGTCTGTTTGGTGTCCTGGAGGCCTCTTGCATCTGTATGGGAATATCTTTCTCTAGATTTGGGAAATTTTCCATTATTATTTTGTTGAATATATTACGCATTCCCTTCGCTTGCACCTCTTCTCCTTCTTCGATGCCCATGATTCTCAAGTTTGGTCTTTTGATGGAGTCGGTGAGTTCTTGTATTTTCTTTTCACAGGTCTTGAGTTGTTTAATTAATAGTTCTTCGGTTTTTCCTTTAATTACCATTTCATCCTCAAGTTCTGAGATTCTGTCTTCTGTTTGTTCTATTCTGCTGGATTGGCCTTCCATTTTGTTTTGCAGTTCTGTTTCGTTCTTTTTTCTGAGGTTTTCCATATCCTGGCAGTTTTCTTCTTTATTATTGTCTATTTTTGTCCTGAGTTCATTTATCCATTTATTCATTGTGTTCTCTCTTTCACTTTGGTGTTTATACAGTGCTTCTATGGTTTCCTTTATTTCTTCTTTTGCTTTTTCAAATTCTCTATTTTTATTGTCTTGGAATTTCTTGAGTGTCTCCTGTACATTTTGGTTGACCCTATCCAGTATCATCTCTATAAAATTCTCATTGAGTACTTGTAGTATGTCTTCTTTTAAATTAGTCTTGTGGGCTTCATTGGGTCCTTTGGCATAGTTTATCTTCATTTTGTTAGAGTCTGGATCTGAGTTTCTGTTCTCTTCATTCCCCTCTGGTTCCTGTACTAATTTTTTGCTGTGGGGAAACTGGTTTCCCTGTTTTTTCTGTCTTCCCTTCATTGTCCTTGGTGTTGTTACTGTCCCTGTACTGTGTGCAATTAAGTATTTTCTAGCTTGTAATAATAACAATGGTAATATTTAGAATGGAAGAGTGAGCTGAGATGGAAAGCAAGAAGTTAAAGAAAAGGGGAAAACAAATATACAGACAAGAAGGAGAAAGCAGAACAAGGTATCAGACAAGAGAGTTTCAAAGGTATAAACAGGGAGTGTTAGTGTACTAATCGACATTAAGCTGAACAGACATTAGAGGGACAGAGAGAGGATTGAAAATCAAAGATAAAAAAATAAAAAATAAGTAAATGAAAGTAATATCTATATATAAAAATGAATTAAAATAAAATGAAAAATAGAAAATTAAAAAAAAAAAAACCAAAAAACTTCCAAGTTTATATGCAATGCAGTTTCAGTCTTAATAATTTGGGTGTCCGTCTCAATCTCCAGTCCTAGAGTTGGTGCCTCAGATGTTGTTCTGTAGTTGTCTCATCAAAGGGGACGCATAAAGTAGAACAAAACTACACACTCACACACACACACACACACACACACACACACACACACAAATGCCCCACCAAGTGTCCCCAGTTCAAATGCAATACAGTTTCAGTAAGTTTTTCAGCTTGCAGGTGTAATTCGGTTGTTCTCTCATCAAAGGTAGGGAGAAAAAGAAGAAAAAGCGTCTGGAGGCAGTTCTGAGAGTGGTATCTGGAACTGTGTCTTGCCTGCCTGCTGCTCCCAGCCTGTAGCTGGCGGCGTTATTTATGCAGATCTCTGGGGTGAGCTAGCACTCACCTGGTCCCACAGGCTTTGTTTGCTCAGAGTTCTCCTGTGCGGGAGCCTCTGCTACAGGCTTTCCCCTTTCCAAGCACTGGGAAAGGTGACACTGCCCCCGCATTGTCAGGCCTGCGTGTTTATTTACAGTTCATGTGGGAGGTGGGTCTTCCCCCCTCTCCTCTGAAGTTTTCCTCCCACTGCCACTTTCAGAAGCTTTCCTGCTCTTGCTTACCGGGCAGTGCTGCTGCTCCTGCCGGCCGCCATGTTTGTTTACAGTTCACGTGGGAAGTGGGTCTTCCCTCCTCTCACAAGCTTCCCCGCTCCTGGTTGCTGGGCGTGTGCCCTGCTCTCGCCAGAGGCTCTCCGGCCTGCCTGGCTTGTTTATTTACAGTCCTGGGAAGGATTCCCTTCCCCCAATCTTCAGCGCTCAGGGCGCCCCACCCTCTTTCCAGCATGTCTTAACTGTTCTTATTGCTTATTACTCAGTTTCTCTTTTTTTTTTCCCCCGGGTGGAGGTCAGTCTGTCCAGGGGGCTATGCTGCTCTGGCCCAGGCTTGTCTGTGGGGCTACCGCAGTACCGCAAAGCTCACCTGGTCCGCGTCTTCCCAAGCCGTATAGGCGCCGGCCACTGGCGGCCCCGGGGGCCCTCCACGTTTCTCCGTTTAACGTGAAGTGAGATTCTCTGCACCAGCTGGAGATGTGGAGGAGTCAAAGTTATGCCTTTTCTCGGTGATTATGCCTGCAAAGTGTGTCTCCAGCGTCTCTCCAAGATTTCACTATAGGAGGGTCGCTTTCTGCTTCCTACCTCTAGCCGCCATCTTGCTATTTGGCACTGTTTTTAATTTTAGAAAACATAACAGGAAAATTTAAGTGCATTTAACATTTAAAGACAGTAACAACATCACAGCTACACAGATGTAGGTATGCAGCAGTAAGAAAAATCAATCAGTTTACAAGCTGACTACAACCCCATGGCCTAATATTAAAACTAACCATGAGCGATGGATTTGTATCAGCCAAGCTTACCTTGGTGCAATTTGGATTCTGTACTGGTTACAAAAGTTCATATTAAGATGTTTCCCTTTTAATAATCAACAGATTGTCCTCTTTATATTGTTATCTTTTCATTTTATGTGTTGTTTCTGGTATCAGCCTCTTTGCCCAGCATATAATAGTTCTGATGTTCTAATAGTTGGGTTGGCATTCAGGATCAGCATCCCATTTTTGATCCTTAAGCACTGGGAGATGCATTGATCCTACTAGCCAAAAATAAGGTGACTAGTTCACTTCATGGCCCATTTAAAATTATTTACTATCATTTACATCCTGCCTAAACCCTAAGGTATTTTTCTAATAATGCTAAAAAAACATACTGCTAGTGACTTGTATCTAAGTGTTACAAAATCATTTACAGAGTTTAAAATGTATACATGTAAACAGCTATAGTTCTTTTATCTAAGGTACATTCTATCTAATAAGGTCTTTAATATTTCTGCTCTTTATACCAAATACTAAAAGTTCTGCCATTTAGGCTTGACATTTGTTTGTCAGCTAACCATTGGTTTACTTGACATCTGTTCATTGTATAAACACTGGTTCATCTGACATTGGCTAGATAAACATTGTTTTCTATATATGATATATAAACATCAAAGCAGGCACTATTTATAATTACTGACACTGCCTTCCCCTAACCACTGAAAAATTTAGGGTTTTTAATGGTCAGTACTGTACTGCACTGACAACCACTAACTCATTACTTTACCTAACTCTTATTCAAGGTTTAAACTGTAATTATCCATGGTTATTTTAAGTTTTGTCATTATAGTTCTGATACTTCAGGAGCATTTACAGACAAGCCCATAAAAAATGACTCTGACAAGTGCTTACTATCAACCAGGACAGACATTCTTAAGTATTAGGCTCATTTTGTATTTTCCTTGTAAAATCTTTGCAACTGTTACCTGCTGACACTTTACAACAATTTAAAGATGTTGGTACATTCTCTATGGGACAAAAAATTAGATTAATTAAGCCTAGCCTAAGAGGTATTTTTTAAATAAGTCTCTTTGTTGCTCAAAAAGACTTTGTTGGCCAAAAAGGTCGCATTGGCTCTGACTTCTGACCTGTTCAATGTATTACTCCCCCTTCTCCATGGGACAAAATCTGACTTTCTGGGGGAAGTCACTCCCACACTGAGGGACAAAACTGCCAAAATCTTCAGATTTTGTCCAGAGAAAGAGTTTAGGAGGACATGACCCCTGAGCGGTCCCCAACTTCTTAGAGGAACAAGTGATGTTCAGCCACCCAAAACATATCAAAAGGACAGCACAAATGAAGGAACTTCTCCAGATACAGATGGAGTCAATTATGCCAGACCTCTAAAAGTAACCAAAGCCAAGAGATTTTAAAAATGGGGCTCTTACACATGTGCTCTAATATTTAAGCCTTCTAGGCTTCTGGCAAAAGACAAACTCATGTCTTTGGCCAAGCCCTTCTGTTTAAGCAAAGGCAATATAACTTTCAATGGTATCTAACTTCTGCTTAGGAATGCTGTGAGTCTTCTTTCTTATTGATGTTCACTAACTCATTGATGTTTACTCCTTTATTAGATTAACACCTGCACCCTGGTACACCTGGCCCCTAATATAATCAGCCCTTAACTGCTCACTATAGTAACAGTCCAAAATAGAGGGCCATATCAGAGTTAAAAAATAGCTACAGGTATAAACACCGACAGGCAAAGTACCATAAGACTCTCTATCACTTTTCAAAATTACCTTTCGTGTCACACCTGGCAGAATGTCTTCTGATGTTCCTATTATTGTTAATGTCCAGGTCATGTCTTCTAAATAAGATTTATCTCTTCCAGAATATAAGCCTATAGGATTCAAATCATGAGACAACAAGGCTATTGATCTCTACAAATGAGCAAGATCTCCATGAGCAACCCAGATCTCCATGAGGAACCTTAACTATGCTGGGCAATAATTTAAACACCTTGTGTCCAAATGAGCCTTGAAGGAGAGAAATAATAGCGACAATTTCCCTTTATAGGTAGGGTCTGCTGCCCCTTGTCAGCTCACAGCAGATACTGAAGATGGACTACCCCCTTTCAACAGCCCCCAAAAGGAATTTTTTGGAATATTGTCTCTCAGGGGCAATTTGAGACAAGCTAGAAGTAGGAAAAGTTTGGGACTCATGTAGGCTACCTGGGGATGGCCCAGACCATCAGTACCTGGCTGGGAACCACCAATGTCCCTCCCTGCTTGTTCATTATTGGGTTGGAATCTCTTGGGTCTGTCCTTCCCATGGGTTAGTGTAGGTTTAAAAAGCACCTAATAAGGAAAAGCATGCTTTCTCTGCTGGCAGACCCACCTGCACCCACCATGCTCCCTTTGTATTTCCTTTCCCAACTTTTAATAAACCCCATTTACACCCACATATTCTGCTTGGATTCTTCCATGCTGGAACACAAGAACCAAGGTCTTCTGAAAACACCTTTTGCCATCAATAAGGCAGAGCCTTATATCACTCTTATACTTCAGCTATACTATGACTTTAGCTTTTCTAAGCTCCTCCCACACTGGGAGAGAATTGAAAGATTACTTCAATAATCTTTGTGCTTGCTTTACTTTTAACTCCTGGTCCGACATCTTCAATCTTCAACTTCACCAACACAAACTTGGGATCAAAATCCAGTATCAAGAGGAAGCATATGAAATTTTTTTCCCCTTGCACTAAGCATACTAACTATACATTAAATGTTAGCTATCACCACATATTAACTCAGAATTCAGAGAGGGCAAGAAACAGTCACACCCAAAATTCAAACCAAGGCTCTGACTCCATAGATATTTTGATTGCTATTTCACATGCTGAGAAGGTGCTGAGCCAGGAAGGGAAAGAGCTGAGGCTTAAGAGTCTCTGGTGGGCAGGATAATATTCCATTTCCTAAATACATCTTAGGCCTGCTCATTATTTTGGTTATTTGTTCAGTAAAGAAATATTTGAGGATGGAAATAACCGCAAAACATGGGCAAACCATGGAATGGGGTGTACTTGTATGAACTAGGGTGGAAATGCTCTGCACATGGGTTTTTTTTACAAGGATCAGGAATTCATGGAAGAAGGGACATGGAGCTATACCTCAGGGTAAGTTAATGTTTAACAGTAAAGTCTTTGGTGCCACACTGCATGGGTTAGAATCCTGGCTGCACATATAACCAGCTGAGTGATCCAAGGCAAACAGTTAATTTCATTTTGTTGGAGATTTTCCATTTATAGTTTGAGATTAAAAACACAAACTGTTTTCTATGGTTACTGTGAAAGAAAGGAAGTAATGTTCTTTGTTCTGTTCCCTAAACAAAGTTACTGTTCACTAAATGTTAGCTATTACCACATTGTAAGCCCAGCTGTAAAGAAGACATCAGGATTCAGAGAGGGAAACACATAACCACAGCCACAATTGAACATGAGTCTCTGATTCCAAGGCTCTTTACCCTTTTGCCCCTCATGGTGTGGGTCAAGAGTGAACTCTGAGTCAGGTAGGGCAGAACCATAGTCCAAAAGTTCTTGGAAGGCAGATGGAAAATAACCACAAAACTGGAGGAAGGTTGGAATGATGTACAAGTAGTTAATTGTACCATCCTTGGTACTGCTCAAGATTTAGGGAAGAAAGAAAAGAACTCCGGTTCCATGAGTAGTGTAACAAACCACTTGTCATTACGTAAAACAAAGAAGGAAGGTATGGGAGTAAAATTTTGATGGGTAGATGAAACCCCCTTGAACAATCAATATACATTTGAAAAATGAAGGACAGGAAGGTAAAACAGGTTGGTACCAATGGGAAGGGGGAGGGTAAATGGAAAGGGTAAAGGGATGTGAATATGGAGGATGTACTTTGTATACATGTATGAAAATAGGAGAATGAAATCTGCTGAGATCATTCTAAGAAAGGGGTGAGGGATTATGAGGGAGACAGATAGAGGGGATAATCTAATTAAGATCTATTGTAAGTACATATGTAAATTTCACAATGACTCTCTCCTTGTACAACTACTATATGCAAATAAATAACAAATAGTAATAAATAAAGAAATGAATAAACAAATGAGTTTTGATTGGTGTTAAAACAGATCTAGAGGGAACTCATGGCCCTGGGAGAATGGTCTTCAAGGGAATCTATCTGAGGTATCTTCAAGGTTTTTCTTTGTGAATTATGGGCATTGGCTTTGATCTTAGAGAAAAATCATGAAAAAAGTAAGGGCAAGGAGCTTCAAGTTGAATTACTTGCTTTTTTAGGTTAGATCTTCTATTGATTTCCTGACTCAGGACTCTCCAACTGGTAAACTCCTATTCTTCCTTTAAGACTCTATTGCATTTGTGCTTTTCATTCCCTGGTGGACATTTCACTCCTCCAGTACATCCTTTTATTTTATTGTACTGATATACCTTTTTGCCATTAGCCAGCAGACTGTGAAGTCAAGAAATATTTGTTGAATGAATGACTGACTGAGAGAATAGTTGTCCTACAGAGTATTTCAGAAAAGGTTTATTATCCCACCTTACAAAGAAAGGCATCAAGGCTCAGAGAACAAGAGATGCTCACCACATTTGTAATGAAGCTGACCTGGGCCTTAGGCATCCTGAATCCAACTCCAGTGCTTCATCCACCAGCATAGTCAACCATGGCCACACTGCCATGTGTATGGGACAAGCCCAGGGAGCATTGCCGAGAAAGATGGGGTGGGTAGCTTTGGAGTCCAGCATGGGAGATTCCTAATGTAGACTCTTGGTGGCTGTTTTCCTTTGAAAAAACTAGTTACTTCTCCATAATCAGTTTCTCATCACTGAGATCATGGTAATAGTACAGCCAACTAAACCTGCAGAACATTTGATAAAATACACTGTGGATCCCATGAAGTTGGTACTCGTGTCTGTTTTTCTTGGAGCTCTGCCCTACCACTTAGCCTCCTACATGGCACATAGTAGGTGCTCATTTAAGTATTTGTAAGCAATATGGAGAGGGGTAAGGGGGTTTGTTTACGGCTGTTTACACTGTCAGCTGATAACATTTTCTCTTACTGTTTCCTAATGTGGATTATTAAGGTTAATCAACTCTGGACTGTGAGGTCAAGTTCTGACCTCACTCTTCTCAATCCCACAGGTGGGTGGGACAATTCTATCAGTATTTAGGTAGGGGAGACAGGGCAGTGTGAGTGACAGATAGTCAGAAGCTTTTGCATCACGAGTGCTTCTGCACTGATTCCCACCGGACTTTTGGGGAGTATCTCTGAACTCCTCCAAGTAGTCTCTGCTTGGCCTGCTTCTGCTGCTGTTCAAGGCAGCCCAGCAACACTTGTGCAGACAGTGGCTGCTCAAAGCCCTACCGGTGTTCGCTTCTCCACCCTCTAACTGGTTCTTCGGGCACTAATTAAAGGTAGGCAGGAGCAGGAATGGGAGTACAATGTTCTGGCAGCCCTGTGCTTGGAGGGCTGTGGTTGGTCCTTCCTGAGTCTCTTCTTCTCATGGCTGTGCATTCCTAGTTCCCTCACACTGTTTTCTTTTCCTATTTGATTGGTTTTATTAGTTATTGTTATTTTCTTGATTTTTTTTCTATAAAACGGGACCATGGAAACCTTCCATAGGATTGTATTCTTTCAAAGCAATTTCCATTTAGGAAAAAATACCCTGAAGTCTGGTCATTCTTGATTCTGAATTCTTGCATATTGTTTATTAGGAATTGATTGACTGCAAAGACAGAAAACTCAATTAATGTTGCTTTAGAGGAAATTTTATTGACTCACAAAATTGCAAAATCTGTGAATAGGTGTCTTCAGGGTCACCTTAACTTGGAGGATCAAATGATAGCACTGTGCTTCTCTTGCTCAAGTTGTCCTCCAGCCACTTCCTCTTGTCCTCAACTATTCTTAATGAACCAGGTTTCTAGATGATTCCCTATCCCAGTCACTCAGTATCATTCTTCAGTCTGGCTCTGAGCTCACCTGGGAACACAAACGTAATCCCTTTCCTGTCAAGTTTTCAGTGTATGATGACAACAGGCAAATGTCAGGAGGAGTCAGGCAACAGGAAAAGAGTTCACCCTTCTGGGTTGGGTGGCTGAAGTCAGGTGAGTTTGCCCATGACTAAGGATATTTTCAGAATAGGTGATTAACAGGCTAAAACCCTGAAGGTCAAGAGCACATGTGAGGATGTGAGGATGGCTGCACAATGATCAGAGGGGACTGGTGTTAGTACTGCCCCATGAAATAGGGCTTGTTTTTCTCTCAGATCTCTTCCTACATACCCTACACTGCAAACTCCTTGGAGCCATGCACACCATCCCTTCCTTTCACCCTAGGGTCCAACAGAGCCTGACATAGGTGCATGTAGTGACAACTGAAGAGTGGAAAGGAATGGATTGAGGGTCGCAGAGGGACAGGTCCAACTCCCTGCAACATCACCCTGGACATGGAGGGGCAGCACTAGACATGGCTGAATGGAATGGCACCCAGAAAGGGATTGTGATGACAACACTTATGTGAATATGGAAGAAGCAGAACTCCTGTGAAGAGCTGAGACTGACGTTCATAGCCATCTGAGGTACCATATGACAAGGCCACAAGACCTGACTCAGAGCAATCATGGGCAACAGCAAAGGTCTGGATGACAGAATGGACAAGATATCTGAAACAACTCCAGAGTCCTGTCTTCTCGCTGAATGTTCAACCACTGTGTCCCAGTGGGTTTCCTGCCCTTCCATCCAATCTGAAAGCTAGGAATAAAAAATGATCTGATTTTTCGTGATTCACTTTTTCTCTGGTCTCAGGTGAAAAAGGAGCAGGAGCTACAGCACATTCTTACATGGGTGGAGAAATTCCCAAGTGCCTGTCCACAGTGGTTCTGGGGGAACAAAGTATTCATCTTGATCTATGACCCTGACTGCATGAAGGTAATTCTGGGGAGATTAGGTAAGAGTGAAATTCCATCCCAGCTGCAACAGATATTTCCTATTGAATTCAGACCCTGCATCTTTGTAATTCCATGAAGAAGGGGCAATTGAGACACTGATATCTAAACGCTCTACCTACCATTCTCTCTGACCAATAATACTTTCTTAGTACTGAATATTTGACAGCTGTGTGGAGCTGAACTCCCTTGTAATTCTCTTTCCTTCTCTTAGACAAATTGAGGTGATCTATTTCATGTAGTGCCCCATATCTGAGAAACAAACTTAATATTTAACTGACTTGGGTTGAGACCTCTAGTTTCCCTTGTCTTCATGATGAGTAGGGCCACCTCTCACTGTGGAAAATCACAAAGTTTTGTCTTATTCTTTGGCCTGAGGACATGACCTATGATTCTTACTAATTCCTCATAATAGTCCCAGGGATACTGAGCTGATATTACATGGAGCCTGACTTCCTGAGACCAAGTGACTGTCAGGACAGAGATGGGTGGCATGGGAAGCAGTAGGAGGTGACATAGTATAAAATACCAAATGACAGTCATCTGGAACTCTTGTCAGGCAATGGCCTCAACCACAGTTGCCTCACAGCTAACTTACTTGGTCACTTTCACATCCTATAAAGCCCTTCTTTTCTTCCAGACCCCAAACCTCTTGACACCTACAAATTTATGGCTCCATGGATTGGTATGTATGATTAAATCAGAACTGTGGTCCCTAGCATGTTAGGTTGCTGAGTGTTCTCTGAGTCACAGAGAACAAGAGTTAATAGTCACAACTGTGATAACCCATCTCTAAATCAAGCCTCATTTCTCTACTACTCAGACCCACACCCCTTCCTTTTCCTAGTTTGAGTCTCCCAACCCTGTGCTCAGTTCCATGTGCTTCTATTTTCAGTTTTCCCCAAATATTCCCAGTCTGACATTATATATGTGCACCTTGATATACCTCCAGCCTTCTTTTAACTTTCCTCTTTTTAAAAATTAGTGTATATTAATTGTACAAAAGAATTTCACTGTGATATTTCTATACATGCATGTATTGAACTTTGAGCAAATTTACCTACTTATCACTCTTTTTTATCCTCCTCCTCTCCTTTGAATGTTTAAAGTGTGTTTCATTATGGTATTCTCATACATGCATATAATGTACTTCAATCCTATTTGTCCCCCCATCACCTTCTCTTTTCCCCCTTCCCATCTTGCTGGTTCCCCCCAAAGAGTCCCCCTTTTACATTCATTCATATTATTTAAGGCTTAGGTACTACATATGAGAGAAAATATGTGATATTTGTCTTTCTGAGCTTGGTTTACTTTGCTTAACATGATGACCTCCAATTCCATCCATTTTCCTGCAAATGGTATACTTTCATTCTTTATGGCTGAATAATACTCCATTGTGTATATGTACCACATTTTCTTATCCATTCATCTGTTGATGGGCATCTGGGATGATTCCACAGATTGGCTATTGTGAATAATGCTACAATAAACAGCAATGTGTGGATATTTTTATTGCATGTTGATTTATACTCCATCAGATTTATGACCAAGAGTGATATAGCAGGATCATATACAAGTTCTATATTTAGTTTTTGATGAACCTCCACTGTTTTCCATAGTCACTGCAGTAATGTATGTTCCTAGAAACAGTGTATAAGGACTCTCCCCACCTCCCCCAATCCTCACCAGCATTTGCTGTTTATTTTCTTGATAATTTGCCATTCTGACTGGGATAAGATGGAATCTTAATGTAACTTTGATCTGTATTTCCTTATGGTGAAGAATGTTGAAAATTTCTTCATGCATTTATTTCCATATGTACTTCCTTCTTTGAGAACTGTGTTCATTTTTCCATTTATTAATTGTATTATTTATTCTTTGGGTGTTTAGTTTTTTGATCTCTTTATATTTTCTGAATATCAATCCATTGTCAGATTGATACCTGGCAAAGATTTTCTTTCATTCTGTAGACTGTCTCTTTATTCTAGTAATTGCTTCTTTTGATGGGCAGAAGCTTTTTAATTTGATGCAATCCTATTTGTTAATTCTTGCTATTGTTTCCTGAACTATTGGAGCCCTATTAGGAAAGTTGCCTATGCCTACATTTTCAAGTGTTTCTCTTAATAGTTTAAAATTTTCCTGTCTTACAATAAGATCTTTGATCTATTTCAAATTGATTTTTATCCAGAATGAGAGGTAGGGATATGGTTTCAGTCTTCTACATGTGGATATCCAGTTTACCACACTATTTATTAAAGTATGTATGGTTTTAGCCCATTGTCTAAAATCATGTGTATGTAGCTGTGTGGGGTTATTTCTGGGCTTTCTATTGCATTTGTTTTTATACTAGGACCATGCTGTTTTTGTTACTATGGCTCTGTATTGTAATTTGCAGTCAGATATTATGATTCCTCCAGCATTCCTCTTTTTACTCTGGATTGTTTTGGCTATTCAGAGTCTTTAGTGCTTCCATATGGATCTTAGAATTTTTTTCTACATCTGTGAAGAACAATGTAATGTAATTTTGATGGTGATTGCATTGAATCTGTAGATCGCTTTTAGTAATATAGGTATTTTCACAATATTGATTCATCTAATCTATGAACATGGGAGGTCTTTCCATCTTCTAGTGTCTTCTTAGAGTTCTTTCTTCAGAGTTGCTTTCATTGTAGAGGTATCTCACCTCCTTAGTTTATTCCTAGGTATTTTTATTTTGAGGCTATTGTGAAAGGGACTGGTTACCTAATTTCCTTCTCAGCATGTTTGTTATTGTTGTATAGAAAAGCTATTGATTTTCATGTGTCAGTTTTATACACTACTTCTTTCTTGAAAGTATTTATCATATCTAAGAGTTTTTTGGTGGAGTCTTTAGGTTCTTTAAGTATATGTTGTGTCATCTGCAAATAGAAATAATTTGACTTCTTCCTTTCCTATTTCAATCCCTTTTATTTCTTTATCTTGTTTTATTGCTGTGGCTAAGTGTTGAAGCACAATTTTGAGTAAGAGTAGAGAGAGTGGACATCCTGATCTTGTTTCTAATTTTAGAGGAAACGATTTTAGTTTTTCCCTATTTAGTAGGATGTTATCTATAGTTTGTCATATACAGCCTTTATTCTGTTAAAGTATATTATTTCTATTTTGAGTTTCTGATGGGCTTTTATCATGAAGGGATGTTGAATTTTGTCAAAGGCTTTTTCTTCACCTATTGAGATGATCATGTGATTTTTGTCCTTTATTATATTTATGTGTTGTATTTATTGATTTGTGTATGTTTGCCTTCCTTGTATCCTTGGAATGAAACCAATTTGGTCATGGTATATGATACATTTAAGGTTTTATGGAGTTTGGTTTGCAAGTATTTTATCAAGAATTTTTGCATCTATGCTTATCATAGATGCAACATTCTACAATTTTCTCTTTTTTTGTGTAGTTATCTGGTTTACCTATCAGGGTGATATTGGCTTCATAAAATGAATTTGGCAGTGATCCTCTGCTCTCTATTTTATGGAATAGTTTGAGAAGTATTAATATTATTTATTTTTTGAAAGTCTGGAATGATTCATCAGTAAGTCTGTCAGACCCTCAGTTTTTCTTTATAGTAACATTATTACTGCTTCAATCACATTGCTCATTACTCATCTATTTAAATATTCTATAATATCTTATTCAGTTTGATAGAACATGTATGTCTAGAAGTTTGTCTATTTATTTTAGATTTGAGTTTGTTGGAGTATAAATTTTCTGAATATTATTTAATGTTCCTCTGATTTTTATTGGTGTTTGTTGTACTCTCCCATTTTCCTCTCAAATTTTATTAATTTATTAATTTTATTAATTTATTAATTTGCCCCGCTCTAATGTTTGTTAGTTTGGCTAAGGGCTTGTCAATCTTTTTCATCTTTTTAAAGAATCATTTCTTTGTTTTGTTAATTCTTTGTATCATTCTTTGTCTCCATTTCATTAATTATCACCCTATTCTTTATTATTTCTTTCCATCTGGTGATTTGAGGCTTGGCTTATTCTTGTTTTTCTAAGAGCTTAGGTGCTTCATTAAGTGATTTATTTGGGATTTCTCTGATTTTCTAATGTAACACCCCTTGTGGGGATTATCCTTCTCCCTGACCATTTTGTTTTGCACCCTATGTTAGAGTGCTTGTTTCTTTTGTAGATCTAAAGTTCAATCTTCCTCGATTTCCTTTGGTCTCTAACTATTGTGCCCACCCCTGCCTTTTTAAGCTACCTATGTTTTTTTGTAGCCATATACCTGAGGTTCTAGCTCAGATTTATGGAGACAAAGGAGAGTGATAGGTCTCTAATCTGTCACTGTGTCCCCCATTTTAACTTTCATTGCCCAGGTGTTGTAGTCACATCAGACATACTAGCCTACCTTGGAGATTCACATTTCTGAAAAGTGCAGCCTTTCCTACTTTTTGACTTTGATTTGCCTTCTTGTGGGTTTTCTCTCCCTAATAGTTTCTCTGTGTCCTTCCAAATTGTCCTTCTGATCCAGTCTCCTAGAAACACTATCTCTAGCCCAGGGTATGGTTTGCCTCTGATGAATGGGCAGATGTGGTTCCAGCACTGGCAGATGTTGACTCCAGACTATTTAGTCTTTCTCTCTCTCTCTCTCTCTCTCTCTCTCTCTCTCTCTCTCTCTCTCTCTCTCTCTCTCTATTTTTCTCTCTCTTTCTCATCTCCCCTAACATTGTCAGGACATTAGTGTGAGAATAGGATTCCCTAAAATGGATGGGATACCAGGATCCGGCCACACTTCATTATCCAAGGCAGATTGTGTCATGGTAGATACAGGACCATGTTCTCAGCACAGAGGACTAGGGAAGTAATTATCCCACTGGAAAGCAGGACTACTTATCCTTGGGTGTTCCTATGATGTTAAATAACAGGCCTGGCCTAAGGCCAGAGCTTCTGTATGGACTTGAGTTACCTAAGCAGTGAAATGGACAACAGGTTCACGTTCTCATAGCCAGCCTGCCATGCATCACCACCATTCACACTGAATTCTGAACTCACTTTAGATGAATGAAAAGGATTTGATATCTTTAACATCTCTGCATTAGGAATATTCAGTATACTTTCTGTTTCTTTGACATTTATCCACTAATATAGTCTTTTAACAGCTTTTCAATGCTTGCTGTGCTCTCAGGAAACTATCTTTGTCTTTCACTTGTTCCTAAAAAAATAAGGAAAGAGAGAAATGAAATTCTAAATAACCAAAATGTCATAACTGATTCCTCAAATTCAAAACATAATTATAACTTCACAAGAAATGCCTTTAATTTTGTTTTAAAAGTTTTAAATTAATAAGAAAAGTTTACAAATACTTTTTTTCATAGTCTGAATTATATGGTATTTGGGGATACAAGGAAGGAACCTAGTCTAGTAACCACAGCCTTCTGGGGCTAATTGAAGGGATCAATGCCCCTCTCCCACCACGAACAAATGGTAGCAGCTCAATACTGAGGAATACCCTCTGGTAATATCCCAACACATCTCTTTGATGACCCTGGATACCATCATGAAGTATGCCTTCAGCCACCAGGGCAGTATCCAGTTGGACAGGTGAGTGACAACCCTTTAGTTGCAGGGTCCTTGTTCTTACTAAGTGGCATGGATTCACCCGAGAGGCAGGTGGATGCTCACCTCCAGAAAAAAATTCTGACTCCAGCCCCATGCCAAGCTCAATGCCAGACCAGATCCACCATGTCCCAACCACAGGCCCCTGATCCCTAGTATAAGTGGAAACCTGGGGGCTTCTGCCATCTTTTAAAGGCCCAGTCATAAAGGTCATAAAACAGAAGTGATTCCTGTCCCATTGTTTTAGGGAATCCTAACCAGAACCCACTCTCCCTGTTAGTCATACCTCATCATTTTCAGTACATTCTGCATCCTCTCCCTTAGGAATTCCCAGTACAATATATAGGCCATTGAGGATCAGAACAATCTCTTATCTTTCTATATGAGAAATGTCTTTCACGCTATTGACACCATCTACAGACTGACTGCTGATGGCTGCTGGGCAAATTGTGCCTGCCAGATCGTCCATGAGCTCACAGGTTCTATCTGTTTTTCCTGTCCCTCCTTCTTTACCAGGGTCATCCCAAAGCAGCTGGTCATGACCCACTAGGCCCACATGTACCCCTGCATGACACATTGCAGGATACACTGTTGCTATATTTTCCTAGTGCAAGGGCAGGAGCTAAGACATTACCGTATTAGGCCCGTGAGGATTACCTGTTCTAACACACTGGCAATGTTGAGACTCATGCTTGCAGCCTTCAATAGGGTCTCTATTGGCTATGCTCCTGAGCAGAGTCCTTACTAGCATTAGATAGTGCTGGACCCCCACCTGTGACCAATCCACTATTTTCCACACTCATCCTGAGTTCTACAGGGATTCACATTAGGAAAGAGGGCACATGGGCCTACTAGGGATTACTAGGGCATTTGGTTTTGCCTGATGACTGCTTTCCTGGGACAGACCGGGTGATCAAGTTGAGGAAGGCTCAACTGCAGGATGAGGGAGAGCTAGAGAAAATCAGGAGGAGAAGGTGCTTGGATTTTCTGGACATCCTCCTTTTTGCCAAAGTGAGAGTACATGGCAGAGGCCTGAGGCTTTCTCTGGAAGCTTAGAGCGAAGCACAGATACTGCTTTCTTACCCATGCCCTTCCTCAGATGGAGAATGGGAACAGCTTGTCTGACAAAGAACCGCATGCTCAAGTGGACACATTCATGATTGGGGGCCAAGACACCACAGCCAGTGGCATCTCCTGGATCTTCTATGCTTTGGCCACACACCCCAAATACCAGCAGAGGTGTAGAGAGGAGGTGCAGAGCCTCCTGGGAGATGGAACCTCCATTGCCTGATGAGTAAGATCACAAGAGGTAGGAGAGCCTTGCTTCTCTGGTAGGGGGAGTCCCTGGTCTTCCTAGGAGCTACTTGCCTTTCAGGATGGGTTTTGTTTCAGGGAACACCTGGATCAGATGCCTTTCACTACCATATGCATCAAGGAAGCCCTGAGGTTCTATGCACCAGTATCAAGTGTGGGCAGAGAGATGAGTAAATTTGTCACTTTCCCTGATGGATGCTGTTAGAAAACACTGCACATCTCACACAAAGGAGGCTCATGAGAGGTATCTTATGTCCAAAGTTTAATAAGCAGGCTGGCTGGCCAAGAAGAAAAAATGGCGCAGCAGCTTCTCTCAGTGGGTCTGGCCTTAAGTAGCATTTGGGAGAAAGTAAGGGCTAGGGATGAACAAAGAGAGGTGGCGGGAGATAAGGGACAGTGGGGCTTTGTTCTGCAAGGGATGAGACCAGCTGCTGAACGGTGGCAAGGGGCAGTTCTTATCATTCCCCCATTTTTTAGTTTAATAATGATGATTGTAGGGACTGAGGATCAGGAGTTGGGGTGAAGCATCGGTCTCTTTAGCCGCTTCCTGCTGGCAGGGGGCATTGTATGGGGCAGGATCCTCAGGCTCCTGTGGCATCCTGGATGGGGCCTTCACAGTAGTTTTTCCGGGAGGCTTTGGAGAGGTTGATACCCCTGGAGGTACAACTGGTTAAATTTTTGATTAGCAGTAGCAGACATGTAGTATGATACAAGGGAGGGAGCTTAAGAATCGGAGAGCAAGAAATATAGGCATTAGGATGGGCATTAGCCAGGAGAACCACTGTGAAATGTTGTTCTCTAGAGGATTTTAAGAGTCCATTCCTTAAGAGGTGCTGCCACTGGGGGATCCCATTGAGCCTGACAGCAGTGCGTGTTGTGAGAAAGACCAGATGAGGGCTGGTTCATCAAAGTCCCAATGGAGAGGGTAGAGGATCTTTTAGGAGAAAAAGATCCCCTGGTTTAACAGAAAGTGTTATAGAAGGGCAGGATACAGACCAGAGTCTGTATGTTTTCTGAGGAGTTCCCTGAGAAGGTTAAGATAAAGTAGTAGTCAGCCAGAGTCTGTTGGGGGCAAGTTTTCTAAGAGAAATGGGTGGCCATACATTATTTAAGACCTAAATAGGAATATTAGGAGAAGCATAAAAGGTGTCTTGCTAAGGGACTGCATACCTAGGGATCTGAATTTTGTAAAATCCTATAACTCCCAGGAAAGCTCTAAGCCACTTTTATGGTATGGGGAAGTGGGAAACTGAGGATTGGGTTGATTTACTCATGACTCAGGGAGTGAGTCTGTCCCTTTAAGAACACACCTAGGTAGGTGACCTGAGGGAGACATAATTGAGCCTTCTCCTTAGAGACTTTGTATTCCTGGAGGCCAGAAAGTTTTAAAAGGGACTCAGTTGCCCTGCAGATAAGGGGCTCTGTGGCTCTGCACTGAAGAAGGGTGGCCTCTGGGCAGTCAATCTAATAAGTCTCTGGTTAGGGCCTATCCATAAAGATGAGGGCTGTCTTTAAATTCTTGAGGCAAAACTGACCAGGTTAGTTGTTATGAAGCATTTGTGGGATCTTTAAAGGCAAATAAGGCTGACTGTCAGGATGCAGGTTAAATGTAGCACTTTTGGATAAAAGAGAGATTTAGCTCATCATTTTACATAAACTGACACTTTTAACTCTGTAAATGTTTGTACCATATTTAGATAAAGTCTAGATACCGAACACAGTTATAAGGTGGTCATTTAAGATACATGAGCAAATACATAAATGAACTCTGATTTAGTAGTACTTAAAGTTTGACAAGATTAACAGAAAACATAAATAATTTTGATAAAATCTTTTTTTGTAATGGTTTTTTGTAGATGTTACTCAGAGCAGAACAATATTAAGATAACCTTGTTATTTTGTAGACATAGAAAATTTGATTTTAGTTTGATATGACCATAAAAATCTTTTAGACAACTCTTAGATTATATTAAATTTTAACTTTATTATACATTGAAGCTTTTATTATACATTTTTAAAACTTACTCAGACCTTTATATAACATACTAAACCCTTTGATGGCTTGTCTTTATCCCTCCTATTTGAAACAATAAACCCTTCTTTATAAAATCCTTTTTTATCTAAAAACATTTTCTTTTCCTTTAACTTCTCAAAAAATACACTCACTACCTATCTATATCCTTTCTAGTTGTTTATTTTGTACCTTGTATTTTAAAATTAACTTTCATAAGAATTTTAAATTTATTGTATAGGCTATAGCAACTAATTAGTAGCCCTTATTTTTAAAGGAATTTATGATGGGCATAAGGTCTCATCGTCCCTCAGGCTTGAGGGGATATTGTTTTGGGTGTGGAAACTGTGAGGGATTTTTGAGTTCTATTTGAATAGGGAGGGTGGTCAAGGCTCACCCTACATTCATCTCATCAGTCCACATTGTGGGATCTATTTGTTTCTGAAGGAGGGGGCAGCAGAGATAGCTGCCTGGGGAGGAGAATTTGAGTTTTTAGTTGTGATAGTAAATCTTGTCCAGCAGGGACATTGGAGTTTTAGGTACTATGAGGAAAGGGTGACAGAAGAGGAGGTCTCCCCAAGAGCAGGCCAGAGGCAGGGTAAATTAGCACTGTAGAGGCTGACCAGGTTTGCCCTGAATGATAACCTTGTCATTGGACTGGGGACTGGGAGAGAAAGATAAGACAGAGAAATGAGCTCCACTGTCTAGCTGGAAAATGATCCTTTGGCTTTTTGTCATAATGGCTACCATGAGGCTCCTCAACATCGATGCCAAGAAGTAGAGCATGGACAGGGGGCTGGGACCCATCAGTCCATAGGAGGTGGCATCTCACCTTCCATCTAAGTGATTAGACCTCCAGTGATTACCTTTGCAGAGAGGGCAGGGTCCCAGTTGGGGGTGGGGCTAATTCCTGTGCTGTCCCCCCTTAAGCATTCTCTGTAGAAATGCCCATCCTGTCCACCATGGTAGCAAACTCAAGATGTAGGCCCCAATCGGGCGGGGGAAGCAATGAGGTCATGTCTCTTATCTTTCTCTCTGTTGGTAATGTCCCAGTTATAATATATAGATATGGCTAGTGGTATTAGTTGACCCAATGACTTTTCTCCTTCAGCCATAGACTGAGTTTTTTGCAAATATCAGGGGCTGACTGTTAGAAATTTATCTTTGAGGAGAACCTCTCTCACTTGTGACTCTGGATAGAAATTTATCTTTGAGGAGAACCTCTCTCACTTGTGACTCTGGATGTAGAAAGGTAGGGGGATTTTCTTTTAGGGCATTGCTGTAAAACAAAGTTGTTATTTTACATTGACACTTGACACTCTGGAGAGCAGGTCTCTGAACTGTTTTGGGCCTCAGTTTCCTCATTTGAAGAATGAGGGATCTGGTCTAGTTTAAACTACATTTTTTCACTATGAGATGGTTAAAGTGGCATTAATATCATTTATTCTCTTTATTTATGTTTTGATTTAGTAATGTTGGGGAATTGAACTCAGGGCTTTTCATATGCCGGGCAGACATTTTCCCATTGAGCTACTTTTTTAGCCCCCAATTTTTTTTTGTCTTTGACTGTGCTGGATTTGAACTCAGGGCTTTATGCCTGTAAAGTGGCATTCTACTGCTTGAGTTATATCATTAGTCCCTTTTAGTGTGGATCAGTTAAGGGGACTGTCTGTGCCCCTGTAGGTAGGTGTATTTATTTCCTCATTTCTGTTTCACTAGTATTGGGGCTTATTGTAAATGGTAATCATTTTTAACCTGAGTGGCCTGGGCCAGAACCCAATGCATTTTTAATAAGACAAGAGTTTGGTCTAGTAGAAGCATAATATCTTTTTATGTTATTTGAAAGGTTTGGATCACAGAGATAAAGGCTGTATGGGCATCAGTATAGCTGTTTAGATGTTTTTAAATTGCCCTTAGATCTGATAGTTGGAATGGGACATAGATTGGCCCTCTTCCTACCATTACCTATTGAAGGGGGAAGCACCCATTAGGATGTTTTGGATATTGGGGTGGCTTAGAAGGTAGGGCAGAGGGTGGAGCAGTAGAGGTAGGACTTGTCATTGATAAGGGGCTTTTCTGGTCCTCCTTTCCATGTTTATCCTGTGGCTTACAAAGAATGGCCAGCATTTGAGTATCTAAATAATAATTGTGGAGCCAATTGGAAATGAAAGAAAATTTGTATGGGGACCTCAGTTTACTTTTTTCCCTTTTATAGAAAAGGTCTAATTGGAGTATGGTATTGTAATTTAAGGAACCCTGTGAAGGCCACTTCTCTTGGTCACCCAGGGCATATTGAGGCCAGGCCTCAGTACAAAGCTTTTAACGTCTACAAGCCAGAAGACTGGAAGGTGCAGGTTCCATCTAGAAAGAACAAAATGTGAGGATCCTGCCTTTTAGCTAACAGCAAGCAGCCTCTTTAATAAAGGCTACTTTTAACAAAGGAATAAATTGTCTGTAAAGTTAGAGAAGGGCATTTTAGGTCAATAACAGTACCATATGGGACAAGTAGTGTTAACATTTGGAGGGAAAAATTTATGTTGAGGCCAAAGTATAGAAAATTTTAAATGAGAAGTTTAGAGACCACAGTAATGTGTTATTTTTGAGACTATAAACTTGAGTTAACAATTGGCTTATAAGGGCTGGGTCTGGTGCCAGGTGTGAGGTGGGGCTAGGAGCAGGGCTTGTGCAAGGTGCCATTCCCTCCATACATACCCGGGACAAGCGAGCCTGTCTGCCTAGGTCTGATCCTGTGGCCTGTCACACCTCCCCGCTTCCTGTGTACTCTGCAAGTGTTTATTCTAGGGGAAGTGGCAGCAGGCTGCAGCCATCGCCGCATGTGGCTGGTGGCCCAGGAAGTGCTGGGTCCTCTCTATGGAATTTTTGTTATGGCAGGCATTTTTGCTGTGTCCAGGAGCTGGCATCCTTGTGCATGAGTGTGCCTATTTGCTTTCCCTCCTCCCCTTGTTGGGGCAGAGTTACAGTGTGAGTGTGGCAGCTGCAGTTTTGTAAGTGCTTTTGTAAAGCAGCTGATTTAAAGTTACTTTAGACTGAGAGGCCTGGCAAACTAGTTGGGATAACTTAAGTCATAAGGTACCATGCTACAAGTTTTTCATGGGAGGGAGGGTCCCAGTAAGCCCAGGGAGGGGAAGGCAGACAGAGACAAAGGACACATGGTGAGACCATGGAGGAAGTAGAAAAGGTGTCCTGACATCTTAGGTAAGGGAGGGGAAGGCAGAGCCTGGAGGCATGACACACACCTGAGGGATTAGCCATCACCTGTGTCTCTAGGTTGCTCCCATTGACTGGTACTGGAACACTTTCAGCAACATGAAACCTCCATTCTCCGGTCACTGTCTCAGGAAAAAGGGGCATTAGATGGCAGGGGGGTGGGAAGAGAAGCAGTCATCAGATAATCAAACAGGACTACCACAATGTAGAATGAGGTGTACCTGAATAAACCTGGGGCTTGGTCTCAGCCCATAGGGAGGGAGCATGAGCTTCCCAGAGCTGGAATCACCATGAGGCCAGAGCTGGCAAGGAGTGGCTTGTTTAACTCCATGATGGGGAAAGTCCTTCAGGAAGATAGGAAGAGACAAGCAGCGTGAGCAGCACAAGAAGTCTGCTTACATGGGGAAGGAGGAGGTTTGGGAGAGGATTTGGTTCATTGGCAGGGTTGAAGGAAGGGAAGGTTTCAGAGTCAGGGACGTTAACTGGGGTTTTTATGGCCAGAAGGACTTGGGCAGGGGAGCAAGAGGTGCAGAGAGAAGGTTTAGAGCGGACATAAGAGAAGGCCTGGACATAGGGGATCTCCTTTTATTTTTCAGTGCGTTCACAGAAGGTGTAGAGATCCCTGAGAATGTTAGGGTCGAGTGTGCCATCAAGTGGCCATTTTGAGTCATTGTCCAATTGGTATTGTGGCTAAGCCTGATTGGAAAGAAAAATTAGTTTTTGGGCTTTGAGATCAGGTGAGAGCCATAAGGGCTCAAGGTTGGCCAGTAGGCAGTCCAGAGGAGTGTCTGAGGGAATTTTGGAAGGTTCAGCCCCCATGATGAGACCCAGTCCGAGGAAGAATATGGTGGGCATCCCTGAGATATTGCTTTCCTGGATGAAACAGAGAAGTAGAGGACCTCAAGGGAACGTCTTCACTGAGAGGATCGTCCACACCTCAGGAACCCGGTTCCTGAGCCAAAGTGAGTCAGGACCTAGTACTAGGATTTTGCCCAATTGAGAGACAGACAGAGAGAGAGAGAGAGAGAGAGAGAGCCATGACACACAACCCAAGGGAACTCACCAAGGGAGGACCGACTGGTGGTGGGCAAGTAATGGGAGCGCATTGGCCTTGAGGAGGTTCCCTGTGAGAGAGAGTGGTGATGGCATCACTAGTCTGGGGTCAGGGGTCCTGGCAAAGCAGCTCAGATCCCAGTAAGTTTATCCAGGCTTAAGGAAGGCAGCTCCCACCTACGTGGCTTTGGCAGGCCTGTATAATCCCCCAGACAGGCCCTCCTATATAGGGGATGTCTGCCTTGTGGCTAAAGTAGGCTTGGGAGTGCAGTGTATATCAGGAGGGCCTGAATTTACTAACTGGGAGAGCAAGATCAATGCCAGAAGCTCACCTGTTCCCTGCCAGTGCGCCAAAATGTTAGGAAAATGCTGCACATCACACACAAAGGAGGCTCACAAGCGGTATCTCATGTCCAAAGTTTAATAAGCAGGCTGGCTGGCCAAGAAGAAAAAATGGTGCAGCAGCTTCTCTTGGTGGGTCTGGCCTTAACTAGCATTTGGGAGAAAGCAAGGGCTAGGGGCGGGCAAAGGAAGGTGGTGGGAGATAAGGAACAGTGGGCTTTGTTCTGCAAGGGATGAAATCAGCTGCGGCTCCGGCTGCAGAATGGTGGCAAGGGGCAGTTCTTATCAGACACTCCTTGACCAAAGGTATGAGCTTCCCAGACTCACTCACTTAAGAACTCAGCATGGACAAGAGAGGATTGTAAATCAATATTTACTTCTGCAGTTGTTCATATCTCTAAGCCTCCCATTCTTCTTAGGTATCTTTTTGATGCTTACTTTGAAGTTGAGGCATAAGAAATTCTGTACATTGTTTGACTTCAGCAAAAGTCATTAAATAAATGCTAGACTGATCATGTGTCCTAGAGCCATTAGGCCTAAAATTTTATTCTCTGAGATGTGGAGGTTGGAGAGGAAAACAAACAGAGGCAGATGGAGAAACAGTCTTTCCTTATGGGATCAAGTAAAATGAGATCAGAAAATCCTGTGTCATGGATCAGATATGGTCCAGTGTTGGAGAAGCCCTCAAGTTTATAGAGGAAAGCAGCTCATGACCACATCTGAGACCTCTGTTGTGGTTATAGCCACCAGCTAATGCATTCACCAATGAATTTGTTCTCAGTCCTGGAGCTTTCTAACTTTGGGATCTAAGACAGGATAATCAATTTTTTTGAGACTAGAAAATCTCTATAAAAATGACAATCTTCCTTGGAGAGTGCTTGTGAGTATTGGGTAAGTAAATGTGTATTCTTCAAAGGTGCTTGGAAGGCATTTGATGAATGTGAGTTATCTCTACATCTAGTACCAACAGGAAGCCTCTGATACTTTCTTTTCATTCCCAAGTTGATGGTTTACTGCTACCTTCCTGAGCTTAGGTGTTTTGTCACATTCATTTCATCTCTTTTTGATGGGGTCATCCTGCTCAAAGTGATAACTTATGGCACCAGGCCTTTCTTTTCTGTGTGTGTGTGTTTTGCTGGCTTTGGGACCAGGACCCCACCCCATTGACATAATTAGGTTTTTTTCCATTAATTTTTTTATTAGGATATGTTCATTGTACAGGGGTAATTCATTGTGACAGATCCATATAGGCTTTATTGTTCCCTGGTTATATCATCTTCACCATCTCTCCCTCTCACCCCACCCCCCGCACCCATACCCTACTTAAAACTATTGCAATAGGTTTCTTTGTTCTATTTCATATAAGTATATGAAATCCTTCAACAATATTCCCCCATCCTTAATCTCCTCCATTCACCTTCCACCCTTCCCAAGTATTTTCCCCCACACATTGTACCTATTTTACTGTCCTGTCTTTTGTTACTAGTATCTAAGTCAAAGTTCAAGTTCAAAGGGGTTTCTCAATGTACCCCCACTGTCAGTATACTTTACTTTGGTCTGTTCAACCCCTTTCATTACTCTTCCTTACCGCTTTACCTCCCACCATCCATTTTCCAACAGCTTTCAATACATATCCTTATTTCCTCTACCTTCACAAATGTTGTGTTTTACGATATTGTTGATGCTCTTTCTCTTTTCCTTTCCTCTTTCCATGAGTTCCACAGAGTAGTTCCACTATTATAAACATGTTCTATGTATGAGTTTGTATATTATCATGTTTGTTTTGTGTATATGTTTATCTTTTGGATCTATCTTCCACATATGAGAGAAAAATGCATGGCCTTTGTCTTTTTTTTTTTCATTTTTCTTTTATTATTCATATGTGCATACAAGGCTTGGTTCATTTCTCCCCCCTGCCCCCACCCCCTCCCTTACCACCCACTCCACCCCCTCCCGCTCCCCCGCCTCAATACCCAGCAGAAACTATTGTGCCCTTATCTCTAATTTTGTTGTAGAGAGAGTATAAGCAATAATAGGAAGGAACAAGGGGTTTTGCTGGTTGAGATAAGGATAGCTATACAGGGCATTGACTCACATTGATTTCCTGTGCGTGGGTGTTACCTTCTAGGTTAATTCTTTTTGATCTAACCTTTTCTCTAGTTCCTGGTCCCCTTTTCCTATTGGCCTCAGTTGCTTTAAGGTATCTGTTTTAGTTTCTCTGCATTAAGGGCAACAAATGCTAGCTAGTTTTTTAGGTGTCTTACCTATCCTCACCCCTCCCTTGTGTGCTCTCGCTTTTATCATGTGCTCATAGTCCAATCCCCTTGTTGTGTTTGCCCTTGATCTAATGTCCACATATGAGGGAGAACATACGATTTTTGGTCTTTTGGGCCAGGCTAACCTCACTCAGAATGATGTTCTCCAATTCCATCCATTTACCAGCGAATGATAACATTTCGTTCTTCTTCATGGCTGCATAAAATTCCATTGTGTATAGATACCACATTTTCTTAATCCATTCGTCAGTGCTGGGGCATCTTGGCTGTTTCCATAACTTGGCTATTGTGAATAGTGCCGCAATAAACATGGATGTGCAAGATGCCTCTGGAGTAACAGTCTTTTGGGTATATCCCCAAGAGTGGTATTGCTGGATCAAATGGTAGATCGATGTCCAGCTTTTTAAGAAGCCTCCAAATTTTTTTCCAGAGTGGTTGTACTAGTCTACATTCCCACCAACAGTGTAAGAGGGTTCCTTTTTCCCCGCATCCTCGCCAACACCTGTTGTTGGTGGTGTTGCTGATGATGGCTATTCTAACAGGGGTGAGGTGGAATCTTAGTGTGGTTTTAATTTGCATTTCCTTTATTGCTAGAGATGGTGAGCATTTTTTCATGTGTTTTCTGGCCATTTGAATTTCTTCTCTTGAGAAAGTTCTGTTTAGTTCACATGCCCATTTCTTTATTGGTTCATTAGTTTTGGGAGAATTTAGTTTTTTAAGTTCCCTGTATATTCTGGTTATCAGTCCTTTGATGTATAATTGGCAAATATTTTCTCCCACTCTGTGGGTGTTCTCTTCAGTTTAGAGACCATTTCTTTTGATGAACAGAAGCTTTTTAGTTTTATGAGGTCCCATTTATCTATGCTATATCTTAGTTGCTGTGCTGCTGGGGTTCCATTGAGAAAGTTCTTACCTATACCTACTAACTCCAGAGTATTTCCTACTCTTTCTTGTATCAACTTAAGAGTTTGGGGTCTGATATTAAGATCCTTGATCCATTTTGAGTTAATCTTGGTATAGGGTGATATACATGGATCTAGTTTCAGTTTTTTGCAGACTGCTAACCAGTTTTCCCAGCGGTTTTTGTTGAAGAGGCTGCTATTTCTCCATCGTATATTTTTAGCTCCTTTGTCAAAGATAAGTTGCTTATAGTTGTGTGGCTTCATATCTGGATCCTCTATTCTGTTCCACTGGTCTTCATGTCTGTTTTTGTGCCAGTACCATGCTGTTTTTATTGTTATTGCTTTGTAATATAGTTTGAAGTCAGGTATTGTGATACCTCCTGCATTGTTCTTTTGACTGAGTATTGCCTTGTCTATTCGTGGCCTCTTGTGTTTCCATATAAATTTCACAGTAGATTTTTCAATCTCTTTAATGAATGTCATTGGAATTTTGATGGGAATTGCATTAAACATGTAGATTACTTTGGGGAGTATCGACATTTTTACTATGTTGATTCTACCAATCCATGAGCATGGGAGATCTCTCCACTTTCTATAGCCTTCCTCAATCTCTTTCTTCAGAAGTGTATAGTTTTCCTTATAGAGGTCTTTCACATCTTTTGTTAGGTTTACACCTAGGTATTTGATTTTGTTTGAGGCTATTGTAAATGGAATTGTTTTCATACATTCTTTTTCCGTTTGCTCATTGTTAGTGTATAGAAATGCTAATGATTTTTCTATGTTGATTTTATATCCTGCTACCTTGCTATAGCTATTGATGATGTCTAGAAGCTTCTGAGTAGAGTGTTTTGGGTCTTTAAGGTATAGGATCATGTCATCTGCAAATAGGGATATTTTGACAGTTTCTTTACCTATTTGTATTCCTTTTATTCCTTCTTCTTGCCTAATTGCTCTGGCTAGGAATTCCAGTACTATGTTGAATAGGAGTGGAGAGAGTGGGCATCCTTGTCTGGTTCCTGATTTTAGAAGGAATGGTTTCAGTTTTTCTCCATTAAGTATAATGCTGGCTGTAGGTTTGTCATATATAGCTTTTATAATGTTGAGGAACTTTCCCTCTATTCCTAGTTTTCTTAGAGCTTTTATCATGAAATGATGTTGGATCTTATCAAAGGCTTTTTCTGCATCTATTGAGATGATCAAGTGGTTTTTGTCTTTGCTTCTGTTAATGTGGTTTATTACGTTTATTGATTTTCGTATGTTGAACAACCCCTGCATCCCTGGGATGAAGACTACTTGGTCGTGGTGAATAATCTTTTTGATGTGTTGCTGAATTCGATTTGCCATTATTTTGTTGAGGATTTTTGCATCAATGTTCATTAAGGAGATTGGCCTATAGTTCTCCTTTTTGGAGGTGTCTTTGCCTGGTTTTGGGATAAGTGTAATACTGGCTTCATAAAATGTGTTTGGCAGTTTTCCTTCCCTTTCTATTTCATGGAACAGTGTAAGGAGGGTTGGTGTCAGTTCTTCTTTAAAGGTCTGATAGGATTCAGTTTATTAATGTCCTCTTGGTTCAGTTTTGGATGATCATATGTATCTAGAAATCTGTCCATTTCTTTAAGATTTTTGAATTTATTTGAATATAGGTTCTCAAAGAAGTCGCTGATGATTTCCTGGACTTCCATGGTGTTTGTTGTTATCTCCCCTTTTGCATTCCTAATTCTACTAATTTGGGTGTTTTCTCTCCTCATTTTAGTCAGGTTTGCCAGGGGTCTATTGATCTTGTTTATTTTTTCAAAGAACCAACTTTTTGTTCCTGGCTTACTTCACTATGTCCTCCAATTGCATCCATTTATCTTCAAACCATATGCTTTCAATATTCCTTATAGCTGAGCAAAATTCCATTGTATATATATATATCCTCATTTTCTTGATGCATTTACCAGTTTTAGAGCATCTGGGTTGTTTCCATAGCTTGGCTACATAATTCATCTTTGTCTTTTCCCTTCCTGCTCCATAGGTGCCAGACTTCTCTCTTTTCATGCCCTTCACCATAACCCCAAGGTGTGGCCAAACCCAGAGGTGTGAGGGCCCAGAAGGAGGGTAGAGGAAGATCCCTCAGGATCAACACTCCCTCCTTTTCTCACCTCTGGGCACCCTGTCCCCTCATGGGTTGAAATCAGAGACTTGACTTCTATTTGTCTTGGTCCTGTTACTCTCTCTGCAGGTATCTGACTCTTTCCAGTTTGCAACAGACTCTGCCAGACACAGTCACTCATTCCTGCCTTTTACATGAGGATCAAGAAAAATGTTGGTAATGGGGTGAAGGACAATGGGAGTTTCTGGGCACATTCCCATAATTTTTAACTCTGTATGTTCCTGTGTTATAGCTTCAGGTATCACTTTGTTGGTGGTGTTTGGGGAAGGATATCTCATGTGGGTGTGTCTGTGTTCCAAAGAAAGGTGGCATTTCAGAGTATACAATGGAGACATTAACACATTTCCTAATAGCTAGGCAAAAATCCATGTCATGGTCACTACACACTTCAGTGTACTTTGATGTTTTCCTCACTTTGGCCTATGAATTTTCAAAAATTAGATTTTCTCATATTAACTAGCTAGGTGTTTGTTATTCTTGTCAGGTATATTAAAGGGTGGATTTTTTTCCCCACATTCTCAATTTAGCCCACTACCTTTTCTACCACTTGGCCACTATAACAAATATTTGTTTAAATTGAAATATTTAAATATAGTTAGATTTCCAGAGGCCTTGCTGGTCCTACTGTTGAAGCCATGGACATGAAAGCTTGCAGCCCACTATAGAAGACTGGGCACCAATGAGTGTTGTTTCACAGACTTGTAAAGTGTGAGACATTCATTACCTATTATTTACATTATCTTTGCGTAGTTTTGCAGACGGCAAAATTCTTTATGTGGAGAGGCATCTTTCAGCATAGTGCTATGGTTCACTTAGTCCCACATTGGCAAAAACATAAGAATCGGCACTAGACAGCCTGTGAGAGAAAATATACTATGGAGTTATGACATATAGTATATACTGGCATGTACAATAAAAACTTACCTGAAATAGCTGACAAACTGTACACATCCAGAGGCATTGCTGTAAAAATCCATGAAGCCTACAGTCATCCTCCTGTGGGATACAAATTACCACAAGGCTTGCAAATAATTAGTAGAAAGAAAAGTTTTTTTGAGTGAATAATGGTGAGCCAGTTTTCGCAGAATATGTTTTAAGCATGTTGTTTTTCTAGAATACAGATTTTTAGAATAAAGTTCATCCAGGGCTGAGCACTGGATATACTGTCTCATAAACAACAACTATAAATAATGATGGTGTCATTGGAGGACAGGAGATTATTGGATTGCTTAATTACCAGTTAGAAATAGAATTTTTTAAAGTTCAACTAATTTAATTCAAATAAAAAAGTATTAAAAAATGTTTCTCTCTGCCAAGTCCTGTACTGAGACAAGAATACAGAGATGCAGAATTCTGGTCTCAGGTACAGGGACAAGCCCAGAAAGGTGTTGATCTGACATCCATATGTAAGATACACATAGTCTCTTCCTTCATTCCTTCACTTGTTCATTGCTCATTGAGCTGTTTGTGGACTGTTCCAGCTGTCTAAGGCCCTAACTTTTGAGGGTATTTGAATATAGCACTGATGGTGTCTTGGGTACCTGGGAGGGAGAAAAACATTTGGCAGAGGGGTGAGGGCCAGCCGGTCATTGTCCTGAGCCTTTAGGATGTGCAGGCACAGGTGGAGAGAAGACATTTTCAGTGACCTCAACATAAGGTGGGGTAAAAGGTGGGGCTGGGCAGGTAAGAGGTGGGGAGAGAGCTGATATAAGAGTGTGTGGATGCATCTGGACACTTCCTACCTGACAGTGGGCATAGGAGGGTCACTGGAGAGGGAGGTGGTCACAGAGACAAGGCAAGTCTAGGAGAGTAAACTGACAGGTACAGACATTTCTGGAGTTGAAGTCTGTAGGTTCTGGTAGACTCTGGGAGTAAAGGGGAGACTTGAGGCTGACTACTTAGTGGGAAGCAGACAAAGCAACAGAGAGAAGACGGATGGTGAATTTCAAGGTCCTCTAGCCTCCTTCTGCCCCAAAGCTTTCCTTATACCTTTCAGGAAAAAATGCCTGTTTCTCACCCATCTGTGTCCTCTCTGTGAGGCACACTGCCATGTGGCCATGACATGTGGCCTTCACACTGGAAGAGGTAGGAACTATTAGTGGAGTAGTGAACAATCCAATGACTAACTCCAAACCACTCATTTGATTGGACTCTTTCTTGCAGGGCACTGGTGTTTTCATAACAAGAGATTTCATGCCTCTGAGAGAAAAATAGGGTCAGGGACGGCCCTGGAAGCACAGGGGTGGAAGGCATTTTTCAAAAGTCAGGAGATGCTGGATGTGGAGGCACATTCCTATAACCTCATCCCTTGGGAGGCTGAGACAGGATGATCAAGAGTCCAGGACCAGTCTGGGTTACATAGTGAGACTGTCACTAAAACAAAACAAAAAAAGAAAATGTCATGACAGTGTGAACCATGGGCTGAAGTAGAAGTGTGAGTGACCTATGTCAGGCTGGGCACATAAAGGAGGACCGTGAATGACCAGCTCTGTGTGAGGCTCAAAGACGAATATCCACTCAGCTGTATGTGGGGCCTGAAGCCATTTCTCATTTCACTGTCCCTTCTTGTCCTAGACACTGCACTGGAAAACTTTGCCATGAATGAGCTGAAGGTGGCCATGGCCCTGACTCTGCTCTACTTTGTGCTGCTGCCAGATCCCACCAGGGTTCCCATCCCCATGCCATGACTTGTGCAGAAGTTCGAGAATGGGATCCATTTGCATCTTAGAAAGTTCCCTTAGTCCTAATGGGGACAGGATAGCAACGTGGGCTTGCTAGTTTCTATCCTGCTTCTTGCCTTCTGCTCCTTTCCCCTGACTATCTGCCATTCTTCCACCTGCATGCTGTGCTGCCTCTTGTCTTCCTGTCTTCTGTCTGTCCTTCTGTCTCTCATCTTCCTCCAGGATCCCTGCTTGCTTTTCTGTCAGTCTATTGCACCTTCCTGCATTTTTGACTGTCCACCTAATCCCGGATCACCTGTCTTCCCATCAATTCTTAGACTGTCTGCAATATCAGAATTAATAGTAAGATGTTTTAAACATATAATACATTCATTGTGGACATTGCCTAATAATAAAAGATGAATTAAAAATATTTCCCATTTTTTAAAAAACATTACATGATTTAATGGGATTCGCTTTGATATTTTCATGCATGATTATATTGTGCATATATCTTGTCTATCCACTCTTCATCTACCATGTCTGCCTTTCCTGTCTCTTTGTCTATATTCTGGCTTCAGATTTTCTCTCTCTCTCTCTCCTTCTTGGACATATATCCGATGCACAGGAGTCACTCAGAACCCCAAGAATGGTGCAGCAGGGCCATACCCTGATTGGCAGGATGCAGCATTCACCCGCGGGACTCATGGGCTCCTCGCCCACACCTGAATCCACGAGTGCCCAAGGCACAAGGGTTGCATTCACGTAGCCTGGTCCTGCCCCAGGGGACGGGCCACATTAAAGCGAGATGCCCCTTCCCTAACCTTATCCTCCCTAATCCTTAGCCCTTCTCCCGTCTTTTTCTTTGCTGATAATCGGTGTGTTGTGGTAGATGTACTCCAAGGTCTCTAACCCCCATGTGGCCAGGGACAATTAGGAATGCCCGAGGAATTTGGGCTGGGTTCTACCCCTTCTCTCTCTCCCTCCCCTAACCTACCAGTGGGAATTTAGAGGACAAGTAAATTCACTTGACCCATCTGGCCACAGTTTTTGTTTTTGTTTTAAAGAAAAAAACTACCTCTGAAGGGGATGGTGACAGCGTCTGTCCTGGGAAAACGTGACCCTGTGCACAGCGGCTTGGACGGCGGTGGAAGGAGCAGCATGAACGGGGAACGAGTCCACCACTACCTGTGGGCTGTGAGACTTGTGGTGCCTGTGTAGGTGCATGGCTGTCTGCATGCCTCAGCACCCGTCCCCGGGGGTAAAAACTGCAGGTGGTTAGATCTGCCAGGCAACCATGCAGGTAGCAAAGGGAATGGAGCCCTAATGCTCCATCTCTGCCACCACCACCCAGGAAGGGGCGGCCCTGGGAAAAGCACAGGACACAGCCCTGAGGGAATAAGGCTTTTCAGCCTGCCCCTTAGGGCGGGGCACATTCAACTCACCCACTTAGCGTCCAGCCGACCAGAAGTCCTGCCTCCGGAAGTCCCACCTCTAACCGGAAGTTTTGTTGGGAGGAGCGGAAGCCCCGCCTCTCAGGCCAGCTTGTGGCATGTACCGCCAGTCCTCTGCCTCTGGTTGGAGCTTGGTGTGGCCATCTGGCTCTGCCTCTTGGCCTGCGCTTGTGGCGTGGACCTCCGGCCCACCATAGGCCAATACCCCTCAGGCCTATGCACTGGTCAGGACCCACCCCGCCTCTCAGCATGGGCCGGAAGCCCCGCCTAGCCAGCTGCTCGGCGTTGATGTATGGCGGTGACAGGCAGTGACTGGGACCATGGCAGCGGCAGTGGACGCGTGGCAGCCATGATAGCAGTGGCAGCATGCGTGCTGCAACAGTTGCAGCCATGGCTGCAGGATGCAAGGAAGCTGCAACACTTATGCACGCACATGCGCATGCCTGCACCCTGGCTCCCCAGCCTGGCAGCCTCTGTCCAGCAGTTTCCAGCCGGAAGGCTCACAGTGCCTGAGCTGGCTGGAAGAAGTAGCGCAAAAGCGCCACCTCTCCTCTTCCGCAGCCAGTGGGAAGGCCAGGGAGGCTTGGGGCACCGGAGGCAAGATGAGCGATAGTCTGCAAGCCCACCAGGACATTGTATGCTCTCCCCAGCCACTCCTTGTGATTCTTCTGCAGCCCCACAACAGTGGCAGCAATGAGGGTGAGGGAGGGGGCTACATGCCCCAAGAGCTGGGGAACACACACCCAAAATTTTTTAAAGGTGCCTCTTCTGCTGACCAAGGTCCCGCACCTGGCTGGACTGCCTTTTTCCCTCTACAGCCTTCTCCCTCTTCCTCCTCTGACCTATTCCCTTGTCCGCCAGGTCTCTGTTTCCCATGGGCACTCTCACCCAGGCCCTCCTTGTCCTCATTGTCTGCAGGGGTTGAGGAAACACTCACCTGGAGGTCAGATCCTCTTGCTCCAGAGACACACACTTGGGGCCTACCAGCAAGTGGTTGGCACCCTTTACTGATGGGACTGATTAGATACTGTAGTAGGGAGGAGGATCAGAAGAGAAACAGGCTGTGTTCTGATAATGAGGCAGGGGGAAGGGATGGCAAAGCAGAGAGATAAAACTTAAAGAATTAAAACATAAAAAAGGTCACATAACACTAAGGAAATAAAACAGCCAATGAAGTCACATACAGCCATATGTGGGTTGAGCTTTGCTTTTTGCTTCTGTAACCTGCTTGCAAGGGTATATAAGGTGAGATCTCTTTGCTCTTGGTGCTCAGCCTATGGACAGTAGTCTGCTGAGTCCTTCCTGCACAATAGACCGTTTCTTCCTGCTAAACTGCCTCAGTGTCCTTATCTCAGCTTGAGATTCCTGCAACATTTCTTGGGACTTGTCCAGGATTTCAGAGATGGTGATTAGTCAGTTACCTGCCTTGTCACCAGGGTGCATCCCCTGGACCATAGGGAGAAGATCCCACAGGGCACCAATATACAGCTCCATCTGCAGGAGGGACTCATTCTCCAGTGAATTGGAGTGAAGGGCTTGGATGCACAACAGAACCTTGTGACACACAGGAACCAGCAAGTGGAGGAGAGCACCATTTGTCAAACTGGTAAGAACCAGGTTTGAATTCAGGCCTGCCTCAGGAGGCAGAAAGGGAGATTGATCACCTCACAGAGACCACTAGTAACCGCCTTTTGCTGTGAAACCATGTCTCTCAGGTTTAGGCAGCAGGTGGAAAGTGTGTGAGACACTTCTGAGAATTAGGGAGGTTGACCTTTTCCTGGGAAATAGCCACAGCGGAGGTTAAGGGATCCATAACAAAAATTCAGTTCCAAAGAGGGAGACTCACAAGAGAACAGATGCATCATCCACCATTCCACTGAATAGTCCTCTGGGTATAATTTAAGTTTTTTTTTTTTTGAGAATGCACTCTAATTTTGTGTGTGTGTGTGTGTGTGTGTGTGTGTGTGTGAATTTGTATAAAGCACTGGGCAAAATTTAATTTGCTACTGGAATTCCAGCTCATCTTATGCACACTTAGGTTGACACTTTCTAGCATACTTAATTTATAAAACTTTTATGTGTATATCTGTGTATATGTAAGTATCTTCAAAATGGTTCTTAAACTGCTTTTATAAGGTTATCATTGATATTCAAGGTAACAAAAAACCAGGATTTTTGTTTTAAAGATCTCTGTTATAAACTACTTAAGCTTTTTACATATGAATATGTAAACATCTTATAAGGATGGTTCTTATTATAGAGTCAATGTAAAAAAATTTTACTCTGTTCTACTGCTACTTTCAAGAAAACAGATTTTCAAACTTATTTCAATCAGGTCTCACTAGGATACAGACATTCAGGGCCTAACACTCTGGCTTAGACCAGAGAAGAAAAAAAAAAGTGTGTGTGTGGGGGCACAGCCTGCAGCAGAAATCTTAAAATTTGGGTAATTAAAAATGACCTTAGCCTGTTTTATTCTGTCATAAATAAAATCTGAGATTTACCTCTCTCTTGTAATACATGGCTCTATTAACAAATGGACTTTCTATAAATTGTTTTTATACAAAAATAATTTTAATTTTAAGGTTGCTTTCTTTCTTTCTCATACAAATATAAGTTAAAAGGTTTTATGAGTTATTTTCAACAAATAACAAATATATATTATATATATGATATTACATATATGGGTTTTAAAAAAATGCTTTTAAATAAAAAAAGATAAAGACAAGCTCCCCCAGGGGATACAAAATAAGTTGTCATAAAGGGACAGAGTAAGTTGTCATAAAAAGATGGAGCTTATAAATGCTTATATAAGTGTTTGAGTTGACTAAAATCCAGTTAAATTAAAGGGTTTATAAGGTCAAAATTGAATGTACTAATATTAAACTAAAACAGTTCTCTATACTCATAATAACAAGACTATCTTAAAAATACATTGTCTTAATAACATTTACAAAAACTGTCTTAAAAATGTTTTTTGTATTGTCAAGTTAACTGTCAAAAATTTTTGGTGCTACAGGTTAACCCACAAGTTTGTTAAGACAGCAAGAGTTTATTAAAACACAGAGAGACAAGAGGCAGCTGAGCACAGGGAGTACTGCTACACTGATATGAGGGTTGAGACAGATTTACTTATGTAAAACAAAGTAAAAAAAAGAAAACTCAAAAGAAACACTATACTGGAGATCAAGACATACAGTTTTTATTGGAGTCAACAGAGTAAAAATGTTAGTCCTACTCCTTCCACATGTCAGGCAGAGGGAATTTTTTGCCTGGGATGGCCGGCTTGGGCCTGTTATTTTAGGAGTGCTCCATTGACTCCAGGTTGGTGGGATCCTGGTGTATGTCATGAGCCATCTGTTAATGTCAACCATCTGGGATATGATCCCTTATCAACATCTGAGCCATGTTTCTTGGCTATTAGGTTTCCTAACTCTACGCTTAGTCCCCATAAATATTTACCTGTGTTCTCTGATGATTTTTGTCAGGATTTTAACTACAAAGGTAACTGAGTCATGTTCATTTAAGAGTTGGTTTATGTTGGGGTTAAAAGTAAGGACAGCCATGTTAGGACTAGACCCGCTCCCCCCTTACAGATGGCTTACTAGAAACTCCCCACTCAACCCCAAAGACTGACAAAGAGACAATTGTTAACCTTTATCTCCGTGAATGGGTGCCAAAGACAGTTGAGCAATGACCTAACTATAGTTTAATTTTCTTGGTTGCCCAGCAACAGTATCCTTTAGTGATCTTCCTAATGGGTCTTCCCAATGAGCTCTAGCTCTCTTGCTGGGGTCTCCCTCCACAGGGCTTCTGCCTAAACAATAAACCCTGTGCTGGTATTTGAGCTGTCTCTCTGCCTCTTCCATACCTCTTATTTTCTAACAGTTTACGTAAAAATTTCTAGATGACCTCATGGTGATTCTAATACAGTCGGTACCCTATATGGGTCTGTAACTTGACTGACACTGTTCTTCCCCCTACAACTGATAAAAATCTAAGGTTTTGCTTCAAAAACAACAACTAAACTAACATGTATATATAACCTCTATAGAGCTATGATGCTATTGCTGGTCCCTTATATTAAATGTATTAATGTTTTTCAAGTTTATCAAGCCTTCTAAAATACAAAATTTAGATAAACACAGTAACAAAAGTTAATGGTACTGATATGCCATTCTGTTAGTTGCTAAATTGTCCATCAAAATTTTAACCATGGCTCTTTTAAGTTTTTGTCATTATAGTTCTGATCCTTCTGGGGCATTTACAATCAGGTCCATAAAAAATGACTAATAAGTGCTTATGTGTCAACCAGGTTAGCTTTTTAGACATCTCCTTTTGTTGGATTTTGTTATGTACTGTCCTTTTCTAAAAGCCTAAGGGCCACTCCTTTGTTGCTTAAATTTGGTCAAAAGGGTCTAGTTGGCCCTGACTCCCACCTAATCTGCTTGTTATTCCCCGCTGCTCCCCCGCCATGGGACCAAAACCAAAGAAGCAAACAAAATCCAGGAAAGAGCAAATCCTCACGATGAAAAAAAAAAAAAGACCAATCAAGAAAGATCTTCAGTCTATCACCATATCACTCTAAATGTGCCCAAACTCGTCTGTCAAAAGTTAAGCAGGGTCAGGCCTGCTTAGTACTTAGATGGGAGACACATCTTCAAAAGTGACTGCTCAGAGACAAACAATTTGAAAACAAAAGGGAAATACCATCAAAGTTCAAATGGAGTCACTCATGCCAGACCTCTCAAAATTAACCAAGGCCAAGAGATTGAGGAAGTGGTTCGTATATGTGTGTGGCCATCTGGCATTAAAGCCCTTCCAGACACAAACTCATATTTTTGGATACAGTCTTCTACTTAGAGACAAAATGACCATTTTTACTGGCTTTAAATATGTCTTTTGATACTTAAAGATGGAAGTTTTAACTTTTTTTTTTTTCATTTTTCTTTTATTATTCATATGTGCATACAAGGCTTGGTTTATTTCTCCCCCCTGCCCCCACCCCCTCCCTTACCACCCACTCCACCCCCTCCCGCTCCCCCCCTCAATACCCAGCAGAAACTATTTTGCCCTTATCTCTAATTTTGTTGTAGAGAGAGTATAAGCAATAATAGGAAGGAACAAGGGGTTTTGCTGGTTGAGATAAGGATAGCTATACAGGGCATTGACTCACATTGATTTCCTGTGCATGGGTGTTACCTTCTAGGTTAATTCTTTTTAATCTAACCTTTTCTCTAGTTCCTGGTCCCCTTTTCCTATTGGCCTCAGTTGCTTTAAGGTATCTGCTTTAGTTTCTCTGCATTAAGGGCAACAAATGCTAGCTAGTTTTTTAGGTGTCTTACCTATCCTCACCCCTCCCTTGTGTGCTCTCGCTTTTATCATGTGCTCATAGTCCAATCCCCTTGTTGTGTTTGCCCTTGATCTAATGTCCACATATGAGGGAGAACATACGATTTTTGGTCTTTTGAGCCAGGCTAACCTCACTCAGAATGATGTTCTCCAATTCCATCCATTTACCAGCGAATGATAACATTTCATTCTTCTTCATGGCTGCATAAAATTCCATTGTGTATAGATACCACATTTTCTTAATCCATTCGTCAGTGCTGGGGCATCTTGGCTGTTTCCATAACTTGGCTATTGTGAATAGTGCCGCAATAAACATGGATGTGCAGGTGCCTCTGGAGTAACAGTCTTTTGGGTATATACCCAAGAGTGGTATTGCTGGATCAAATGGTAGATCGATGTCCAGCTTTTTAAGTAGCCTCCAAATTTTTTTCCAGAGTGGTTGTACTAGTCTACATTCCCACCAACAGTGTAAGAGGGTTCCTTTTTCCCCGCATCCTCGCCAACACCTGTTGTTGGTGGTGTTGCTGATGATGGCTATTCTAACAGGGGTGAGGTGGAATCTTAGTGTGGTTTTAATTTGCATTTCCTTTATTGCTAGAGATGGTGAGCATTTTTTCATGTGTTTTCTGGCCATTTGAATTTCTTCTTTTGAGAAAGTTCTGTTTAGTTCACATGCCCATTTCTTTATTGGTTCATTAGTTTTGGGAGAATTTAGTTTTTTAAGTTCCCTGTATATTCTGGTTATCAGTCCTTTGTCTGATGTATAATTGGCAAATATTTTCTCCCACTCTGTGGGTGTTCTCTTCAGTTTAGAGACCATTTCTTTTGATGAACAGAAGCTTTTTAGTTTTATGAGGTCCCATTTATCTATGCTATCTCTTAGTTGCTGTGCTGCTGGGGTTCCATTGAGAAAGTTCTTACCTATACCTACTAACTCCAGAGTATTTCCTACTCTTTCTTGTATCAACTTAAGAGTTTGGGGTCTGATATTAAGATCCTTGATCCATTTTGAGTTAATCTTGGTATAGGGTGATATACATGGATCAAGTTTCAGTTTTTTGCAGACTGCTAACCAGTTTTCCCAGCAGTTTTTGTTGAAGAGGCTGCTATTTCTCCATCGTATATTTTTAGCTCCTTTGTCAAAGATAAGTTGCTTATAGTTATGTGGCTTCATATCTGGATCCTCTATTCTGTTCCACTGGTCTTCATGTCTGTTTTTGTGCCAGTACCATGCTGTTTTTATTATTATTGCTTTGTAATATAGTTTGAAGTCAGGTATTGTGATACCTCCTGCATTGTTCTTTTGACTGAGTATTGCCTTGTCTATTCGTGGCCTCTTGTGTTTCCATATAAATTTAACAGTAGATTTTTCAATCTCTTTGATGAATGTCATTGGAATTTTGATGGGAATTGCATTAAACATGTAGATTACTTTGGGGAGTATCGACATTTTTACTATGTTGATTCTACCAATCCATGAGCATGGGAGATCTCTCCACTTTCTATAGTCTTCCTCAATCTCTTTCTTCAGAAGTGTATAGTTTTCCTTGTAGAGGTCTTTCACATCTTTTGTTAGGTTTATACCTAGGTATTTGATTTTTTTTGAGGCTATTGTAAA